>NC_083343.1:31348882-31691600 GCF_019175385.1 Lycium barbarum | reverse complement strand
TACCCTTCTACAATCCAAGTATTTCAACTCTCAAATACCTTACACGACATAGAAATATCATAAATCTTACTTTAGATGTCATAGGAACAAGCCTTGGTTGATAATACTCCACTTGAGCAAAAACCCTAATTCATCTCCAATGAGATTTCTTGACTTGTATGATCTTTAATGGATTTTCTTACACTTGATTCACTTGGTTTATGTTGTTGATCACTAATAATCCTTGAATTCTTGTGGAATAAATGTAGAGAGATGTTTTAGAGAGAAGGGGTGAAATGTGGAAATGAAATAATAAACTTGGTCCCCTTTTTAATAACCCAAAATCTGATCTGAAATGAACAGTCGTCGAAAGTGCAACAGTGGTCGTAAACTCAGTTCACGGTCCGTATTCCAGTTTACGGGCCGTATTTCGTGGACGTATTTAATCATAATAGAACCAAAAAGTCAGGCTGAGACATGGTGATTTACGAACACAGTTTACGGGCCGTATTTCGGTTTGCGGTCCGTATTTCAAGTCGTCTTTAACCATTCAAGCATTTGACAGAAAGTTGAAGTTCTGGAAGTCGGAATACGACATGGCAGTTTACGGCCCGTAAATTACTTTACGGTCCATATTTCATTTTACGATCAACTGGCCAAAGTGCAAATCTGAAACTTTCCACATTTTCAAAACCTATAGTTAGTCATTATGGAGCATAACCTATCTCTTATTGCAATTGCCTTTGGAATCTTACTTAAGGTCATCAAACGTCGTTCCCTTCTTATTAAAACATCGTACACGCTATGCCCTTTGTTAGCCTATCCACTGTACGTTCGCGGGGAAAATTTTCAAGGTGTAACAAAGATCCTGTCGTCCGACTAAAGCATAGATACGGGGCTGGACACCACCTGAACTAGACGTTCCACCTCTGCCTCTACCTCAACCGGCCGGAATCTAGGGAGTCTGCCCTGTCGGGCGCACAGAAGATGAACCAGCCGCTGATCTTGTAGGCTGGACTCCACCTCTACTATACCTCCTAGGACAATCACGCATGACGTGCCCTGTCTGTCCACAAACATAACAAGCATCTGTACCTTGGCGACACGGCCCCGAATGTAACTTTCTGCACTGACTACATCGTGGAACCGGTGGTCTCCACTGGCTATAATCGCCCCCAAACTGGGAACCTGAAGCTCAAGACCTCTGACCCTGCCCTGAATGATTAGAGCGGTCAAACCTCCTTCCTGCAAATTGTGGAGGTGCACTAGTCGCCGACTGGCCTGAATATCCGGAGTATGACTGCCTCGATCCCCCTTTATAGTCGCTACCGGTACCTATAGATTTGACCCTCTTATTCTGCCCCCTATCGATATCACGCGCACCCCTTTGCGGATGCTGCTGCTCTTCTAGGTTCTGGGCATGGGCCTGAATGCGGGAAATATCCATCCCGTCCTGCAATGAAGCTGTTAAGCAATCTTTAAATAAATGTGGCCCTAGGCCACTCACATATCTATGCATCCTATCTCCCATGTCGGCCACCATAGTCGGAGCATATCTAGCCAATGAATTAAACTGAAGGCTATACTCTCGGGCACTCATATTTCCTTGTTTAAAATTTAAAAATCTGTCCGCTATAGCTCGACGGACTTCGGGTGGCAAATAATGGCGGATGAAGGCATCTACAAATTCTTTCCAAACCGGAGGTGGTGCATTCACGTTTCTTGATGACACCCAATTATTATACCATAAGACCACCACATCCCGGAGTTTATAAGATGCTAACTCCACCGACTCAGTCTCGGAGGCATGAATAATTTTTAATGTCCTCCACATTTCATCAATAAAACCTTGTGGGTCTTCATCCGGCTTTGACCCGAAAAACTCCGGAGGATTCAAACTCATGAAATCACGGGCTCTAGTACTAACTGCCCTATCACTTGAACCCGAACTCTGCCGCTGTGCTTGGGCGGCAACTAACTGTGTCAAGAGATGGATAGCCTCGTCATTTGTTGACCCGAAGTAGCCGGGGGAGGAACTGGAGGCATAGGAGCTGGAACTGAAGCCCCTTCTTGTTCTTCTATAATAGGCGGAGTATGAGAGGTATTAGATAGAGCCTCATTATGTGATTCACCCTCTTCTATAGTCATTGGCGGCTCTCTTTCTACCCGTCTTTTCCTTGTAGTCTTGCCCTTCTGAGCGGCTGTAACTTTTCCCTTTGGCGGCATCTCTGAAATCATAACACAATATTATGGAGGAGAAAATCTTATAACATGGCTCTATCACATGATCTTATAAGAAGAAGAATGGACATTTTTCCTAAATGCCCTGTAGCCTCTTGTTTATTAGTGTGGCGCGCAACACACCATAAACAAGACTCTACTAGACACGGCTCGTAGACATTTCCTAGGACCGAACTGCTCTGATACCACTTTTGTCACGACCCGACTAAGGGCCATGACGGGTGCCCGGGGCTAACCACCGTGCACCACTCATAGTACTACTAATCATAATCATTCTTTGATCATTCGTTAATAGCCTGCTCATAATCATAGGGAAACCATTTTCATTTGAAACATAATTACTGTTATATAGATAAGCCCTCTGGCTATGAAAATAATATATATATACACATGGGAAAAATCGTGAGACCAACCTACCCACACATGCGTACCTACGAGCCTCTACTAGAGTACATGACATATGGACGGGACAGGACCCCGTCGTGCCCAAAATATATATATATATACACAAAATCATAAGCACTGGCACCTCCAGAACAATGGAGTGCTCTCAAGTTTGCTGATAGCTCCTATGAGTCTGGATCACCTCCCTATCTACCTGTGGGCATGAACACAACGTCTAAAGAAAAAGACGTTAGTACGAGCATTGTACTGAGTATGTAAGGCGTAAATAAAATGAGCATAATAAAGAAATCCTGAAACATAAGGTGAAAACATGACCTGCTTAGCCTTTAAGAGTAAATGCATTTTAAACATATCACATACATCAACCTATCACGTATATAATCCTCATTTACCCGCGTCCGGGTACCATCATACGCCGCCCACTAGTGGTGTCATGTCCGGCTCTCTAGGCCCAGTAAAATCACAAGCAGCCCGCATTAGCAGTGACATGTCCGGCCATCTAGGCGCAGTATAATCGTATCATCGCGTACATTACATAAACTCATCATAATAATACATTAGAGTCCCAAAATAGTCTATAACCATATTGGGGTACCATAAGGTCGAGAACCCTTGATTCTATTATGGGGAAATCATAATCATCTTACCTCACCTTGAAGGAACTAGTATCATAAGGTGGGTCTATCAATAATAATTAATGTCATACCATGGGCTTTAGGATCTCTATATAATGTTGACTAATATTTCCCGGAATGTAAGAAAGTCATGGAAGGAAAAAGGGAATTCGTTTCATGAGAATCATGCCTTAGAAGGAAGGGACTAGTCTTTCATACCTTAACGATTCGTTAACTCTATCACTTGGATGCTTCTCTCCGATGCTCACGTTTCTACCTTCAAGGAAATTCGTACCAAAATTAGACAATCTAAGACATACTTATGCTTAACTAAAGCTAACGAAAATCGGTTAACATCTTCCTTTATTTCTATAACTTCCTCCATATAATTATAATAATGAAGATAATAATAATTCCCAATATCACAACAACAACTACCATATCTTAATCCACAATTTCATCAAGCTAGACATTATCAATCCCAACATTCCCTATCACTCCTTTATAACCCTACCTATGGCACCATCCGTGTCCATCCTCATACAATGCCTCTACAACATCTTTACCACCATTCATAGCAAGATTTCACTCATTACATATCAAGAACTATGATTCAAGTCAAGTCATGATTTAAAAATATCTTTATTTTCATACTTGCACCCTATGTTCCCTTTTCTCCATAATTCAAGTATTTTAACCCTTCAATAGTTTAAATAACATTGAAGAATCATAAAACTTACCATAACCACTTGGAAGTAAGCCTTGAGTTACTCCACTCCATTAGAATGAAATCCTCCACTTGCATGCCAAAGAAATTATTATCCTTCACAAACCCTAATAGGCTTCCTAGTATTTGAATCTCTTAATTCTTGGCTTTGATCTTGGCTTTTTGGTATAGATTTTTATGAAAGTGGAGGGAGGGTTTTTTTTGGAGGGTTCTAGAGAGATATAGAATCTTCTTTTTGTGGAAAATAATGAAATAAAACGTGGGTTCTTATATTTATAGACAGGGCTGGAAACTTCCAGATCAGCGGGTCGACGAGCAAGGTCGACGTGCGCCGTCGATCCTCCGCTTGAGATGTCTGATTGCAGAACCTCGTCGACGGTGCCAGGCGACGAATCATCGATGTGTCGAAGGTCCGTCCCTTGGGCCGTTGACGCTGACTGGTGTCAGCAGTTTCCTGAACTGCTCTGATTCAATTCGTTTCACTTCCAATTCCCTCGAAATGTCCAGAATACATACTTATACACCTGTACACATACTAAGAAAACTATCTCATAACCAAGACTTTGGTGTGGGCTACCGTACCGATGGTATAAACCACCAACAAGCCGAAATTTCCTTGAAATAAAATGGGAGGTGTAACATAAAGATAACAAAGCAAGATAAACGATAAACCAACAAGTACAAGTCAACACGAATTTGTATTCATAGTACAAGTCATCACCTATGTTATTGCATCTAAAACCAACTGTGCCAAGTCTCAGTATAATCAATCCGAACTAGTATATCATAATAATGTAATAACAAGTCATCAGAATCAAAGGTAATATGCAATGCAACAATGGATGTATGATGAATACAATGCATATGCATGGTACATATGTACTCCAACGATGGAACATCACATCTCGGTAGCACAACCCATGGGGGACCCGCAAAGTGTATGTACCACTCTCACGGTCTCGTCAAAGACCTTAGACATCAGACACTCAATCATTTCTGGAAAGAAACCTTACGAAATGTACACTTAGTCCGCTCCGGGGAATGATCTTGGATCACGAGTTTCATCTTTCCTTTACGCTCTCCGGTAGAAACCTCAGAGGCTACACTTCCTCACTTTCATCATCAATCCCAAAATCATGCAGTATCAATGAATCATGAAAATGAGTATGAATGTGATATAATGTAATATCAATTCATCAATTCAATCCAACAATACTACCCAGGGCACACAAGTAGTATAAATAGTAAGGCTACACAATAAGACACAATGGAATTATCATTCTCATCTCCTAATCAATCTAGTACAGTACAACAATATCATAGCCAATGTCGCAACGTGGCAACGAGCCAACAAGTAAATAGATCAAGATAAGTCAACAACAGAACGGGGTGGCTAGCGCCCACATCATACATCAAGACCTAACCTAAGACAATATCTAACCCAACTTCATTCTTGAAGGTTTACATGCATTCTCTGACAATATCATCTAAACATACGCTTCGCTAATCGAAGTCTCACCATCAGGTAAACCATAACCTACCTAGAGAGCCGAACAACAAAGTCTCCAAAATCAAACTTAGTTTTCCCCTTCTGTTGAGCCTTGAGATAATGGACGTCTAAACATATCCGAATCATGAAATTAGAACCAAGAAGAAACATCATTCAGGCCTTACTTCTATTCGAGACCCAAATCCCAACCTATGGAATGGGGTTTATGAACTAGCACGATGTAATAAGGAATCTATAGGTCTCAACATGAAATTAATACTCTACGTGATCAATTTCCATCAATTAGAAGCTAGAAGAACTCATAAATTACTCAATTTCGGATTCTAGGTGAAACCCCTAATTTTTGGTGTAAACCCTAGCTTTCCAATTCAAGAATTTATCACTAATAATGGAAGATTCATGATTAACAACCTTAGATATATCAAATTCTATAATAACCCAACCAATTTTAATCAACGTAAACAAATTAGAGAGTCTAAATCATTTTTATGAACTTTCATGAAAAACCCAAATTGATTCCTCTTGATTATAGAGATTCTAGCCTTAGATTAAGGATTGTTAGAAATAAAGGGAGGATTCTAAGACCAAGTTACCTTTGTGAAGAAATAGCGAAAGCACTCTAAAAATCGCCTCCCAATCCTTAAGGTATGAATAGAAAATAATGACAAGAGGTTGGGGTTTTAATCATTTTAAGCCACAGATTCAGTCATCACTGCTTCTATGGTGGTCCACCCCAGATTCTCACAACGCCGCTTTTGCAATCATGGCGTTGCAACGGCAGTCCCACTATAGCGGTAATGGTGTCGCCCTAGCCGACAGCAAAAACCTCTCAAACTCAAGTTCATCACTAACCATATATGTAGACATACATAAAACATGCTATGAACACACTCGTGGCCTCAAAATTCCCATCGGGGGTCTCGTTGACCGAGTCAACCCCCGATACCTCAAAAATAACTTTCCAAACCATGTCCCAAAATGCACCCGAGTGCATTGGGAACCGAACTGAATATGCACACATGTTCTAAAAGACCATCGGAATCTCTCGAAATCGACGGATTTCCAAAAAAGATTCGTTTACCCAAAAGTCAACTTTAAGTCAATCATTTTTCACTTTTAAGCTAATTTTCCCTAAAACATACCCAAATCAACTCCGATGACCTCAAAAAGTGTGTCAATCATTAAGAACTCTTGATGGAAAGATATCAATAAAGTGGGTAGCAGTTATGACATACTCACCCAAAAAGAAGTAGGAACTTTGGATTGAAACATAAGTCCCTTGGCAATTTCGGGTAAACGTTTGTGCTTTCTCTTAACAATCTTATTTTGTTGAAGAGTAGCAACTCATGTTTTTTAGTTTATTGTTCCTTGAGCATTGAAAAAAAAAACTAATTCCTGAGTTCCCCTTTCCAAGTCAAAAGCATTATCTGATCTGATTCTCTTGAATTTTACATTAAACTATCTTTCCACCATGCTTAATAATTTTTTATGAACTGAAAAAACATTGCTCTTGATAGTTAAAGAAAATTCCAAGTTCCTCTACTATAGTTATCTACTATAGTGAGGAAATATTTGTAACCATTATAAGAGGGAAATTTATAGGGTCCCCATGTATCAATATGAATTAAGTCAAAAGTTCCTTTAGACTTAATGGTTCTGATAGGTAAAGGGAGTCTATTTTGCTTTGCATGTGTACACATCACAAATAAAGTCAGAATCTGAAGGAAGATTGATAAACTAAAATTCTTCATTACTGAAAAAGGCACATGTCCCAATTTAGAATGCCAAAGATTTACATTAGAAACAACATTAATATACATTGGAATAGACCTTGAAAAGAAACTAGAGACATGACTAGAATTGCTTTCTTTTTGAAAATGAGCTACATTGCTCCTAAAAGACTCTTTAGAATGAACACTGGTTTGCTACAGCAGATAAAATCCTTCTTTTACTTCACTAAAGCTTGTGCCCTCTTCATAAAAAGGGTCTGCAACATTCAACCATTAGAATTAAAATTAAGCAGAGCAATAAAATTGCACACATACTATGTGAATGGATAACATATTATAATTGAAATCTGGAACATAAAGGACATTATTTAGTGTGAGAAAAGACTAAATAGAAACACCACCTATAAGTGTCACATTTATCTCGTAAGAAATTGGTAAACTAATACTCAAAGGGATAGGAAGAGGAGTAGACATAAAAAGGATTTGAAATTATAACACATGTGCTAAAAAACACATATGTCAATAATCCAAGTGTTAGGATCAATTGGCAGAAAGAGATGGGTGAAGTTGTGATGATTGACAAAGTGAACCTATAATGAAAATAAATTAGGTCTAGATACATGTGATAATTGACAAGCTAAGTGAACAATGCTAGACAATTGGTTTAGATGAAGCAGAGGTTCCGTACAATGTAAAAGGCTTGAAAAAACAAGCAACACAGAATGGTTAGAACAGGTCCATAGACATGTTCCATTGCAAAGAACCTACAGAAAAGAGCATACACATGAACCCAGATTGCAAACATGTGTGCCAATGCTAAGACAAGTGCAGTGATTAGATCAGAGAGAGAATGAACTATCCAGATACATGATCTATAAATGAACCATCCGCATACATGATCTATCACAAAGACAGATGCAGAGCAAATAAGATGAAGATAACTTAGTCACAGAGCAATTAATTAAAAAATAGAACAAGCCTGAAAACATGTTCTATCACAAAGAGTCATTAAGTGTAGTTGATGAATGAATCAGGAGAGAAAAGATCATGATTAGGAGAAAGGATGAAGAGAACTCAAAAGTACATGATATATTCAAGAGTCATAGAGTGATAAAAGACTAAATACATGATTTATTCTAGCCATGAATAAATCCGAATTAAGAGAATACAGATATAGAGCAATGAGAACGATGCCATGAAAAAGGTTTGTCAACATCTTCCCTCCCTCTTTCGCACTTTATTCATACATGGAGTGGGGTAGGGGGAAATAGAATTTTCTTTTTTATTTCATAGTTCTTGAGTCTAGAAAACATGTATTAGGTTGTTTATCGAGTTGTACTTTATCCGCTTTAATAGAAGCATAAAGTTAGTACAAACATTGTAAATTTAACTTCAAGTTGGAGGTCAACTTGAAGGTTTCTTGCTAGTGAGAGGTTGATTAGTAAGATAGGGATTAGAGTTTAGTTCCTAGGTTACAGAGTTTGTGACTTAAATTTTCAGAGGCTCACCATTGTAGTGGATTTTTGGGAAAATCCTACAGAGGTGTAGGTCTTGGCTTTTATCATTTTTGTGAGCTGGGTGGTTTCCACATAAAAATGTTGTGTTCTTTAATTACCTATTATTCATATACTGCAAGACACTAGCATAGAACAGGTAGAATAACGTGTTTCATCCTATAGGAGAAAATTAGATACTGCATAGAATAGGAAGTAGGTCGTGCAACCCAACAAGTAGTATCAGAGCAGGTTCTCCTAAAAAGGGATAACACCTTAGGAGTATATCATGATGAATGCTGAACAACCTATCAGACAAAATAGAGAGGAATCAATCTATAAGCCTCCTCTGTTCAAAAGCGAGCACTTCTTCGTGTGGAAGAATAGGATTCAGACCTATCTAATGGTTATGGACTACAAGCTATGGATAATCACTTCAGAAGGATCATTCATACCTATAAAGACAATGCATGGTGGAACTAGAAGACCCAAGACTGAAGAGGAATTCACGGCTGAAGATGTTGCAATGATTAAGCTAAACGCAAGAGCAGTCAACATTCTACAATGTAGCCTGGGAAAGGATCAGTGCAATAGAATCTCAAGATGCTCTAGCGCAAAGGAAATATGGGACTTGCTTGCACATAAGGATGAGGGTATGACTCAAGAAAAATAACTCAGACTGAATATGCTCATGAGAAGATATGAATTATTTACTATGAAGGAAAATGATTCAGTTGGGGATATGTTTAAAAGATTCATCAATATTACCAATAACCTCACAACATTTGGTAAGACTTTTTCGAATAAAGACTTAGTCATGAAAATCCTAAGAAGCCTTCCCCTTTCGTGGGATCCAAAAGTCCAGGCCATCAAAGAAGTATGTGAAGTAAGCACCATGTGAATAAAGAATCTATATGTCAACTTGCTAACACACAAAACAAAGGGAGGTCTTTTAAAATCAAGAGCCATACTAGCCGATTCAACAGCGATAAGGAGGAACTAAGGGTAGAAAATTTTGCACATAATGTTCAACACAACGGATGTGCAGTCGGTTGAAAATCAAATTCCCTGATTAAAATCGCCCAACATGGAGATCAAAAGGAAAAGAGGTGTTGACAACAGCCTCGAGCTTAAGGTCCAAGAAAGATTTAGGGGAAGTTGATTACAATGCTTTCATAGCCATTAAAATTTAGACTCTGGCATTGAGAAGGGCATCTGAGAAGGTACTCTTGATCTTAAAAGGCTTGATAACATTCCAAGAAACAGCCTCATGACATTAGTGTAGTTTTCAGTAATGAGTGTCGAAACATGAGCAATGAAAGAGTTAAGTTGCTTAGCACCATTGCCACCCTAGCAAAAGGGTCCAAGAGTGAAGAGCAAAAATAAAACAAAAAGGTAAAATTTCTCACTGAAGGAACTTGTGGCTTAACTTGGCTCACACATCGCAGCTTTCCAAGATAAAGCTCTAAAGCTGACCGTAGATGACTAATTCATTCCAAGAAGAACAAAGCTAGAACTTGTAAAAAAGCATGTGGGGGATAAATACAGAAATAAAAGACACCCAGCAAATAAAGGCAAAAGAAAGGGACCCAAGCCAGGCAAGGGTCGTAAGACCAACCTCTGATCATCCATGAAGGGAAGAGTGATAGAAGGAAAGAAAAACAACGTTATATGCAAAGGCTTGCTCAAAATTTTACAACTGGAATGAAACAAGAATTCTATTCACTCTTATTGTAGAAAAGGGAATGTTTAGAGAAAGAAACAATTAAGAAAAGGGATGAAATCAAGGAATCACCCAGGACTGAATGTGACGGGGAACAAATGTAGAACTCTGAAGAAAAATTAGATTCACCAGAGGATGATGAGAGATGAGTGATAAGTGATGAGAAGAAGAGAAAAGGAGAGAGCACTTATCCATAAAAAACTGCTTGGAAGAGAACAACACATCTAAATAGTAAGTACTCATGTCACCATGAAACATGTTGAAGAACTTGTTCTATCAAGTAGAATGAAGATAAACAAGCAGTTCAACCTGATCCAGAGCAGTGCTAAAATGTTCAAATCCCCACTGGAACATCAACAAAGAAGGAAATCAATGGACTATAACAGGTTTTGTAATAGTAATGATGTGCTAAAAGTTCCTTAGTTGATTAAGTTTAAGTATTAACAAAAACTATTGAAGAGGAAGAATTGTGACATATAATATGTTGGTATGAGAATGATTGAAGCTGTACAAATCTTCCTTAAAATTGGCTAGAAAGGTTGTCTCAGACTGCGTGATTTTTCAAAGTAATTAAAATATTTTACTCACTCTTGTACATTTAGTTGTATGTCCTATACCATAATATGTTTATGATATCCTAAAAAGGTCTAACATAATGACTGTCATAGAACTAGAATTAATATTAAAGGTTGCATATGGTTAGTCATCTACACTTCAGGTATATGTTCTTTCTCTTGTAGTCAATTGAATTATTAGATCATGGAACAACTCAAACAACCTGTTGTCATTAACCTAGCCAATTATAGCTGTCATTTAGTGTGTGTTGAGAAGTCAAAAATAAGTCATAATGACCTTGATGAAAAAATTATCTATCACAATCAAGTCATCAGCTTTTCTCAAGAAGACTCTTCAAATGCATGTTCACACCACTTTAGTTTCCATTATCACGGCTACTTAAACCAACCCAAATTGCCTGAATCTCACTCACACCATTCCTTCACCTTGGAACCAAATCAGAAATTTTTAAATGTCAAAATACTCTTCTAGTTCCGATAAACCTTTCTCTCCTATTAACTCACAAAAGTCCTCAATCTTAGCGTATAATCTCCACTTCTCTCTCCTTAGTCCACCTCTCCCGATTATACACTTGACTATACCCAAAGAGAAGGTGAAAGAAGGAAGAAAATTAGTTAGAGCATATAGAAAAGGGGAATGTGCTAAAATCTCTGAAACAGGGAGAGTGAGCGAAATATCAGTAAAGCAACAAATTCAAGAAAATGAGTTGTTTGATATTGCAAGCTCGGTTCAGGTTGACATCATTAGCCTAATGGAAAATGAGTGATGAAGAAATAAGGGTTCATGGAGGAATAAGGAAGGATGAAACAAAGAAGAACCATCTGCAAAAAAGGAACAATCTGATCTTGGCTTTCATAGGCAAAATCAATGGTGGACCTTCTTGGGGTAAAGAATAGAACATGATATGAATATTGAGTTACAAGTGCCAGAAGATACTCTGAGGTGCATAAATTTCAATATCTTATCAGAAACAGATGCCAGTTTGGTTGATTTAGATCCATGAAAAAATGGTGACACTTCTTCCACTGATTTTGATGATAATTGTGTTAAAAATGACCGACACTCAAGTGAGATGAGCTCGTGTTCTGAAAATCACACTACCCTTATAAATAAAGCCTCTTCACATATCCTAGATAGGACTTCCTAGAATTTAACCTAGAAAATTAATTTCCTTGTAACAATGCTTAGTGTCTAAGTTCCAAGTCTAGTCAAAATGATCTAGTGTAAAATATTGTACTCGAGGGACTAGAATTGTACTTGTTGATGTTAATAAAAAGGATTTTTTATTAACCGTTGCATATCTTACAAATCTGTGCCTCATTTGTGTGACTCGAATGTTTTAACTTAAATGGGTGACTGTTCTTATCTTGTGTATATGCGATGACCCAGTGGCCATGAGCAATGTATTGCAAATCAGTTTGAATCTTTAGTAATTTGGATTAATTTTTTAATAACGCCAAAAGGAGGAAGATTTATTGACTGTGCTTATGCTTTTTGACTCAATTGCTAACCTGGTTTACTCAAGTGTATTAGGCTATGAGATGATTGGAATAGGTAACACAATTTCAAAACAAGTGTTTGTCATCATCAAAAAGAGGGAATTTGTTGACATAAAGCCATGTGTGAAGTTTTGATGATTGACAAAGTGAACCTATAATGAAAAGAAACCAGGTCTAGATACATGTGATAATTGACAAGGTAATTGAAGAAAGCTAGACAATTGGTTGAGATGAAGTAGAGGTTCCAAACAATGTAAAAGGCCTAAAAAAGCAAGAAACACAGGATGGTTAGAACAGGTCCATGGACATGTTCCATTGCAAAGAACCTACAGAAAAGAGAATACACATGAACTCAAATTTTAAACATGTGTGCCAATGCAAAGACAAGTGAAATGATTAGATTAGAGAGAAAATGAACCATCTACATAAATTATCTATCCCAAAGACAGATGCAGAACAAAGGATATGGGGATGAGTCAGTCACAGAGCAGTTCATTGAAGAATAGAACAAACATGAAAACATGATCTATCATAAAGAGTCATCAGGTGTAGATGAACGAATCAGGAGAGAAGAGATCATTAGGAGAAAGGGTGAAGAGGACTCAGAAGTACATACAGAGTCATAGAGTGATACAAGATGAAGACATGATTTATTCTAGCAATGAATAAATTTGAATGAAGAGAATACAAACATATAGAAAACAGCATGATGTTATAAAACAAGTATTTCAGCATGCTCTTTCATCTATCACAAAAGCAGGCTCAAGATAGAGTCAGATGAATGAACGAGAAGGGGATGATAAAACAGGTTCGTGACTATGTTCCATCTCAGACAGTGTAGAGATCTAGAGGCAGACGAACCTGGTGGATGAAATAGGCTCGTGAACATGTTCCAGTGCAAGTCCTACAACAACTAGGATTTGCAGTTTTATGGTAAAGACTTAGCGGTCAAAATTATAGGATTCCTTTTCATAATTAAACAAGGTTCTTCAGAATCCTATAAGGACAATAAAGTTGATTCAAAAGGAAAGAATCCCACTTCAATAAAAATGCTATTATATTTCATGGGCCTACTCGAAGAAGGTTTTATGTTTGCCGCCTTGTTGTGCACACGATGCTATATATATCCAAGTCTTAACAAGAAGAAGGTTTGTGCACCCACAAAGAGAGATTTCCGAATATTGAGCGATCAATGATGATATCAAGAATATTCAGAATCTAGGCGTGCATCCCTAGTACGAGAAGACGATTAAAGAAATTGTCAAATAGAGTTTATATTTTATAGTTCTTGAGTCTAGAAAACTTATATTATGTTGTTTATGGAGTTGTACTTTATCCGATATCATAGAAGCATACAGTTAGTACAAAACATTGTGTATTCAACTTTAAGTTAGGGGTCAACTTTAAGATTGCTCACTAGTCAACGGTTGATTAGTAAGATAGGAATTAGAGCTTAGTTTTAGGTTATAGAGTTTTTGACTTGAATTTGCAGAGGATCACCGTTGTAGAGGAGTTTTGGAAGAAATCCTATAGAGGGTTAGGTCGTGGTTTTTATTGCCCTTGTGAGCCGCGTGGTTTTCACGTAAAAGTGTTGTGTTCTTTGCTTAACCCTTGTTTATATTATGTAAGATGCTATCATATGATACTGCATAGGATAGGAAGTAGGTCGTGCAACCTAACAGGTTCTATAGTTTTAAAACAAAACCCTGAGTATTTGAGAATAGTACCATCCAATGCATTGACATTGTTTTTTGATCTCGTGCCTCCTCTTTGACTCATCTGAAATTGCTTGAAATGTTCATGCTTTGTGATACTTGTTCTTTGCTGAAATGTTACCTCCATCCATGCCACTACAATAATTCTGTGCATTGTTATTATTATTGGTTTCTCCCATATCACCTATCACTACTGCATTTCCTCTTGTTGTTCCTTGATACTTTCTTGAATTTGTGAATTAAAAATCATCTGGACAACCTACCAACTTGTAGCAATCATCCACTACATGTCCAATGTTTTGACAATGTGTACAAGTCACCTTGCGGTTATATTTCACCTTTTTACCCTTAGTTTTGTAAGGCTGATTCCCAAACCTTTGACTAGGATTAGGATTTTCTAATTTCTAGGATAGAAAACCATTCATCTAAGCTGGTTTTGCTGATTTCTGTCCTCCTCTTGCTTGTCTGCCTAACATGAGTGAAGCAATTTCACTAGGATACTGAGAATTAACAAAAATCTGCCTCAGATTGTCATCCTATAGCAAGAGAGAATTATAATGATCTAAAGTAGGGAGTGGACTTGTCACGGGGATGTTACCCATTGCTTGTGTACAAACCGCATTTTGTCCCATTAAAAAATGTAACGACTCGTTTGGTTGTTATAGTCTTTCTGGCATTTTTACCCTTTCCCTGAGCTTGGTTATCTCACTTTTAAATCCAGGGGATCGTTGACACGTTTCTCGAGGTGTTTAGACTTGATTCGGGTGACTCTTTGTGAAATTTGGGCTTTAAGCGAAAAAAGTTGACTCAAAGTTGACTTTTGGGTAAACAGACCTTTTTCAAAAATTCGTCATTTCCGAGAGGTCCGGATGGTCAATTAGAACTTATGTGCATATCTAGTTCGGTTCCCAATGCACTCGGATGCATTTTGGGACTTGGGTTAGGAAGTTGGAATTGAGGTATCGGGGGTTGACTCGATCACGTTGGGAATTCTAAGGCCACGAGCACGTTCGTAACATGTTTTTATATGTGTCTGTGTATGTAGTTTGTGAGTAGATGGCCTCGGGAATTAGTTGAAAATTCGAGTTGCAGTGTGAATCTTGGGAAAGCTTCAGGTGTCTATGCCAATTGGACATGACTGCTATAGCAGTCAAATGACCGCTGGGGTGGTGCTGCTAAAGCTGTCTGGGTGACCTCGGAAGCGATGATCGGGCAGTGACTGGGGTATTTAATAATATAAAACCCTAAGTCTTTTCATTCATTGTTATTCCGAAAGTGGCTTCTAGTGGGAGCAATTCTAGAGGATCCTTGGAGAAGACTCTTGGTGGTAAGTCTTGCTAACCTCTTTACTATTTCGTTATTCCTAATTATCATTAGAATTCCTCTTCCCTCGTTAGTCCCTTAGTAATGGAGGATTCAAAGTGGGCTTTGATGGATTTTCTATCTAGGCTTATTAATGATGAAATTGAGTGAGTTTATGCTAGAATATGATGTATCTAAGGTTATTAATCATATATCTTTCATTATTAGTGTTGAATCCTTGAATCAAAGCGTTAGGATTTATACCCAAAATTGGGGGTTTTGCTTGAAATTCGAAATTAGGTGAATCCTTGAGTTGATTTATCAATTAGTTGTTGGGTTTTGATCACCTAGTGTTTAATTTGATATTTTACCCCAAAATTTCCCGTTTTGACCTTGTGGGCCCCATTTCTCCCAAATTCTAGGGTTAGTTTTGACCTAAATTGAATGACATCAATATTAGTATTGATCTTCATGATTTCTAATCTAGATTTCAAATACGCCTAAACTTCCTTAATCTTGAGGCTCAATAGAAGGGCAAGGCAAGAGAGTGATTGTTGGTGTTTGTTGTTCGGCCACCTAGGTAGGTTATGGCTTACCCTTGGTGAGACTTCATGTAGCGAAGCATATTTAGATGATATTTTTAGAGAAAGCATGTAAACCTTCGGGTATGTAGTTGGGTTGGATATTGTCTTAGGTTAGGCCTTGTTGCGTGAGTGGGGCTAGCCACCCCGTTGTGTTGTGACTTGATTATTCTATTGTGTTGGCTTGATGCCACGTGCTGTTAGTAGATATTGGAGTCTCTTGTTCCTTCTTGATTGCAATATTGCATTATCTTACGGGTTGACATTGATACAAGGATAGAGTTTTATATGCCTTGTGTAGTCTTTCTTGATATTGTTGGCCTACCCATGTTGGTACTTGTAACATTGATATATTGTTGGCGTACCCATTGTTGGTACTTGTGATATTGACCTGATTATTGATGTTGATACATGTATTGCACATGCTCTCATGATATACTGCTGATGCATTGTTGGTACTTGATGAAACACTGTGACGAGCTGGGATCAGTTTTAAAATGAGAGTGACATGAGAGTCCGATATTCGATGTTAGTCCCCAAATTATGGATTGAGTGAGTGCACGGACTCCGCGGGTCCCCCAGGGTGGTGCCGGTGAGAACCCCTCATGGACAAAGATCCAGGGGCTCATCTGTCTATTGGGCAAAGATCCAGGACGAGTGGCACTTAGACTTCGCGAGTCACCTTGGGTTGTGCTACCAAGATATCGATACTTCCGTCCAGAGTACACGTGTACAGAACATTTGCATTGCATTGCATTCCATTCATAGATTATTGCATTGCATTGCATCATGGCCTATATTGAGATGATTTGGTGTTTTACTTGTGATGTTTGATTTGGATTGGACATATTGAGACTTGGAACATTTGGGATTAGATGCTCTACTTGGGCGATGACGTGAACTTGGTTTTGATTATGTTGACTTGTACCTGTTGATTCATCTGCCTATCTTGCTTTATTGTCTGAATTATGTTAGCTATACTTAGCCGGTTGATGATACCTACCAGTACTATTGTTTTGTACTGACCTGCACTTGCTGCATTCCTTTATGAATGCAGAGTATCAGGTTGGGTCTGCTTCCATCTCTCGTGGCTGATAGTCGCCATCAACATAGTATCGAGTTTCCAGGGTGAGTACGAGACGTTCGCTGCCTTGAAGACTCTTCCTATTTATGTCTTACTATTTCTATTTTGAGACATAGACATATTTATGTATTATTGTATATTTTTCATTAGATGCTCTTGTATGGCTTAGACAAGACCATGGGGGTATTTTCCTTATTTCCGCACTATTTCTATTATATATTACTGTGAGACTTACAAAATTATTCTTTTCCGCTTGAATGAATTACTTATTTATGTATTTACTTATCGTATGGTTGAGGGTTCACTTATCGAGGTGGAAAAGGTAAGTGCCCGAACGACTTAATCGAAATGGGTAGTGACAAAAACTGTATGAGTCTTTGATTTCCAAAGATTTAAACTTTCTTTGTCCATCAGATAAACAAATTCAAGTGCAATCTATATCAGTGTTAAGAGAATCCGATTCATCCCATAATCGTATAAGCTTAGTAAATATCTAGCTATGTCAAGTTTACCTTGCACTAAACCTATTATTTCCTTTTGCAGATGAAACAGTTTAGCTCCATTTGATTGTCCAAATTTGTGCTAAAGACTTGTCCAAAGTTGTTTAGATATTTTTAAGTAGATGATACTGTCTCCTATGTCCTTAGAGAGTGAGTTTAGATGCCATTAGGTAACCATATGACTGACTCGACTCCATTGTTGATAACCTACAGTTTTCATATCTGGTGGTCGGATTGCTCCATCAATAAAACCCAACTTATTTTTAGTTGGGAGGGCTATGATGATAGTTATGAGCTAGCCTGGGAAACCTCTTCCATCAAAAGTATAGACAAGGTTGTGGCCTGGTGCATCTGAAGATTGAAGGTGATAGGTATGATTTGATTCAATACTGGTTCCATTTCCAAATCCATTATTTGTTGATTTTGTGGTGTTGACACGATTAGTGACTGTAGTTTCAATATTTTCAGTCATGATGAAGAATTCTCTAATAGCTTGTAACATCATGTACTTTTCACATTAAGATAAATCGTAAGTAAGTTAAGATGAATTCGGAGGGTTGAGGACATTTGAAGGAATGACTACAGTTTAACATAAGTATTAAGGAAATGTCATAAGAGGTAGAAGTTAAACAAATCGAAGAGCATAAATCTTGTCGAAACTGTACCTGTTAAGCATGTTCTACGGACCGCAACATAGAATTACAGACTGTATTTTTTTGTGTACCCCATCGTAACTCTAGATCATAATGTTGAAAAGGTTGGGATGAATTACAATGAAAAATTATGTTCCGTCAAAGTGAGTTTCGGACCGTAATTCAAATGTAAAAGTGAGGCGGTGCAAATCTTTTATATATGATCCAAGTTGGGCTCACAGTTTTTAGCTCATTTTCAAGCTCCAATAGACCATAAAAGTGATCTCCTATCATCTAAGTAAATATCAATAGGGTGTTGAGATGAATCGTCCTTCGGATAGTTCGTGGTGCTAGTTTATGTTCGTGTTTCCTGTAGTTGCTAGAGTTGAGCTTACGTTGAGTTAAATCAAGGTGCAGGTAGAGATTTTTTTTGACATTTAAGATCAGAATCTCCTTCCTTTTCATGTGTATTAGTTAGTGATATTTGGAACAAATATCTTTATTTTGCATCTTGCCCGTCTATTTCTTAGTACTTTAAGCTTGCGTTTGATTTGAAATGGTTATATTTGAGTTTAAGTCACTGTATTTGTGATGTTCAAGTGCACCAAGAAAGAATGAATGATTTTCGAGTAACGTTGGTTAACTTTGGAAGCATTGTGTTCGAGAACGAGATGGCAAGAAGATCATGAGCATATTCAGGCAAGTCACTGCACGTCCATGCACTGTGCTAGAGAACGAGGCGACAAGAGGATCGTGAGCATATTCAAGTAAATCACTGAATGTCCATGCGTGATGGGTGTGCATCGCATGAGTTCCGCACGTTAAAGCTCTCTCTGAATCTTTTTTGCTCTTGAGCGATGGCCAGGCGATGCACAGGTGGCGCACTTATTCAAAACGAGTTTCATTCTTGTGTGTTGGGTGTCCGACGTGCAGCGCATCGCATTTAAGTTTTCCTATTTTGCATAGGATTTGGTTCTGATTATTCCAGACTTAACCCTAGACTATAAATATATGTTTTTAACGTGTGAATGATGGCTGGGACATATTTTGGACAACGGAAACACTCGTTCTTAGATTTGGGGATTCTTACCATTGGTTTATCTCTTTTGTTTTAGCGCTATTAGAATGTGTTGTATGAACATAAGTGGCTAAACACTTTTATTCTAGGGTTGTGGCAAAGACATGAAAGTTGTAGTTTGACAATTGCTTTTATCTATCTAATTTCTGATATTGGGTTGCTTATTTATTCTTGTGCTAAATTGTTTAAGTATCTGGCCAGTAGTTAAACATATCTATGGCATGTGAATTGAACTCGAGAAAGGGAATTTGCATGCGTCGTAAGAATAAATAAAGCTTCTTCTTATTCCTTTTAGGGTAATCGTTTTTATATTGAGGATAGAGATATACCCCTTACCCTTACTTAATTGAATACGAACATTTAAAAGCGTTCTTGTTATTTTCTGATTGTCATAGAGATATAGAGGTTAGAGTAACTTGAATAGACTTGTGAGCAATTTGAGAGATACTCATAATGTTAATATGAACCCATCAGCTAGTAACCCAGGAAATAAGTAGATAGAATGATTAGAAGATTCAAGTGGATTGTCAATACCATAACCTTGGAACTCTTTCTCGTCAGATAAAACCCAATTTTTGCCATCTTTAAAACGTTGGTTTGTTATTTTCTTTTAATCGTTAATCTAGTTGCAGTAAACTCAGAAATTTGGTTAGTTTCTTGAATAGTTACAAGTTGAACTTTAATTAGATATTCAATTGTAGTAGTCTCTGTGGGTTCGACACTCGATTCTTAATCACTTTATTACTTGTACGACAATGTATACTTGCGTATGCGTTTGGGAGCCATAAGTTTTTCGACATTGTTGCTAGGGACATAAACATTGACTATTTTCTAGTTTGAGTTTTACTCTACTATTCGAGTTTTACCTTTTTTCTTTGGTTCATTTGTGTATCTCAGGTGACTTCTCTCATTGATTCCAAGTATTCGAAGTCAAGGAAAGCTGTTGGCTATCTTTGACCCAGAAATTGAAAGAACTTTACACAAGCAGAAAAAGCTGGATGAAAACGAGTGTGCCCTCAGTTTAATTGAAAACAACAAAATCAAGGACATGAAAATTGAAGAAGTTGAGGAGATGGCACAAGAAAATCGAGTTCATGTGTTGAATTTCGCTAGGCCTAGGCTAGAGAATGCTGCAAAGGCTATTGTTAAGCCTGAAATCATAAGAAATTTTGAGCTAAAAGAAGAAACGGTGTGGCTGGTGCAGAACACATGCCAGTAAATGGGTAAGCCTCATGAGACTGTCACGACCCAACCCGCCATGATTGGCACCCACACTAACTCCTAGTGGTTGAACCAATATGCTTAACCATCTACTCATTCAAAGTCCATTTTTACTTGGTCAATTCATTCAGTTCACAATAAATTAAACGCAAGATTAAATCAAAAGTAGTCATGCCATAGAACAATAATGTAAGTGCGGAAGTCCTAATTATTACAACCCCAAATCCTAAAGTCACCGTACAAGGACTCTAATCCAAAACATGTCTAAGGAATTCATACTGTCTCAAATAATAAACATCAATGTCTGGAATGGAAATACACATTAGATAAAGGAAGATCTTCAGGCGGCCTGGCACGGATAGAAGCTCACCCTCAATCTGCCAGCAAATGGCCTAGAGTATAATATGAGGTCGAGTAACAGTCTCTGGAATACGATCTGCACTCAAAACAATGCAGCATGGTAGTATCAGTACAAACACTATGTACCGTTAGATATCAAACGCTAACTAAGATTAGTATGATGCATTAATCATAAAATCAATAAAATAGACAGACCAGTCAACAACACATAATCAGATAACCAAACCATGTAAATTAATGATATTAACAAATCAGGTCCATCAATGATATCATCAATAAAGTCCACCAATGATATTAACAATCAAGTCAACGGAAGCAAGAAATGGAATAAACCTCCTAACAACATTGTCACGTACTCAGTCACTGATCACTCATGTACATACATGCTAATTGGTGTCGTTTCGCAATAGTTATGACCTGCAGGGGACCCATGGTGTCCATGTACCATTCGCTCCGGTACTGACTTCGGATCACGAGCCCATAATCTAGGTCACATCCTCACCCCATGTCAAATGTGCCTTTTCACACACACACACACACACAAACACACACACACACACACACACACACACACACAAACACACACACACACACACACACACACATATATATATCACATCACTTGCAATGATCGATTATGAAGTTGTATCTCATTTTCATCAACAAGATCATATTAACTTCTCACCACAATTGTCATCAAAATATAGATCACAACACATCGAATAATGGCACTAAGCCTACATTATAACTCAATCAATAGCATATAATAATTCCAACCACACATTATGCCCGAATACTAGACATGCTTTCTCCTATCAATCTCATAACGCATACAATCAACTAATGAAAGTCTAACTCAAGAATACCGTAACCTACCTCAACTGTAGAGAGTTGGAACAATGGGAATCAGTCCGCAAGAGCCTTCCCCTTTCGTAATGCCTCGGCATGCTCAAAGTCTAGAAATTAAGTGTTATACCCCGTATATTTATACGTCGAATCACTCGCAAGCAAATCGACTCAAGTTAAAGGCGGAATTATTTTCAGACATGAAATAGGAACCTTTAATTTTCAATTTTAAATTAGTACATAAATTGTTTATAAATTTTATTTAGTATAGAAATATTATTGGAGATTAGGAACTAATTAATTGTGATTATATTATTGATTAATTAAAATTTATTTAATTATTGAAAGTGGGCCCCACCCGAAAATAATAATAATAATAATAATAACGGGCTGCCACGTGGCATCAAGTAGGCTTCCACGTGGCACCAATTGGTCAAGACTAGTGGCCTCAACGTGTCATTTTAGGGAGAATCATATATATAAGTGTTGATTAAAGAATCAACAACTAGTTCATTCTTTCCTTGTTGAAACTTAGAAAAACAAAATTGTAACAACTTCCATGGCTGCTCGGCCAGCCATGGATGGAGGAAAAATATTTTTGTTGCATGTTTTGATTAAGTGCCAAGGTGAATTACAAGTTCAAGGAGGTGATAGCAACATTGGATGTTAAATTGAGGAAGAAATAATTGTTAAATTGGAGCAATTAAGTGTAGAAATTCCTCCGTGAAAATTAAGGTAAGATTTTATTATTTTTTGCTATAATTGTATTAATGGTATTGTAAGAGAAGAATTAAAATTGGATTGGATGAAATTGGAAGTAAGAAATTTCATGAAATTATTGTTATATGAAATTGTGGGTTGAAAGGATTAAAAGTATGGTTTAAGTTCATATGTTGTTATCTGTATTGTGGGTGTGTTGTTGTGGTTGTGGATTCTAAATTTGGAAGAAAGAAGTGTATAATGTATCGTATACAAAGCGTGTGTTGGTTTGTTTGGAGTACAAACTTAAAACCTAGCGAGTTGGATTGGAAAAAGGGATTGTTGGGTTGTTGGAATTTTTATGGGCTGAATTGTAAGAATTTTGTATGTATATCTCTAATGTCGGTATTTCTGTGATAACAGGAGAATAATTGAAAATTCGGGTTAGGCGAATATATAAGGGAAATGCTGCCCGATTTTCGTTAAGTTTTTAACTAATGAAAAATCCTAAACGAGAATGTAAAAGTTAAAGAATAAGTTCTATGAGCAATGGGCTACGGATTTACGAACTGGAAAGTATAGTTACTGACGATAACGTTAATTTTATATTAACTAGGCTAGAGGGGCGACGAAGCGAACAGGTTGCAATTAATCGTTAACAGGTATGTAAAGTTATCCCTTCTTTCTTTGGTGTGTCTTAGATTTAAGTGATGAATGATATGAGCTTTAGGGTAATCCTATTCATAAGTCCTGAGTGTGATTCATAATTCTTATTCACTTCTTGATGTTAGAACTCCTAAGTGATTGAGCTTCCCGCTCCAGTTTCCTATACGTGGATGATAGTCGATATATAAGCTCCTATTCCTAGAAACTCTGGAATAACTGATGTCCTTGACTTCTATAAGCTGTTTCATACTATATTGACATATGTCTATGGTTCCTAAGGCTCTTTTGATATTATTTATGATGACATTCGAGGGATATTTGATATGATTGTCGCTGTTGATACTCAGGTGTAAATCCCTTCTTCATATTCTGTTTGAGTCTTGATAATGTTTTAAATTGCATATGGTTTCTCACTACTCTCCTCGTGCATGCCTCAATATGTCCTTCACCGAGTCCCGGGCCGGGTATGTTATCGTGCGCAGTCTCACAGCATTGTTCACCGAGTCCCCCACTAGAGGGCCGGAATATGATATATATATATATACTGGAGTTATGCTGTGTTATGGAGTTATGCTGTGTTTATGGAATTATGCTGTGTTATGGTGTTATGCTGTGTTTATGGAGTTATGCTGTGTTATGGCGTTATGCTCTGTTTATGGAGTTATGCTGTGTTATGGCGTTATGCTGTGTTTATGGAGTTATGCTGTGTTATGGCGTTATGATGTGTTTATAGAGTTATGCTGTGTTATGGCGCCAAAGACGGGGTGGCGACCATGTTCACCGAGTCCCATAATGGGCCGGGTAGGATATATGATATTGACATGCATGATTTATGTTTCAAAAGGGCAACTGTTTTGGTATTCTGGACATTGTACTTGTTTCTGTACTCCTTATTTCAGTTATGATCCTTTTTACTGTATTTCATGCTTTATATACTCAGTACATATTCCGTACTGACCCTCTTTCTTCGGGGGGCTGCGTTTCATGCCCGCAGGTACAGATAGTCAGTTTGGTGACCCTTCAGCATAGGACTTCTACTCAGCTGTCTCGGAGAGCTCCCTTGTTCCGGAGTCTAGACTTTGGTTCAGATC
Source organism: Lycium barbarum (assembly GCF_019175385.1). Taxonomy (NCBI): domain Eukaryota; kingdom Viridiplantae; phylum Streptophyta; class Magnoliopsida; order Solanales; family Solanaceae; genus Lycium; species Lycium barbarum. The sequence continues at coordinate 31,667,328 of NC_083343.1, read as the reverse complement.
TTATATTGTATATGTATATGTTTATCCATGGGTACGGCGGGGCCCTGTCCCGTCATATTTCAATAACGATACTCTTAGAGGTCTGTAGACATATGTGTGGGTTGTGTATCAGTTCTGTTCAGCTGTGTTTAAACGTTGTGCTATGGGTATGTTCGTCTGTAATGGCATCCTTGTCGGCTTGCATATGACAAGATATTGAGGTGTAGTGGCAGCCTTGTCGGCTTGCGTATTATTTCAAGATATGATTAGTTGTGACTCCTCAGGAGACAGTTTATCTGGATATATATATGACGACGTTATGAACTTTGGAGTTCCTTTATAAGTTTCCATATTGTCGTAGTTTCAGTTTTACTATATCTAGTAGATATGTATACGGGTGTCCAGATCGGGCACTAGTCATGGCCCACGGGGTCGGGTCGTGACAAAAGTGGTATCAGAGCAGTTCGTCCTCGGAGTGTCTACAGACCGTGTCTAGTAGAGTCTTGTTTATCGGTGTGTTGTGCACCACATCTATAAACAGGAAGCTACAGGACTTTTAAGATGTTACCTTTCTTTCATATCTAAGATCGTGCGATAGAGCCCAGCCATAGGAAATGAAATTCCTTATACTAACCTTTGATTTCAGCTGAAGAACGACATCGATAGAAGAAAGCGACTGATGATATTGGAAACTACACAGTATACAAGTAAGCAATGGTGCGAAAGAGGCATGTTGGATAAGGTAAGAATATTGAAATATGGTTGAAATGTAAAGTTGAAGAATGAAAGAGAAGGTAGATAGGAAAGTATAACAGGACAGATTGTTAAAGGATCAGGCACGTCTCGAGGTGCGATATGTGAGGTAAGTTCTGACACCTTTATACTTTTTACTAGACATTGGGAGCCCTGTGTGGCTATGATACGATATGATATATACGTATATATGTTGGCCTTGTGAGGCATTGTTCGTATTTCCTGCGTGCAGGTTTTGGGATAGTAAGAAGTATAGAGGAAACTCTGCCCAAATTTTCCCAGAAATAGGAAAAAGAAGTGAATGAGATATAAGTTCATAATATGTCTTGAAAGTCGATACCGATAGGGGAAAGGTTATTATGTTGGATTCAAGCTTTAAGAGATATCCTCCATGTTATCCGTAAGAGGCATCATTCTTATTTGGGAAATTTGATTTCGAAGAAGCAAATATGAGCAGCAAAAGTTTGGAATTCATTTGAACGGACCAGAATACTTTCCAGCCACATTTTACCTTAGAAAAAGCTCATGTTGAAGAACAAAAACGTCCAGCAATTAAGTTTCACTTTATTAGAAGAGTATAAAGCATACAACAAGTAGTTTGTGAACCAAATAGTTCGTTCACGGCCCAAAAAAAAAAATCTCTAAGGGTAAACTGTGTGAATTAAGTAATAGAAGTCTCGTGGTGCTTGTCGGATTCTAGTTCTTCACTTGTAGTTTCGGAGGATGCTTCATGGTGACGTAACCTTGGAGTGGAAGTGTTCTTGTGTTCTCGAGGTAGCATTTCATCATGTCCTTGAGTTTATTAGTTTTAATCAACTAATTGGAGATGGAATTCGTGGAAGGAAAACTCAAACTTGTGAGCTGTCATGGATCATGTGTTTCACGTGTTATTGATGAGATGCTAGGATAATTTGGAAGGGCTTGTGATACTAAGGAATGGTTTAGAAAAGGTGGCAAATCTTAACAGAAAGTTATATTGAGGTATCAACTGAACTGATAAGCAGGGATAAGTCACGACGAGTTTACAGTTAAAAGGAGTAATAGTATGATTGAGATAAAAGTACGGAGGAGGAAGAATTATGACGAATTATGAAGGTATTGATAAGACAGCTGGATTGACATTAAGGATAAGATTGATCAGAAAGGGTGAAGGTTTAAGTACGCCTACTCCACAGAGTATAATTAAAACATAGTAAAAATCGTAACTAAGGTTAAAAAGTGTTACGTTATAGGATGGATTACGAACAGGATGTAATCTGAATACCATAAGGATTGTTATAGAAATGAGTAAAGTCTAGCGAGGAAGTGGCTAAAAGATATGACGTGATCTATGCGACTAAAGTATAAAGGCAAATGTGAAATCGACAAGGTATGGAACGAATGAGAAGGACTTGTAAGGTCCTATAGGGAAAGTTCAGAATAGAGATTATGTGATAATGAAAATGAAGGTGAGCACAAGAAAAGAAGGAGTTAATTGAAGGAAGGAAACAAGAGGAAAGCGAGCGGGATAATAGTCGAGTAATAGGTTATGATATGTATAGTCAAGAAAACGAGTAAAATAAGTGGCGGAATTGTGAAAGACTAAACTATAGAAAGATGAGCAACAAGAGAGAATGAATGACTGGTATAAGATAAGAACAAATATGGATGAACAGAATATGTTTTGAAAATGAGAAAGGGGTTATGTAGGAATAGTGTTTACCGAAGGATACAGGAGTAGCCTGAAATTCCTCGTACATAAAATAAAAGATGGACATAGACTGGAGAAATGAAAGGAATACCGAAGGAAGCACCCAAGACAGACGTAATTAATTGAGTATGAGTATATAATAAAAGGGAAATATATAGCTACGAACTTAAGGTGTAGGACGACGAGAAGGTGATAAGACAAGACCACTGTTAAGACGACTTTGATATGATTTTGAGTAATTTAGAAGTTAGCGTTGGGTATACAACAAGAATGAAAGAGCATGAGGCATAAAGGAGTACTGCGTGTATGTAACTTCACCTCGAAAAATAGTGAAATCCTTACAGGACAAGGATTGTAGATTTGTGAAACAACTGATGTATTGTGAGATTATTAGAGGGAACAGGTGATATCCGTTGGGATAACGATAGTGTTATAAGAAAGCTTGGGACACTTATCATTAGAATATAAGTGCTACCGAATAGAGAATTTGAAACGACTATAAACACTAGTAATTACTGATTGGAATGAATGGAATGTGGCTTCGGATAAATTGCTACATTAATTACATTACTCGTGTACCAACCATCAGATAAGATTTTGTACTATATATCGAGAGTTCTCATCGCCTTGTGATTGTGTTGGAGTTTCATACATGGGTAATCTGAGTTATAGATGATATAAAGGAAGACATGGATATGGTGTAGTATACCAAATGTATTGGAAAAGAATCATATGAATTGGAAGATTGGAAATGGGGACATAGAGTAGAATATAAATAGATAATGATGTGGGTACACCCTAAAGGGGGGAAGCGGAAGAGAAAAAAATGCAAGTGTAAGATGCAATCCACTGACACTGCAACACGTTTAGTGTGAATTCTTAAATTTTAAGTGAGATCCCTTGCTAAAACAAATTAGTGAGATTTGAAGGTCAGTAATAAGCGGATAGAAGCCAAGATGGTATTAGAGACAGTGCTGAGAATTATTGGTAAAGATCTTGGATAATACAACATCAGAAGGTGGATGCTTATAAAAAGGGAAGAATACGACAAGAGAATGGTAACGAGTAACTTAAAAGATATTATAAAGGATAGCAAGGCTATACTGGATTAGAGGTTAAGATGCTGACAACGGAGTTATTGGCTAATGATAATGTGACATATAAGTAGCAAAGGAGAAAGGATAGGAAATCTCTGCTATAGCAGGATATGAGAAAACCAAATGGTGAATAGAGGAAGGGAAAGGAGTATGGCGAAATAGACAACTAGTGAGTGATAGTACAATAAGATATGTAGAGCAGAATAAGCCAGGAGAAGGAAAGACTATGACTAAGATTGGATGCACTTTGTACAAGTTGTACAAGAATAGTTATGCAACCTACGAATATTTGTGTGCTGAGAGTGAGACCAAGTAAGTACTTGATAAGAAGGGTAAGAATTCAGTAACAACAATGCGGTTGCGATATTCTAGATACATCAAAGAAAGGTGTAAGATGGGTTGAGGCAAAACTACAGAGATATAATTAGTACTGAGGGCAAAAACCATAATTGGGCCCCGATACCATTGAAAGGTACGAGGGAAGAATATAAGGTAAAGCACAAAGACTAGTGGAACGACGCTAAGGTACTTTTTGGGCTGATTTGAACACCTACACATACTCGTCTAAAGATTGCAATAGCATATGTGATAAGAGAACTAAGAGAAAATTTGAGTAAAGAGACAATGGAAGAGTTTGAATAAAAAAAAGAGAAACAACACGAGATAATATGCCTAAAGTATTGCCAGTTAGGGTAAAGGAAATTACGAAATGATTTAACCAAGACAATCGGAACAAGTGGGTTACTGGTTACTGGATGACAGTGAAGTTATAAAATGAGGGAACCCTAAAGCTATTTGATAGCAAACCCTAAAGATTGAGATCGAGAGCTAAAAGCAAAGTGACAGTTAAGAACCTTTAAGAGAAAGTCAGAAAGTGACACATAACAACAGAGGAAAGCAAGGATATTGGAGTGGAAAAATGTTACCCTCTGGGAAATTTCGTTTTACTCGTAGAACCTGCGAAGGGACCACAGGTTACCAGAGACATGCAATACTCCAGGGATATTAAAGTCTAATGAATCGACGAGGGATGTCTGCGCGTTATAAAAAAAAATCTTATTTAAGAGAATAAGAGGTAAGATGAAGGGAACGATATCTTAAGGGAGTAACTACAGGAGAAAATGAGTGGAGTTATGACTACGTGCACCATGAGTACAAGTCTGAATCAATCAGTGACAATACAACTGAACCTATGCAGACAAGAGAGACAGTATCATTTCAGCAGAAGAGCCCGCAACACTACTGACAACCAACTGTGAAATAAAGAAGAAAGTAATGACAATGACGTAGAATTATTACCTCGAGAAGCAAAAAAAAGAGAAAATATTACAGAAATGACTATGTAGAGATCTGGGATGCGTTATAGTAAATTATAGCGAATCGACAAACGGAAAAGGTATGAGAAGGGCATAATTAAATAAGGGAACACTTGAGAAAGTACTGGGAGTTCAGGACCAGTTTAACATTCAAGGACGAATGTTCTAAAGGGGGTAAGGATGTTATACCCCGTATATTTATACGTCGAATCATTCGCAAGCAAATCGACTCAAGTTAAAGGCGGAATTATTTTCGGACATGAAATAGGAACCTTTAATTTTCAATTTTAAATTAGTACATAAATTGTTTATAAATTTTATTTAGAATAGAAATATTATTGGAGATTAGGAACTAATTAATTATGATTATATTATTGATTAATTAAAATTTATTTAATTATTGAAAGTGGACCCCACCCGAAGAAAAAAAAAATAATAACGGGCTGCCACGTGGCACCAAGTAGGCTGACACGTGGCACCAATTGGTCAAGACTAGTGGCCTCAACGTGTCATTTTAGGGAGAATCATATATATGAGTGTTGATTAAAGAATCAACAACTAGTTCATTCTTTCCTTGTTGAAACTTAGAAAAAAAATTGTAACAACTTCCATGGCTGCTCGGCCAGCCATGGATGGAGGAAAAATATTTTTGTTGCATGTTTTTATTAAGTGCCAAGGTGAATTACAAGTTCAAGGAGGTGATAGCAACATTGGATGTTAAATTGAGAAAGAAGAAATTGTGAAATTGGAACAATTAAGTGTAGAAATTCCTCCGTGAAAATTAAGGTAAGATTTTCTTATTTTGTGGTATAATTGTATTAATGGTATTGTAAGAGAAGGATTAAAATTGGATTGGATGAAATTGGAAGTAAGAAATTTCATGAAATTGTTGTTATATGAAATTGTGGGTTGAAAGGATTAAAAGTATGATTTAAGTTCATATGTTGTTGTTCGTATTGTGGGCGTGTTGTTGTGGTTGTGGATTCTAAATTTGGAAGAAAGAAGTGTATAACGTATCGTATACAAAACGTGTGTTGGTTTGTTTGGAGTATAATCTTAAAACGTAGCGAGTTGGATTGGAAAAAGGGATTGTTGGGTTGTTGGAATTGTTATGGGCTGAATTGTAAGAATGTTGTATGTATATCTCTATTGTTGGTATTTCTATGATAACAGGAGAATAATTGGAAATTCGGGTTAGGCGAATATATAAGGGAAATGCTGCCCGATTTTCGTTAAGTCCTTAACTAATGAAAAATCCTAAACGAAAATGTATAAGTTAAAAAATAAGTTTTATGAGCAATGGGATACGGATTTACGAACTGGAAAGTATAGTTACTGACAATAACGTTACTTTTATATTAACTAGGCTAGAGGGGCGACGAAGTGAACGGGTCGCGATTAATCGTTAACAGGTATGTAAAGCTGTCCCTTCTTTCTTTTGGCATGTCTTAGATTTAAGTGATGAATGATATGAGCTTTGGGGTAATACTATTCATAAGTCTTGAGTGTGATTCATGATTCTTCTTCAGTTCTTGATGTTAGAACTCTTAAGTAATTGGGCTTCCCGCTCCAGTTTCCTTTACGTGGATGATAGTCGATATATAAGCTCCTATTCCTAGAAACTCTCAATAACTGATGTCCTTGACTTCTATAAGCTGTTTCATACTATATTGACATATGTCTATGGTTCCTAAGGCTTTTTTGATATTATTTATGATGACGTTCGAGGGATATTTGATATGATTGTCGCTGTTGATACTCAGGTGTAAATCCCTTCTTCATATTCTGTTTGAGTCTTGATAATGTTTTAAATTGCATATGGTTGCTCACTACTCTTCTCGTGCATGCCTCAATATGTCCTTCACCGAGTCCCGGGCCGGGTATGTTATCGTGCGCAGTCTCACTGCATTGTTCACCGATTCCCCCACTAGAGGGCCGGAATATGATATATATATATATATATATACTGGAGTTATGCTGTGTTATGGAGTTATGCTGTGTTATCGCGTTATGCTGTGTTTATGGAGTTATGCTGTGTTATGGCGTTATGCTCTGTTTATGGAGTTATGCTGTGTTATGCTCTGTTTATGGAGTTATGCTGTGTTATAGCGTTATGATGTGTTTATAGAGTTATGCTGTGTTATCGCGTTATGCTGTGTTTATGGAGTTATGCTGTGTTATGGCGTTATGCTCTGTTTATGGAGTTATGCTGTGTTTTGCCGTTATGCTCTGTTTATGGAGTTATGCTGTGTTATGGCGTTATGATGTGTTTATATAGTTATGCTGTGTTATGGCGCCAAAGACGTGGTGGCGACCATGTTCACCGAGTCCCATAATGGACCGGGTATGATATATGATATTGACATGCATGATTTATGTTTCAAAAGGGCAAGTGTTTTGGCATTCTGGACACTGTACTTGTTTCTGTACTCCTTATTTCAGTTATGATCCTTTTTACTGTATTTCATGCTTTATATACTCAGTACATATTCCATACTGACCCCCTTTCTTCGGGGGGCTGCGTTTTATGCCCGCAGGTACATATAGTCAGTTTGGTGACCCTTCAGCATAGGACTTCTACTCAGCTGTCTCGGAGAGCTCCGTTGTTCCGGAGTCTAGACTTTGGTTCAGATCTTATATTGTATATGTATATGTTTATCCATGGGTACGGCGGGGCCCTGTCCCGTCATATTTCACTAACGATACTCTTAGAGGTCTGTAGACATATGTGTGGGTTGTGTATCAGTTCTGTTCAGTTGTGTTTAAACGTTGTGCTATGGGTATGTTCGTCTGTAATGGTAGCCTTGTCGGCTTGCATGACATGATATTGAGGTGTAGTGGCAGCCTTGTCGGCTTGCGTATTATTTCATGATATGATTAGTTGTGACTCCTCAGGAGACAGTTTATCTGGATATATATATGACGACGTTATGAACTTTGGAGTTCCTTTATAAGTTTCCATATTGTCGTAGTTTCAATTTTACTATATCTAGCAGATACGTATACGGGTGTCCAGATCGGGCACTAGTCATGGCCCATGGGGCCTGGTCGTGACATTAAGATGCTAAAGAAGTCACAATCACTCTAGTCAACAATATCAATTCAATGAACACCCTTCCACTTTACCCCTTTCTAATGGGTGAATGCTTACTAGGTGTGAATCATCCTAACATTGTACTTAGCAATCATAACTATCCATTCATAAGGTTATTCCTTCAAGCTATCTCTTACAAGCAATTTCTATGGTCAATCTACCATCTTTATGAAACCCTAAGTCTCAATTCACTTAGTTCATGTCTCTAACGGTTCAATTCTTGATTAGAAAGTGATAATCCAAGCCTTTAGATGATAACCAAACAATAATATTCATAACCCACCCACTATTGAAGGTCTATTTAGTTCTAGGGTTACTAGTCTCAATTCACAATTGTAGACCCATTAGAATGATGATAATCTTAAAGATGAATGCGTAATGAAGGAAGGAAGGGTTGAGACTTACCTCTCAAGAATATTCTTGCCCTAGCCCTAGAATTTCTCCCTAGGTGATCCTTGGAAACTGTGTTGGAGTTTTATGAATAAAGAATTCGGCCTATGTGTTTAAAAACACGGTTTACTATTTTCATCAACCGCTATGGCGGTCGTTCTGTCGCTGCAGCGGTCTCGCAGTAGCGGACCTCCACTAAATGCCAATTTCTTTTGTTTCGAGTAACTTTCTCAATTGGGAGATTCTGTTTCCCAAGTAGCTTCCTCAACTGGGCGATTCGTCTACTGAACTTTCACGGAGGCTATTTCCTTCGATCTCAACTTACGAACTTCTCTATCTAAGATAGCAATGGGCTCTTCCTTGTCACGACCCGACTAGGGGCCATGACGGGTACCCGGGGCTAGCCACCGAGCACCGCTCATTCTACTACATACTTATCATACTCGTTAAGCGTTCGTTCATCAAATTCATACTAAGATCATAGGAAATTCATTTTTCATTTGGAAACAAAATTACCTTTATATACATAAGCCCTTCGGCTATCAAAATAATACACACACACACACACACACACACACATATATATATATATATATATATATATATATATATATATATATATATATATATACACTTATCGAAATCGTGAGACCATACTACCCACACATACGTATCTATGAGCCTCTACTAGAATACTAGACATATGGACGGGACAGGACCCCGTCGTGCCCAAAATATATATGTACACAAAATAGTGAATCAATGGCACCTCCGGAATAATGGAGTGCTCTCCAAAGTTTGCTTATCGGCTTCTATAAATCTGGGTTGCCTCCCTGTCTACCTGTGGGCATGAACACAACGTCCAAAGAAAATGGAAGTCAGTACGAATATTGTACTGAGTATGTAAGGCACTAATGAAATCAACATAATAGATAAATCATAAGATGTAGATATAACCTGTGTAACTTCTAAGGGTGGATGCCTTTCATGCCTATATCATATATTATCATAGTACAGGTATCGTCATAGCGCATGCATTATCGTATCATATATATATATATATCGTAGTACCGTATCTGCTCATACGCATAAAGCATCATCCATATTCGGCCGCGTAGTGGCTCGACAATATCCGTATTCGGCCACGCAGTGGTTCGACAATATCCGGATTCGGCCACGTAGTGGTTCGACAATATCACATACATGTCTTCCGTACCTGGCCATAACAAGACTCGGTATATCTCATCATCATCATTTTCATCACATACATCTCATAAGCTTATCATGACCTTTCATAAAGCATACATTTGAATTTAAAGACAATCTATGAAAATCATATCATGTTCGTAGCATGAACTTCGTATAAATATCGTATGATAGACTTTATAATCTCTACACTTAGGCTCATCATTACCATCATCGCATCTATGGCATATCTCTTACCTTTATCTCATATGAAATCCTCTATGAACATAGACTCGTGATTTTTCGGAACATTGGTCAGAGGACATGCATTAGAGCTTATAGACAATCTATGACAATATCGGGGTGACATAAGGTCGAGAACCCCCGATAACATTATGGAGTGATCATATACATCATATCTCACCTTGAAGGAACTAACATTTTAAGGTGAGTGTACACCTTGAACAACATCAAGGGATCGTAAATAAGATCATTAACTTCATAGACGTCATTTCTTGCTTTAGAATCTCTAGGCTTAAACTTATCATCATTATTATCATATTCAAGACATATTCCTCATTTTTTATCTCATAAGAAGATATTTATCAATGTTGACTCATAGTTCCCGGAATGTAAGAAAGTCATGGAGAAGTAGGGAAATAATATCATAGGAATCATATAAGGATCACTAGCTTCGTAGGAATATCGTACAATGAGCTTTAGGACTTCTATACTTAGATTCATCATCAGTATTGTCATGCTCGTAACGTATCTCTTTTCTTTATCTCGTATGAAGCTCTTTATACTCGTAGATTCATAATTTCCTATACGTAGGAAAATCATGGAAAGATAGGAGGATTCATACCATAGGAATCATGCCTTAGAAAGAAAGGACTAGCCTTACATACCTCTTTCGTTTAACAATTCCATCGCTTGATTGTTCTCCTTCAATGCTCACGCTTCTACCTTCAACAGAATTCGCATTAACATTAACTAATCGATTATATGAATGTGCTTACTAAAGCTAGAGAAAATTAGGAGGCATTTCCTTTGTTTCTACTACTTTCTCCATTTCATATATCAACTCCCAAACGCCGATAATAACATTCATAATATCGCCATCAATAACTTTCGTCAAATTCATCATTATCAAATCCCCACAATTTCCTCTCAAGGTCATCCATAATCATGACCATAATACAACATTACATTGATTCTCATCTAATGTTTCTCTCATTCTCTTAACATTATTCATAACGTAATTACAATCACAACATATCAAGAATCAAGGTTCATATTAAGCTACTACTCAAAAGTATCACTATTCTCATATTTGTAACCCATTTTCTATTTCCTTCCACAATCCAAGTCTTTCAACCCCTCAATACTCTAAATAACATGGAAAGATCATAAAACTTACCTTTGATAGCGTGGGAATGAGCTTTGGGTAGAAAATCCTCCCTTGAGCAAAACCCTAGTCTCACCTCCAAAGAGATTTCTTATCTTGAATGAACCCTAGTGAGTTTCTTGCACTTGATTCTCTTGGATTTATGATATGAACCTTTGATTCGTCTTGAATTTGTGTTGATGACATATTTAGAACCCTCTATAACTCTTGAGAGAGATGAAGAAGTGGAAATAATGAGAAAATAAAAGTGGGAACATGTATTTATACTTGCAACTTAATCAGTCCGTCGGGCATTATACGAACCACTTATACGGTCCGTATAACATTGTACGGTCCGTATAAGTGTCCGTGGTTCACCACCATGGAAAACAATATTTCTGTTGGGTGTTATACGGACCCTTATACGGTCCGTATAAAATTCCACGGCCCGTGTAAGGTGGCCGTGTAATTCACTGCTTTTCCGAAGTTGTCCTCGTCGTTTCGTTTGATCTCCAATCCTTATGGAACCTTCTTAACACTTATTTAATACTTTATTAACAATCTAAGGGACATTATAACTCTTCTCCAAAACTTCATTAAGCCATCATTAATTCGATACTCGTAATTCTTGCCCGACACACAACATATACCTTGCTTTCCTTAACAACTTTCGTCTCCTACCTCAAATGTCTTTGAAATCTCATTTAGAATCATCAAATGTTATTTCTTACTCATCCAAACATCGTATACGTCATGCACTTCGTCAGTCTATTCACTGTGCCTGAACGGAAAATTTTTCGAGGTGTAACATTCCTCATAAGTCAAGTTCTCATCTATTAAAATCGAATCCCAACAGATAATGTACGAACCATCGCCATGATACTTTTTCAACTTCGAAACGTGAAATACCGGATGAACACTTGATAAGCTCGGAGGTAAATCCAACTTACAAGCTACCTCCCCCACACGCTTGAGAATCTCAAATGGCCCAATAAATCTCGGGCTGATCTTGCCCCTTTTCCCAAAACGTCATCACACCCTTCATGGGTGAAATTTTTAACAAAACTTGCTCTCCCTCCATAACTCAAGATCTCGAACCTTTCGGTCCGTATACTCCCTTTGCCTACTCTAAGCTGCCAAAAGCTTAGCTTGAATCACCTTCACCTTCTCTAAGGACTTTCTCAGAAGGTCCGTACTCGAAGGTCTCACCTCAAACAAATCGAACCAACCAATAGGAGACCTACACCACCCCCATACAAAGCCGCAAATGGAGCCATGTCGATGCTCGAGTGGTAGTTATTGTTATATGCAAACTCTGCCAATGGTAGGAACTGATCCTGGTGACCACCAAAATATATCACATAAGCCCGAAGCATATCCTCAAGAACCAATTATCGGCTTGGACTGCCCGTCAGTTTAAGGGTGGAAAGCTATACTAAGGTCTAACCTAGTACCCAATTCCAGATGCAGATGCTTCCAAAATTGAGTTGTAGACGTCGTGCCCCTATCGGATACGATGGAAATAGGAACCCTATGTAGTCTAACAACCTCACGAATGTAGATCTTGGCTAATTTCTCAGTGTCATACGTTATCCGAACTGGAATAAAATGAGTAGACTTAGTCAACTTGTCAATGATAACCCACGTGGAATCAAACTTCCCCAAGGTCTTTGGAAGACCAACCACGAAATCCATTGCTATTGTTTCCCACTTCCACTTAGGAATGGGCATCCTCTGAAGTGTACCTCCAGGTTTCTGATATTCATACTTCACCTGTTGGAAGTTCAAACACTAAGCAACAAACTCCACTATGTTACACTTCATCCTAGTCCACCAGTAATGCTCTCTCAGGTCTCGATACATCTTGGTAGCGCCAGGATGAATGGAATACCTCTAACTGTGAGCCTTTACTAGAATAGTCTTGATCAAATCACCCACGCATGGCATGCAAACTCGCCTTTTAATCCACAACACCCTCTCTTCATCAAGCACGGCCTCTTTAGGCTCCCCACGTAACACCTTGTCACGAATTTTACACAACTAAGCATCCTCAAACTACTTAGCCTTAATCTGCTCGAAAAAAGATGACCTAGCCTCAACACAAGCCATCACTCTGCCCGTGCTAGACATATCTAGCCTCAAAAAATTGTTAGCTAGAGTTTGAACCTTTCTAGCTAACAGACGCTCTGAAGAGATCAAACGAGCCAGACTTCCCATATTGGCCGACTTCTAACTCAACACATTAGACACCACATTTGCCTTACCAGGATGATATACAATGGTGATGTCATAATCCTTCAGTAACTCCATCCATCTCCGATGCCTAGAGTTCATATCCCTCTGAGTGAACACATGTAGCAAGGTGCGATGATCAGTGTACACCTCACAACAGACATCATACAGGTAGTGCCTCCATATTTTTAGCGCAAACACCACTGCTGCCAATTCTAAGTCATGGGTAAGATAGTTCTTCTCATGCACTTTTAACTGTCTAGAAGAGTAAGCAATCGCCTTCTTTTCCTACATCAAAACAGTACCCAAACCAACGCATGAAGCATCACAATAAACGACAAAATTCTTGCCCTCCGTGGGCAATGCTAGAATAGGAGTTGTCATCAACAAGGTCTTGAGCTTTTGAAAGATCTTCTCACACTCATAGGACCACTGGAACGGTACCTATTTCTGAGTCAAACGGGTCAACTGAGAAGCAATAGAGGCAAATCCCTTCACAAACTAATGATAATAGCTAGCCTAACCTATCAAACTACGGATTTCGGTCACTGACATGGGCCTAGCCCATTCCCTGACTACCTGAATTTTCTACGGATCCACTATAATACCCTCTTTCGAAATTACATGCCCCAAGAAAGACACAAAAGATAACCAAAATTCACACTTGGAGAACTTAGCATATAACTTCTTTTCCTGCAATACCCCAAGAGCAATCCTCAAATGTTTCTCATGGTCCTCCTTACTTATAGAATACACCAGATCCATGAATGCAGTTGGGGCATTAGTAAGCCCAAAATACATAACCAAGAACTCATAGTGTCCATACCTGGTCCTGAAGTCTGTCTTAGGAACATATTCTGCCTGAATATTTAATTAGTGATATCGTAGCCTTAAGTCAATTTAGAGAACACAGAGCTCCCTGTAGTTGATCAAAGAATTCATCAATACAGGGGGATGGCATACTTGTTTCGTATAGTAACCTTATTCAGCTAATGATAATCAATAGACATGCGCAGAGACCCATCCTTCTGTTTAATAAACAACACGAGAGCACCACAAGGAGAGGTACTCGGGAAAATAAACACCTTACACAAGAGATCTTGCAATTTCTCTTTTAATTCCCGTAACTCTGCTCGTGCCACTCTATAGGGTGGAATAGGGATAGGACGAGCCCCTGGGTCTAAGTCAATCCGAAAGTCAATGTCATGGTTAGGTGGTATACCTAGCAAGTCCGTGGGAAACACATTCGCAAACTCGCGTACCACTCGAATTGAATCAATAGGTGGAGTCTATGCACTGGTATGTGCCAAATAAGCTAAACAACTCCTCTCTACTAACTTCATAGCACGAATAAAGGATATAACTTTCTTAGGGATGAGACTAAGGTTACCCTTCTACTCAAGTCTAGGTACCCCGAGCATAGCTAAGATAACTATTTTAGAGTGACAATCTAGAATTGCATAATGCAGGGACAACCAACTCATGCCAAAGATGACATCAAAGTCTACAATATCTAGGATCAATAAATCCGTCCAAGTACTACACCCATAAACGTAACAGCGCAAGAACGGTAGACTCTATCCACCACCACTGTATCCCCGACCAGAGCAGACATATGGATAGGGGCATCAAGTGTATCACAAATCACATCTAAACCCACAGCAAAATATGAAGACACGTATGAAAAAGTAGAACCCAAATCAAACAAAACAGAAGCCATCTGGTCACAAACTGAGGTAGTACCTGTGATGATGGCATCGAAGACCTCAGCCTCGGGTCTACCTGGGAAGGTGAACAAGTTACCGCGCCCTCCTGTAGCTTGTGAACCATTGCGATTACCCTATCCAATCTGAGCCCCACCTCTGTTGGGCTTCTATCCACCTCTGCCTGCCTGAGGTCCACCTCGGTTAGGCTGAGTGCCACCTCTACCCGCAGTGTGGCCACCCCGCCCTGCCTGTACACGGTCCTTGCCTCTCCTATATGGTGCGAATAGAGCTTAGGGAGCCTAATACTGAGTCACCTGACCACTCTATCTGAGTCTGGGGCAAAACCTCTTAAGATTCCCTCACTCAACACACTCGTAACAAGAATGGTCCAGCATAGGTCGCTGAACAGAAGTTGATGATGCACTGTAGCCCCCATGCTCTAGGTAGCTGGGCTACATGCCCCTATGATGACTCAAAGAATGATAATTGGCCCCTGATGGGCCCCTAACAGACACCTGTATAGTGGACTGAACCAGATGTCCTAAATACACCTAAGAACTCTGACCCCTAGAGAAGGAGTTGCTAAAATTTCAACCCTTTCAGGACTTTTTGCCTGCCTGCTTTTCTAAAAACACGGAATATAACTAAACTTAAGTTAACGGAGGTGACCAACTGGCCTACACTCCACATATGCCTCCACCACAACTTGGTATCACCTAAGAACTGAAAAGTCACAAACTTACCACCATACTTGTCCACCGCCCCCATCTTATGGAGCCTCTCAACAATCTACAATGAACTCATACGCATCCTCTGACTCAGTACCATAGAAAAATGAAGGCTTCATCTTAGTGAACCTCCAAAATAAATCATGCTCCTCACGAGTCATTAGCAGCCCTGCAACTGGCCTCGAAAATGCTTCGAAACCTAAAACTTCATCCAAGCGAGGAGCCACGGCTGTAGTATGCTGAACTCCCAAAGCCTAAACTCTATCCGGACCTGGGCCCGCTATCCGTGCACACCTACCTGCTGGAACGGCCGACAGCTCTGGTCTGTTCCAACACGTATAACTAGTTCAGCACCTGAGCCATCGCATCTGGTAAACGTAGAGCAGTTGCAGCCCCTGGCAGAGCTGGCTGAGCTAGTACGACTGCATTTTTCGAGGCCTCATTAGGGGCAACTGGAGGCACGGGATGAACTGCTGGAACTTCGCCCCCAACCAGCGCTACCCCTCTACCTGCTCCTCTACTTCCACCTCTACGTCTGGCTACTACCGCACGTGTTCTCACCATCAATAAGAGAATGAAAGATAGTCAGATACCAATTTGAATCATCTAGATACCAATTGGAATCAAGTAACACGAAAGAAAGAAAGAAAGAAAGGGAATTTTTCTAGTGTCCAGTGGCCTCCCGAAGATAAGTACATACATCTCCGTACCTGTAACGACCCTTCCGATCGTTATGGGAAAATGTAGGGTCACCCCACAAAATAGCACCTTTCCAAGGCTAGAATGAGCCAGTAAAACACAATTTTGTAAGCTTAAGAGCTGAAACTTGACTTGCTTGTGATTTTTGTTTAATTTTGATTTAGTCCATCGGAAGGTGACGTAGGAAATTAGAACTTCGATGGGAATTCTGAGGCCATGGATTGATTCGTATGATATTTTTATGTCAGTGTGCATGTTTTGTTTGTGTATGTGAGGCCTCAGATGAAATGTGGGAGGGGGGAATATTGGACAAAAAGTTGAGCTCAAAGCCCAAATGGCACCGCCGCGGTGGTGGAAGTAGGCTGCGACGGTACCGCTGTAGCAGTGAGTGGATCGCTTCCAGCGGCTAGCCATTTCTCTTGTGGCCGCTGTGGCGGGCGATGGCCCGCTACGTCGATACCGCTATAGCGGGGAATGGACTGCTATAGCAGTGAGCCGATTTTCTTTGGGTCCGCTACAGCGGTAACTTGGACGCTATAGCGGGACCGCCGCAGCGGTCAATGGGGGGATAGAATCCGTATTTTAAAGACTTAATCTCATATTCTTTATTCATAATACCCCAAGCACTTAGGGTGAAATTTCAAGATAGGGCAAGAAAATTCTTAAGAGGTAAGTTTCATTTATTCCTTCTAGCCATTCCGTATCATCTTCATAATTATCACTACTCTTATGGGTCTTCAATGGTAGAATTGTAATAGAAACCCTAGAAATTGTTAAACCTTCTAAACTAGATGGGTTATGGTTATTATCACTTATTTATCATCTAAAGGGTTGGGTTAACGTCTCTTAATCATGAATTGAATCCTTAGAGCCATAAATTAAGGGAATTGAGACCTAGGGTTCTATAAAAAGGGATCTTGACGATGAAAACTGCTTGTCGTGGGAATGTTGATATAATATTGTTATAATTTGATGATTAATGATTACTAAGGCCCTTGATAGGTTGCGTTACACCTAGACAATCATTCACCCATTGGAATGGGGTAAAGGGAAGGGTATTCTTGAATTGGTACTTGTGATTTGAGTAATTGTGAGTCATTAAGCCTTCTGTTTCTAGACTTTGAGCGTTCTGAGACTTTAAGGAAAGGAAAACTGTAGCGGATTGACTTGCGTTGTTCAACCTCTACATTTGAGGTTGGTTACAGTCTACTTAAGTTAGACTTTGATTAGTTGATTGTATGTTTGGTGAATTCTTTAGAAGAAAGCATGTCTAGTTTTCATGCATGATATTGTGTTGTTGAACTCCTATGTGAATGTGATTGTGTAGGCTTCGTGCCACTATTCCTGTGTCTTAAATCTACAGTGGATGTGGTTGTGATGAGAAGCTAATATAATCTTCTCAGCAATATTATGATATAATAATGACTTGAGCATTGATAATGAGAAGGTAGAAAACACTGTCCTGTAAAGAGGTATGAAAAGGCACAAATGTGACTGAGATTATGGGCTCGTGGTCCGAGGTTCGTTCCGGAGCGGAGGTTTTTGCTCGGCTCTGAGGAGTGAATTCGAGTAGTACATGGACACCTTAGGTCCCCTGCAGGTCATGACTAATGAACAATGACATTAGTTAGTATGTATGTACAGTGAGTGTGGTTATTGGGGGGTTAACTTATTCCCTTTTGTGGTTTCCGTTGATTATGATTTTTGATATCTTGGTGACTTGATTTTGTGATTATCCTTGGTTGACTTCCGTTGTTTATTGATTTCGTGTCTGTTGCCTGGCTTGTTTATTTTATTGATTTTATAAGATATGCGTGATACTAATTTTAGTCGGCCTATGATATGTACCGGTACATAGTGTTTGTACTGATACTACTTTGTTGCATTCTTTTAAGTGCAGATTATGATACACAGACTACTACCCGCCCTCGCATCTAGCGTTGAGGACGTTGCTGACAGATTTAGGGTGAGCTTCTATCCATGCTAGGCCACCCGATGATCTTCCTCTTATGATGCCTATTTTGTATTCTTGATATTATGGATATTGATTAGACAAATTTCATTCCTTAGACATGTTCTAGTTTAGACTCCTCGTACGATGACTTTGAAATTTTGGGGATTTTGTAATAGATAGAAGTTCCGCACTTATTTCAATTTTTTATGGCATGACTTATTTTGTTTATTTGATGCTTGAATGAGTAATAACTGATTAACTTGGTTAATATAAAATTGGACTTGAATAAATAAATGATTGTGTTTTGGTTTGCCCACTAGGAGTTAGTGTGGGTACCAGCCATGGCTGGTTGGGTTGTGACATAGTTGGTATCAGAGATTTAGGTTCGTCGATCTCGTAGTACCAGGACATGTCTAGTAGAGTCTTGTGGATCGGTACGGAGACGTCTGTACTTATCTTTGATAGGCTACCAAACACTAGGAAAACTCTCTTTTCTCTCTTTCTTTCGTGCTACTTAATTCCAATTGGTATTTGCTGATTTAAATTGGTATCTAACTGTCCTTCACTCTCTCACAGCTGGCAAGAACACGAGCAGCAGCAGCTAGCGAAAGAGGTTGAGGTAGAGTGGCGACCCCAGCAGGGGGCGACATCCAGTTGTTTATCCCGTGCCTCCGATGGTTCCTAACGAGGCAGCGGGAGATGCAGACGCACCAGCACAAGCAACGGCAGTAACAGTTCCGCCAGGAGCTGCAGCTGCTCAGGGTATACTAGATGCTATAGCACAGGTGCTACATTAGTTGGATAGGTTAGCACAGTCCGGAGCTATACTAGCTGCTCAGCAGGTAGGGACGCAGGAGTAGCAGCCCCAGATCCAGATAGAGTATAGGCTCTGGGGTTTCAGCATGCAGCAGTAGTGGCACCTCGCTTGGAGAAAGTTCTAGGATTTGAGGCCTGTCCGAGGCCACCTGCAGGGCCAGCGATGACTGGCGAAGAGCATGATCTGTTTGGAGGTTTAGAAAAATGAAGCCTCCTGTGTTCTATGGTACCGAGTCAGAGGATGCATATTAGTTCATCATCGACTGTCACGAGAGGCTCCATAAGAGGGGGGCTGTGGATAAGTAGGGGGTAGTGTCTGTGACCTTCCAGTTCTTGGGTGATGCCAAGCTATGATGGAGGGTCTATGTGGAGTGCAAACTGGCTGGGTCTCCTCCGTTGACTTGGTTTCAGTTCTAGTCTGTGTTTTTTTATAAGTACGTTTCTACGTACTCTGAGGGATTGAAGAAAGGATGAGTTCACTAATATTGATCAGGGAATCATATGTTGCTGTGTACAAGTCCCGTTTCCACTCTCTGTCCCGATATGATCTTTAGTTGCTGCCCATTGAGGGGGAGAGGATGCGGCGGTTCGTGAAGGATTTGAACACTGGACTTCGGCTATCAACTCTTCAGCTTGTAGCCACTGGGGCATCTTTCCAGGAGGTAGTGAGGCATGTCAGTGTTGTTGAGGGCATTAAGCAGGAGAGTCATGCTAAGCAAGTAGAAAACAAGGCCTGAACGGGTGGGATTTTCAGCAACTCCATCTCGAGGGGTCAAAGTTCGCAGGTATATTTAGGGCGTCCAGTTCAGTCCGTGATGCAGGTGTCAGCTTGGGGCCTATCAGGGGCAAATTATTAGGCTTCCGGTCAGCATGGAGGCTATACTGCTTTATCAACTTTTGTTCAGCGACCTACGCTGGACAGTGCTTGTTTGGAGTGTGGTGAGATAGGGCATATTAGGAGGTATTACCCCAAACTTTGATGGAGTAGGCAGGGGACTCAGTATCAGGCTACCCGAGCTTCATTTACACCAGAACGAAGAGGCAAAGATTGCGCACTGGCAGGGTGGGGCAGCCACACCGGGTAGGGGTGGTGCCCAACCTAACCGAAGGTGTCCTTAGGTAAGTAGAGGCGGACAGCAGCCTGGCATGGGCGGGGATCAGACCGGTCATGGTAATCACGGTGGTTCACAGGCTACAGGAGGGCACGGTCATTTGTATGCTTTCTGAGGTAGGCCCGACGCTGAGGCCTCCGATGCGGTTATCACATGTACTATCTCAGTTTATGACCGGATGGCTTCTGTTTTGTTTGATCCCGATTCTACTTTTCTTATGTGTCTACATATTTTACTGTGGGTTTGGATATGGTATGTGATACTCTTGATGTTCCTATTTATGTATCTACTTTGATTGGGGATTCAGTGGTTATAGATAGAGTCTAACCATCTAGTGCGATTACTTTTATGGGGTATAGTACTTGGGCAGATTTGATGATCTTAGACATGGTAGATTTCGATGTCATCTTGGGCATTAGTTAGTTGACCCCGCATTATGCTATACTAGATTTCCATTCTAAGATTATTACCTTAGCCATGCTTGGGGAACCTAGACTAGAGTGGAAGGGTACCTTATTCCCCTCCTTAAGAAAGTTATATCCTTTGTTCATGCTATGAAGCTACTTGAGAAGGGTTGTTTAGCTTACTTCGCACATATTCCTGATACCAGTGTAGTTACTCCATCTATTGATTCGGTTCCAGTGGCACGCGAGTTTGTGGATGTGTTCCCCGACGACTTTCCTGGTATGCCACCGGATCGTGACATTGACTTCAGGATTGATTTAGACTCAAGGACTCGTCCTATCTCTATTCCACCTTATAGGATGGTGCCAGAAGAACTCAGGGAATTGAAAGAGCAGTTGTAAGATCTTCTGAGTAAGGGGTTTATTCGCCCGATTGCCTCTCCGTAGGGTGCTACTGTGTTGTTTGGTAAGAAGAAGGATGAGTCTATGCGTGTGTGTATTTATTACCGTCAGCTGAATAAGGTAACTATCCGGAATAAGTATCCCATTCCCCGTATTGATGACTTGTTTAATCAATTACAAGGAGCTTCTGTGGTCTCTAAAATTGATTTGAGGTCAGGGTACTACCAGTTGAAGATTTAGGAGGAGGATATTCCTAAGACAGCTTTTCGGACCAGGTATGGACATTACGAGTTCTTGGTTATGTCACGACCCAGCTAGGGGCCGCGACGGGTACCCGGAGCAATTACCGAGCACCGCTTACTCTACTGCTTGTCTCGCTCATTTAATACTCCTTTATCAATTTTACATACCAATTGTAGGAAAATCATATTTAATCAAAATATAAATACTTTATATACATTTGCCCCTTGGCCATCAAAATAACATGCATACATATGAAAACATCTTGTGAGACCATCTAACCCACACTGCGTATCTGCGAGCCTTTACTAACATAATGAATACATAGATGGAACAAGACTCCGTCATGCCCAAAATATGCATATATGAATGTACATCAAAAGAATAGCCATAAGCATCTCCGAACGATGGAGTGCTATCTATCAGCTGACAGCTACTGAGGACCTGGGCCAAGCTCTCCTCCCTGTCTACCTGTGGGCATGAACACAGCGTCCGAAGAAAGGACGTCAGTACGAAGCTTGTACTGAGTATTAGAGGCATAAACAATGAAAGAAGGCATCAATAATATAGTGATAATATCGACAGGAAGCATCTGGATCTGACTGATGATCATAAAGAAGTAATGCATGCTGTCTTACTCATACTCATCATCATGACATATATGCATCATATGCAAGCTGCCCGTCCATGTCGGAACGGTGTGATAATCAATAATATAAGCCCGCGTCCAGGCCTCCCGCGTCCGGGGTACCATCTCATGCCGCCCACTAGTGGTGTCTACCCACGCCCGTAGGTCGTGGTGTATCCGTATCGCCGCCCGCCGAAGCGGTGTCTGCCCGGCCAACTAGGCCCGGTGTGAAATTCTCATGACATGCTCAATGTAAATGCTCATAGTAATATGCTTATCATAAAATACTTATCTTATCATAATGCGTATATTTGACTCATGATCAACTTTACTCTATCGGGGTGACGTAAGGTCGTGATCCCCCAATTACATTATGGAACCATCATGGACATTCTGCCTCACCTTGAAAGGACTAGTACATAAGGTGAGTGTAGGCAACGAATAACATCATCATCATTCTAGTGTCATCATATCGTATAACTTATCTCATATAGACATTCATAGGTATAAGCTTTTAACTTCTTAGAATGTAAGAACTCACGAAAGGAATAAGGGTGCAAGTTAAAAGATTCATGCCATTAGAAAGAAGGACTAGCCTCACATACCTTGGTCGTTTAACTAAGATATCGCTCACTTGTTCTCCGTCGATATCACGTCGTTACCTTCATAAGAGAATTCGTATCAACATTAGTAAACTAACTACAAGAACGCATCGCTAATTCTAGGAAAAGTCGGACAACGCTTCCTTCGCTTATACCATTTTTCTCATGTTTTATATCAACTCCCAACATTCATAATATTACTCGCAGTATCATAATCGACAATCGCCATTTACGTACATTTGGCAAAATCCACCATTTTCCTCCAATTTTCCCTTATTTCTAGTTTTAGCTCATCCTTGTGTTTTCATGCATTTAATGCTTGTTTCAAGATATAAACATCATTTATAACGTATTTGTACTCACAACACTTCAACATTTATAGTTCGATTCCACTATCATTCATTTGTGTCACTATTCACTCAATAATGACCCATTTCTATGTTCTTCTACATTTCAAGTGTCTAAGCTTTCCAATACTTCAAAAAACATGGAATAATCATAAAACTTACCTTGGAGGATGGTTGAACAATCCTTAAGTGGGAATACTTCAATTAGCCAAAACCCTAGTTCCACCTTCTTAGGAATTTCTTGACTTAGAAGATCCTTTGATGTGTTCTTACACTTATTTTCATGAATTTGGTGTTGATAATCTTAGGTTTCCTTGGATTTTCTTGCTATTCTTAGAGTTGAAGTGTTGAAGAACACTCTAGAGTTTTCTTGAAGTGTTGGATGAAAAATGACGTGAAATGGGCTTAAGTTCCCTTTTTAATAATTCAAAATCTGGTCTTTAATGAACATTTGTCGGGATGAACAGTGGTCGTAAACCACCATATACGGACCGTATTGTGATTTACGGTCCGTCCACTGTGGTCGTATTTAACCATTTCAAAGACAGAAAGTTTTGGCTGCTGGACATGGTAGTTTACGACCTGGTTTACGGACCGTTAACCAGTTTACGGGCCGTAAACTGGGTCGTATTTAACCAAATCATCACTGGGCAAAACTTGAGATTTTTGGTCAGCTGAAGGACGATTGCACTATACGGTCCGTAAATCACTTTACGGGCCGTATAGTGCCATATACGACCACTGGACAGAAAATTTTCCGCGACTTTCTTATTTTCCAAAAATTCTTAATTAGCCATTCCCGACTTAATAAAACATCATTCACTCAACTTTTCATCATTCCACTCATCATACAAGTACGGAGAAATTTCCGAGGTGGAACAGGTTATGTCTTTTAGGCTTACTAATACCCCAGCTACATTTATGGATTTGATGAACGGTGTATTTAAGCCCTATTTGAACTCTTTCATAATAGTGTTCATTGATGATAGCCTGGTGTACTCTAGAAGTAAGGAAGAGCCTAAGAAACATTTGAGAATTGCTCTTGGGGTACTGCGGGAGAAGGAGCTATATGCTAAATTCTCCAAGTGTGAATTCGGGTTGTCTTCCGTGTCATTTTTTGGGCATGTTATTTCGAAGAAAGGTATCATGGTAGATCCTCAGAAAATTCAGGCAGTCAGAGAGTAGGCTAGACCCCTATTAGTGACAGAGATCTGTAGCTTCGTGGGTCTAGCTAGCTACTATCGTCGATTTGTGAAGGGGTTTGTCTCTATTACTTCTCATCTGACTCGTTTGACTCAGAAAGAGGTACCATTTCAGTGGTGTGACGAGTGTGAGGAGAGCTTTCAAAAGGTCAAGACACTGTTGACTACAACGCCTAGTCTAGCATTGCCTGTGAAGGGCAAGGATTTTATTATTTATTGTGATGCTTCACATTCTGGTTTGGGTGCTATTTTGATGCAGAAAAAAAACGTAATTGCCTATGCTTCTCGGCAGTTGAATGTGGATGAGAAGAACTATCCTACTCATGACTTAGAGTTGGCCGTGGTGGTATTCGCATTAAAAATCTGGAGACACTACTTGTATGGTGTCCATTGTGAGATGTACATAGACCATCGTAGTTTGCAGCATGTGTTCACTTAGAGGGATCTGAACTCTAGGCAGCGGAGATGGATGGAATTGCTGAAGGACTATGACATCACCATTCTGTGTCATCCTGGTAAGGAAAATGTAGTGGCTGACGCATAGAACAGGAAGAAGGCTAGTATGGAAAGTCTGGCTCGCTTGATTTCATCGGAACGTCCGTTGGCTAGAGAGGTTCAGACTCTGGCTAACAGTTTTATGAGGCTGG
This sequence comes from Lycium barbarum, assembly GCF_019175385.1. Classification (NCBI taxonomy): domain Eukaryota; kingdom Viridiplantae; phylum Streptophyta; class Magnoliopsida; order Solanales; family Solanaceae; genus Lycium; species Lycium barbarum. The sequence goes on along the minus strand of NC_083343.1, from coordinate 31,642,718 downwards.
ATATTTCTAACACAGACGGGGTGTTGGCTTGTGCTAAGGCTTGGTTGTAATTTTTAGAGCAGATTAAGGCTATGCAGTTTGAGGATGCTGAGTTGTGCAAAATACATGATAAGGTGTTGCGTGGTGAGGCCAAAGAGGTCGTGATTGATGAGGAAGGAGTGCTGTGAATCAAAAGGAGAGTATGTATGCCACGTGTAGGCAATTTGATCAAGACCATTCTGACAGAGGCTCATAGTTCGAGGTATTCTATTCATCCTAGCGCTACTAAGATGTATCGTGATTTGAGGCAACATTACTGGTGGACTAGGATAAAGCATGATATAATGGAGTTTGTTGCTCAATGTCTGATTGCCAATAGGTGAAGTATGAGCATCAAAAACCTGAGGGTACACTGCAGAGGATGCTCATTCCTGAGTGGAAGTGGGAAACAATAGCCATGGATTTCGTAGTGGGTCTTCCGAAGACGTTGAGGAAGTTCGACTCCATTTGGGTTATAGTTGAAAGGTTGACTAAGTCTGCCCACATCATTCCAGTGAAGATAACTTATGATGCGAAGAAACTGGATCTACATGCGTTAGGTGGTTAAGCTTCATGGGGTTCCTATCTCCATTGTGTCCGACAGGGGCACAACGTTCATATCCAAATTTTGGGAGTGTTTGCATAAGGAGTTGGGTACGAGGTTGGATCTTAGTACAACCTTCCACCCACAGTCTGACGGGCAGTTTGAGCGAAATATTCAAATCCTTGAAGATATGCTTCGTGCGTGTGTGATAGACTTTGCTGGGCATTGGGACCAGTTCTTACCTTTGGCCGAATTTGCAAATAACAATAGCTACCACTCGAGTATCGATATGGCTCCGTTTGAGGCGTTGTATGGGAGGAGGTGTAGGTCTCCTATTGGATTGTTCCATGCGTTTGAAGTGGGGCCTTGGGGGACTGATCTTCTGAGAGAGTCCTAGCAGCCCAGAGTAGGAAAAAGGAGTATGCGGACCACAAGGTCCGAGATATTGAGTTTGGAGAGGGAGAGCAAGTGTTGCTGAAGGTCTCACCCATTAAGGGTGTGATGAGGTTAGGGAAAGAAGGGCATGCTTAGCCCGAGGTACATTGGGCCATTTGAGATCCTCAAGCATGTTGGGGAGGTGGCTGATAAGTTGGCTTTGCCTCCGGGTCTATCAGGCATTCATCCGGTGTCCCATGTTTCGATATTGCAAAGGTACCACGGGGATTGTTCATACATAATCCGTTGTGATTCGGTCTTATTAGATGAGAATTTGTCATATGAAGAGGAGTCTGTTACCATCTTAGATAGGGATGTTCGCAAGCTGAGGTCCAAGGAAATAGCATCTGCGAACGTTCAGTGGAAGAATCGTCCGGTGGAGGAAGCCACTTGGGAAATAGAATCTGATATGCATAGCAAGTTTCCTCAGCTTTTCGCCGAGACAGGTAATTTCTCCTACTTTTACTCACCTTTGTCCGTTCGAGGACGAATGATGTTTTAATTGGTATATGATGTAACGACCTTTTGGTTGTTATGGGAAAATGTAGGGTCACACCACTAAATAGAACCTTCCCAAGGGTAGAACGAGCCAGTAGAACTTGATTTTGTAAGCCTAAGAGCTGAAATTTAACTTGCTTATGATTGTTGTTTAATTTTGATTGAGTCCATTGAGGGGTGATGTAGGAAAGTAGAACTCCGTTAGGAATTCCGAGGCCATGGGTGGATTCGTATGATGTTTTTATGTCTATGTACATGTTAGTTTGTATCTGTAAGGCCTCGGATGAAATGTGGAGTGAAAGGGCGGAAAACTGGACAAAAAGTCGAGCTCACTGCCCAAATGGTACCGCTGCGGAGGTGGGAGTACCGCTGCGACGGTACCGCTGTAGCAGTGAGTGAACCGCTTTCAGAGGCGAGCCATTTCTCTTGTGGCTGTTGTGGCGGGCTATGGCCTACTACGACAATACCGTTATAGCGGGCAACGGACCGCTATAGCAGTGAGCCGATTTTCTTTGGGTCAGCTACAACGGTCACTTAGCCGCTATAGCGCGACCGCCGCAGCAGTCAACAGGGGGATAAAATCTGTATTTTAAAGACTTAGTCTCATATTCTTTATTCATAATACCCCAACACGGTTCCCCACAAGCACCTAGGGTGAAATCTCAAGCTAGGGAGAGAAAACTCTTAAGAGGTAAGTTTCATTTATTCCTTCCAGCCATTCCGTATCATGTTCATGATTATCACTACTCCTGTGGGTCTTTAATGGTAGAATTGTAATAGAAACCCTAGAAATTGTTAAACCTTCTAAAATTGATGGGTTATGGTTATTATCACTTATTTATCATCTAAAGGCTTGGGTTAACTTCTCTTAATCATGAATTGAATCCTTAGAGCCATAAACTAAGGGAATTGAGACCTAGGGTTCTATAAAAATGATATCTTAACCATGAAAACTTCTTGTAGTGGGAATGTTGATATAATATTGTTATAATTTGATGATTAATGATTACTAAGGCCTTTGATAGGTTGCGTTACACCAAGAAAATCATCCACCCATTGGAATGGGGTAAAGGGAAGGGTATTCTTGAATTGGTACTTGTGATTTGAGTAATTGTGACTCACTGAGCCTTTTATTTCTTGACTTTGAGCATTCTGAGGCTTTAAGGAAAGGAAAAGTTATAGCGGAGTGAGTTGCGTTGTTCCACCTGTACGTTTGAGCTAGGTTACGGTCTATTTGAGTTAGACTTTGGTTAGTTGATTGTATATTTTGTGAATTCTTTAAGAGAAAGCATGTCTAGTTTTCATGCATGATATTGTGTGGTTGAACTCCTATGTGAATGTGATTGAGTGATTGTGTAGGCTTCGTGCCACTATTCCTGTGTGTTAAATCTGCAGTGGAAGTGGTTGTGATGAGAAGCTAATATAATCTTCTCAGCGATATTATGATATAAAATAATGACTTGAGCATTGATAATGAGAAAGTAAAAAACACTATCCTGTAAAGAGGTATGGAAAGGCACAAATGTGATAGAGATTATGGGCTCGTAGTCCGAGGTTCGTTCCAAAAACGAGAGGTACATTTATATAGCTCGCGTCCGAGGTTCGTTCCGGAGTGGAGTTTTATGCTCGGCTCTGAGGAGTGAATCCATAACGAGTGGTACATGGACACCATGGGTCCCCTGCAGGTCATGACTACTGAGCAATGACATTAGTTAGCATATATGTACAATGAGTGTGGTTATTGGGGGTAAACTTATTCCCATTTTTGGTTTCCGTTGATTATGATTTTTGATATCTCGGTGACTTAATTTTGTGATTATCTTTGGTTGACTTGTCGTGGTTTATTGATTTCCTGTCTGTTGGGCTGGCTTGTTTATTCTATTGATTTTATGAGATATGCATGATAATAATCTTAGTCGGCCTATGATATGTACCGGTACATAGTGTTTGTACTGATACTACCTTGCTACATTCTTTTGAGTGTAGATTGTGATACAGAGACTGCTACCCGCCTGCACATCTAGTGTTGAGGACATTGCTGATAGATTTAGGGTGAGCTTCTATCCATGCCAGGCCGCCCGAAGGTCTTTCTCTTATGATGTTTATTTTCTATTCTGGACATCATGGATATTGATTAGACAGATTTCATTCCTTAGACATGTTCTAGTTTAGAGTCCTTGTACGATGACTTTCAAATTTTGGGGATTTTGTAATAGATAGAACTTCCGCACTTATTTCAGTATTTTATGGCATGACTTATTTTGTTTACTTGATGCTTGAATGAGTAATAACTGACTAACTTGGTTAATATAAAATTGGACTTGAATGAATAGATGATTGTATGTTGGTTTGCCCAGTAGGAGTTAGTGTGGGTGCCAGTCATGGTGGGTTAGGTCGTGACAGTACTGATCCACAAAACTCTACTAGACATGTCCTTGTACGATGAGATCGATGAACTTAAGGCTCTGATACTAACTCTGTCATGACCCAACCCGCCATGACTGGCAACCACACTAACTTCTAGTGGGCGAACCAATACGCTTACCCATTTAATCATTCAAAGCCCATTTTTACTTAGTCAATTCATTCAGTTCACAATAAATTAAATGCAAGATTAAATCAAAAGTAGTCATGCCATAGAACAATAATGTAAGTGCGGAAGTCCTAACTATTACAACTCTAAAATCCGAAAGTCACTGTACAAGGACTCTAATCCAAAACATGTCTAAGGAATTCATACTGTCTTAAATATATAAACATCAATATCTAGAATGGAAATACACATTAGATAATGGAAGATCTTCAGGCGGCCTGGCACGGATAGAAGCTGTTACACCCCGTATCTTCGAAGAAGCACCTATCAAATTTGAAACACAAGTACGTTGATTTATGGTTAAGTAAAACCACTTTGGAATATAAGGAGCAAGCATTATTAAGTATATTTAATAAGTGAAGGATGCATATAAGGTATACCGGAAGGTTTTATAAGGAAATGAGCGGAAGAAATGGAGTAGTACGACTTTGGAGAAAGGAAGGTTAAAGTTTCGTGTGAAAAATTTGATCCAACTTGAAGCAAGAATATCTCTTAGCATATGAAGTGTTTTGAAGTGAAACAAAAGCTAAAATGAAGTTCGTCGAGTCTAGTTTCTAACGCAATAAACCGCTCCTCGATAGGACTTCGGAGTAGAGAATTATGGACGTTACAAGTTCGGTTGACAAATTAGAAACACGTGCTACAGTACCGACTTGCTACCGTACTGCTACAGTAAATTGCTACAGTGACCCCCCGAATTTGACCTTTATATAAAGGGTAATAACCCCCTTTTTCATCAGAATTTGCCAAGAAGTTTCTAGAAATTAGAAGAGAGAGAGTGAGGGAATAAAAAAGTGAGCAATTTTCAAGTAGCGGAGTAGTAGTTTAGGTCCGGGTGACGCATGGTTGTGATTCTAGTATTGTTTTGCGGTGGATTTTAGCGTGGATTTTGAGGATATTGTTGTTTTAACAAGAATAAGGTATGAATCTCTTTCTATTTACGTTAATATCGGTTTATTCTCGGAGACAAAGTCATTAAATAATTGTGTAGTAAGTTGGTTAGTTATGGAAGTTGGAAAATAGCGTGTGGGCTGTTTTATGGTACATATTAGTGTTGGAAATGTTGTTATTGATGTTGGTATTGTTGTTGTTGTTGTTGTTGGTTGCAGAATTGAGGTTTTGGGCTAGGCACATAAGCATGGGAGATGCTGCCCGATTTTCGGCAGGATATAGAACAGTTTAACTTGCAAGCTTAACACGAGTATACTATGATGAGTCTAACGATAGTGTGAATCCTTTTAAATGTATACTTACGAGCTCGGACAAATAGGTGTAGATAATTGGAGAGTGAGCAGGTGTGTAAAGTTACCCTTTCTTTCTTTTTTTGGCATGAATTACATAAAGAGGGCGAACGACGAACATACATGACTCCAATGAATTCTAGTTCTCAATGGTACTTGACATGATAGTTGTCTTTGATTCTCAAGTGTTGGTTCATTCTAATTATTCTATTGAGTCTCAGATGATGATTTAGTTTGTATATGGTTGCTCCTGATATTCTATTCGTGCATAACGTTATTACATCATTTCACCGAGTCCCAGGCCGGGTAAGTATTCGTGCACAGTTTCATTGCACTGTTCACCGAGTCCCTCACTAGAGGACTGGGTATGGTATATATATGATTATTTCACCGAGTCCCTCACTAGAGGGCTGGGTACAGTATATAAATGATTATTTCACCGAGTCCTTCACTAGAGGGCCGGGTACGGTATATATATGATGATTTCACCGAGTCCCTCACTAGAGGGCCGGGTACGGTATATATAGGATGATTTCACCGAATCCCTCACTAGAGGGCCGGGTACGGTATATATGTATGTGACTTCATTCACCGAGTCCCATGATGGGCCAGGTACAGTATATTATATATATATATATATATATATATATATATATGTATATGTATGACTCAGTTCATACGGTACAGATGCTTTGGTATTCCTTGATTATCATATTTGTCTTCTGTCATGTTTTACTCAGTTATGATCTTCATTACCGTACTTTATGCTTTACATACTCAGTACATTTTCCGTACTAACCCCCTTTCTTTGGGGTCTGCGTTTCATGCTCGCGGGTACAGATACTCAGTTTGGTGATCCTCTAGCTTAGGTCTGTTACTCAGCTGGTTGGAGAGCTCCATTGTTCCCGAGCTTGAGTCATTTTGGTACAGATCCTTTGACATAGGCCTTGTTATACTCGTAGAGGTCTGTAGACATATGTGGGTTGTGTATATACGATTTGGCCAGCTATGCAGATGTAGTTCATTTTGGATATTCCCGTGTATAGTGGCAAGCCTTATCGGCTTGCATATTTTGCTATGTTTTGGTTAGTTGTGGCTTCTCAAGAGGCAGGTTCTTTTTGATGTATGACATGATGATTTTACAGCGTGCTTTTACAGATTGCCATATTGTTTTCAGTGTCGGTCTGATTATATTTAGCAGGTTCGTATATGGGTGTCCAGTTCGGGCACTAGTCATGGCCCATCGGTTTGGGTCCTGACAAAAGTAGTATCAGAGCAGTTCATCATCGGAGTGTCTACAGACCGTGTCTAGTAGAGTCTTGTTTATCGGTGTGTGGTGCACCACATCTATAAATTGGAAGTTACAGGGCATTTAGGATGTCATCTTTCCTTCTTATTTTAGATCGTGCGATAGAGCTAGAGTCTATGAGAGATTGCTTCTTACCCCTTTTTCTTTAGGTAAGCACAGATTGATAAAGATGAGAGAGATGAGGATAGCCAGACTAGCCGGTGGTGGGAGGATAATGGAGAGGACACCTCACTATATAGCCCTCTAGACCGAGACCAGGGAAGGTCGATTACAGGTACATGAGTTTTATTGGAATTTCCTATGTGCGTATGTAATTACTTCAGGGTAATACTAAATAGTGATGAGCGGAAATCCTAAAGAGGATTAGAGACTTAAGTATTTGGAGGTAACTGCGATTAAGGTGTTGTCGCCACTATTGGGAATCTTGAAATCTTAGATGGAAGGTAGTCATATACACAGATGAAAGGTGAATATTGAGGATTGAAAAGGCCAAAATAGCATTTGCTTAATCGGAAGAGTAAAAGATCCTTTCTAATTCGGGGGGAGATGCATTACGAGAATGTTTTGGAATATGTTAAAACTTCAACTTGTTCTAGGTTATGTGAGAAAGGTCATGCAGTAAGGTGTATGCGATTATACCAGCATTAACACACCGGATTTCATTAGAGTTTCAAGGTTAAGCATGCTGGGTGAGAGAAATACTAGGATGGGGGACCCTCGGGAAGTGTACTAAGAGTCCTACAAAGTCAGATATAAGGGAAAGATGAGAAATTAGAGTAACTTAAGGGAGATTGGAGTATGCGGAGTGGTTGGAAACTCTAAAAGATCGCGAAGGATGAGGCGGACTAGACCGGCAAAGAGAAAGAAAGTGCATCACAACTCTAGAATTAGGATGAGTTCGAATAGTATTGGGAAGTACTTTGTAAGCGAGGCATTAGTAAACATATATATATATATATATATATATATATATATATATATATATATATATATATATATATATATGTATGTATATGTATATGTGTATGACATCCCATATGTGGCTGCGCCAACTGATATATGTGTCCCAGCAACCGACTTTGCTATATACTGAAGGCATCAATCGAACAGGGTAGTAAAGTTCAAGTGACAAATATTACAAGGTAAGTTGATGTTACTTTCACTACAGGTTAGAGTTGGAAAGGCTTAATGCGATATTATCAGGGAAAGGAAGAAAGTGAATATACAGAAAGTAAAGAGATTAGAATGTCTTGAGAAAATTAAAAAAAAAAGGTGTAAGAAAAGGGAGTGAGTGAAGCTTCCAAGAGGGATGACGGGTAAGGCAAGGGACTATGTGGATAAAATTCGAAGGTACGCATGCGAAAGGGATAAAGTATGGTAGTGTGAAACAAAAGATGAAAGTGTGGGGTTAGAAAACAGACTTCCATAAGTGGGACTAAAGGATAGTAATCACAAAGAGGGATGTTGAAGTAAGAGAGAAAATGATTCAGGCCTTGCAATGATACTAAGAGATTTTCAGCTCTCAAGAGGTATATAAAGGGATAAATGTTTAGTTATACTGACACGATTGCCTCATAAACGGAGACGCTTTCCCAAAAGATGATTTAAGAATAGAACGGATTTGCACGTTTAAAGGAACATTTCACGAACTTCAGGGTCAATACTATAAAATACCAAGTGGGGAAGGGCATTCGAGGAGGAAGGAACTCAAGGAAGGTTTGAGGAGGAAAGCAAGAAAGGTACACTAATGGGCTGGTCAAAAGGAGAGGAGAGAAGAAGAAGGGAAGAAAAGGAAAAATTGAGCAATCACCAAAGACAAGCGAGAGGATAATGAACTACCAAAGCTAACCGGGAGGTAGTACATCAATGACATGGGATGAGGATATGAAATACCGAGATTTAATTATAAAGGAAATAGAAGGATGTATGGGAAATATTCATGAGTATAGACTAGCCTTGGCGGCAGGAAGGAGAAGAAAGAAGAGGGCATATTTGCAAGGATTTCATGACACGAACAAGAAATGGCAGAACACTGGAAGAACTACAACGCATAGGTGGGATGCAAATAAGTAGTCAAGGAAAATTTCGGATAAGTGAGCTAAGTGAATAAAAGGATTGATAGTGGAAGGGGAAGAGTGTAGCATATGAACTCTCAAAGATATATTGTAGATGTACAGTGAAACCGGAAACTCAGAGTAAGAAGAATTTCAGTGATAATAGTTGTGTAGGAAGACGAAGGATAAAAAGAGCAAAATGTGACCAAACATTCCGTGAAATGTTTTGATGGATTCCAATGACCCAATTAACCCGTTGATTCGGGAAATGTTCAGTCATAAAAGGAAGAAGTAGAAGGGCCTTAAAGAAGGTAGCGAGAACGGATCTGTAATACATAAGCGCTTCGTTCAAATGCAAAGCCCTCAATTAGCAGAAAGGAAAATAAGTCAAGCTATACGATGAGAGAATTTCGGTATTATAAGAGACCAAAGGAGTTGGAGGATCGTTAAGGTAGGCGGATGACTACTGATATTTGGGAGTTACTAGTGTACAAGAATACCCTTAATAGGGGGGAAGAGTAGATCTAGTCCTGAAATGAGGTATGGCATTGTTAAAATTCCAAAGAAAGAAAGAGGTTAGCTTAAGGAGGCTAATATTCGGGACGTAGTGGCATATCAAGAATGCATTAAGAGGGAGCAGGAACGAATTAAAGATAAGCATACCACAAAGCAAATATGAAAAGGAATTAAAATGGATCAAGAGAATACTTCATGCAGATGTGAGATACGATATTTCTAGACCAGGGAAATTTGTGCCGCACCTAAATAGGCAGCGACGTATCCTAAAGGGTAATAAAGCTCTGCAAGCTAACTACAAAGAGAATGTCGAAATGGATGATGAGTACAAAGGACACTTTGGGTTACAACGGAAGAAAATCTTGATATTAAAGGAAAAATATGAGAATCTTAACAAAAGGAATAACGATAAGCAGTGTGGCGATCTCTAAACGAGAGGAAGAACGATGTGGGTGCAGATAGAGAGGCAGCAGCATCATCAGAAATTAGAAATTATATCACGGGTTGCTAAACATACTGAGCATAAGGGTATGTATTATAGAATTATATGAACCATCAGTGTAAGCTTATGCCCTGCAGATGGGAATGGACGCACCGGAAAGCCAATAAGGAATGACAGCTAACTAAGTGATCACTGGAATGAGGAAGTCAAAGGTAAGTATGCCATACCGATGTTAGAAAAGAAGTTGTGGTAAAGTGAGAACTGCCTTAACTTTATAATTATAAGTTATATTGCAAGATTTGAGGCAAAGGAATTAAAGAGAGAGTTTGATAAGAACTCAAAGATATTGTGAGCTATAGACCAGTTCGAACTATGATTATTGATTCATCACAATATATAATCCTGCTACGAGGAATAATAAAGATGGTGATGGAAGATTAGGAATGTACGTATTTAAGAAATTGTATTGAGGATATGGATATAATTGATCATGGAAAGGAATTAAGACGGATGGTTGAAGAAACGTAACCGTTAAGAGTAAGGATTTGTCAGTAGCAGAGTAACGCTGAACAAGCAACGGGACATTAGTATAAGAAAATTTATGATGAATCAGAAAGCTTGGCTGATGAATTACAAGGGGATAATCCACCATGTATCTAAGCTCAACAAGTACAAGTACGAATAGCCAAGATAGCATCGGAGGAGTAAACAAAAGAAAGCGTTGTATTCGAGCAAGGGAGTTATCCGTTAATAAAGAACTGAGAAACGAAGAGGAAGGATGCTCGCAGAACGGCGAATAGCCGTGGCGTGGCTAGTTAAACCACAGGAATGAAGATAGAATGAGAACGGAATACTAGTTGACTTGTGATCATATACATGAGGATTGAAGATTGTGCGACTCACAAATGAATTTGATAAGGAGCTAAGAAAGAACATGACGAAACTGACCAAATTATAGTATAAGTATATGGTAATCGAACAAAACCTCAATGAGGATATTGAGGATCGGCGCACTACAACATTCGAGGACCAATGTTTTTAAGGGGGGAAGGATGTTTACATCCCGTATCTTCGAAGAAGCACTTATCAAATTTGAAACACAAGTACGTTGAGTTATGGTTAAGTAAAACCACTTTCGAATATAAGGAGCAAGCATTATTAAGTATATTTAGTAAGTGAAGGATGCATATAAGGTATACTGGAAGGTTTTATAAGGAAATTGGTGGAAGAAATGGAGTAGTACGACTTTGGAGAAAGGATGGGTAAAGTTTCATGTGAACAATTTGGTCCAAATTGAGGGAAGAATATCTCTTAGCATATGAAGTGTTTTGAAGTGAAAAAAAAAGCCTAAAATGAAATTCGTCGAGTCTAGTTTCCAACACAACAAGCCTCTCATCGATAGGACTTTAGAGTAGAGAACTATGGACGTTACAAATTCAGCTGACAAAGTAGAAACGCGTGCTACAGTACCGACTTGCTACAGTACTGCTACAGTAAATTGCTACAGTGACCCCCCGAATTTGACCTTTATATAAAGGGTAATAACCCCCTTTTTCATCAGAATTTGCCAAGAAGTTTCCAGAAATTAGAAGAGAGAGAGTGAGGGAATAAAAAAGTGAGCAATTTTCAAGTAGCGGAGTAGTAGTTTAGGTCCGGGTAACGCATGGTTGTGATTCTAGTATTGTTTTGCGGTGGATTTTAGCGTGGATTTTGAGGATATTGTTGTTTTAACAAGAATAAGGTATGAATCTCTTTCTATTTACGTTAATATCGGTTTATTCTCGGAGACAAAGTCATTAAATAATTGTGTAGTAAGTTGGTTAGTTATGGAAGTTGGAAAATAGCGTGTGGGCTGTTTTATGGTACATATTGGTGTTGGAAATGTTGTTATTGATGTTGGTATTGTTTTTGTTGTTGTTGTTGGTTGCAGAATTGAGGTTTTGGGCTAGGCACATAAGCATGGGAGATGCTGCCCGATTTTCGACAGGATATAGAACAGTTTAACTTGAAAGCTTAACACGAGTATACTATGATGAGTCTAACGATAGTGTGAATCCTTTTAAATGTATACTTACGAGCTCGGACAAATAGGTGTAGATAATTGGAGAGTGAGCAGGTGTGTAAAGTTACCCTTTCTTTCTTTTTTTGGCATGAATTACATAAAGAGGGCAAACGACGAACATACATGACTCCAATGAATTCTAGTTCTCAATGGTACTTGACATGATAGTTGTCTTTGATTCTCAAGTGTTGGTTCATTCTAATTATTCTATTGAGTCTCAGATGATGATTTAGTTTGTATATAGTTGGTCCTGATATTCTATTCATGCATAACATTATTACATCATTTCACCGAGTCCCGGGCCGGGTACGTATTCGTGCACAGTTTCATTGCATTATTCACCGAGTCCCTCACTAAAGGGCCGGGTACGGTATATATATATTTGATTATTTCACCGAGTCCCTCACTAGAGGGATGGGTACCGTATATATGTATGTGACTTCATTCATCGAGTCCCATGATGGGCCGGGTACGGTATATTATATATATATGCATGACTCATTTCATAAGGTACAACTTCTTTGGTATTCCTTGATTAGCATATTTGTCTTCTGTCATCTTTTACTCAGTCATGATCTTCATTACTATACTTCATGCTTTACATACTCAGTACATTTTCCGTACTGACCCCCTTTCTTCGGGGGCTGCGTATCATGCCCGCAGGTACAGATACTCAATTTGGTGATCCTCCAGCTTCGGACTGTTACTCAACTGCTTGGAGAGCTCTATTGTTCCGGAGCTTGAGTCATTTTATTACAGATCCTTTTACATATGCCTTGTTATACTCGTAGAGGTCTGTAGACATATGTGGGTTTTGTATATACGGTTTGGTCAGCTATGCAGATGTAGTTCGTTTTGGATATTCCCGTGTATAGTGGCAGCCTTATCGGCTTGCATATTTTGTTATGTTTTGGTTAGCTGTGGCTTCTCAAGAGACAGGTTCTTTTTGATGTATCACATGATGAGTTTACAGCGTGCTTTTACAGATTGCCATATTTTTTTCAGTTTCGGTCTGATTATATTTAGCAGGTTCGTATACGGGTGTCTAGTTCGGGCACTAGTCATGGCCCATCGGTTTCGGTCGTGACAGAAGGTCACCCTCAATCTGTCAGCAAATGGACTCAATCTAAATATGAGGTCAAGTAGCATTCTGTGGATCACGATCTGCATTCAAAAGAATGTAGCAGGGTAGTATCAGTACAAATACTATGTACCGGTAGATATCATAGGCCAACCAAAATTAGTATCATGCATGAATTATAAAATTAATAAAATAGACAGACCAGTCAACAACACATAATCAGATAACCAATACTAAGTTAATCAATGATATTAACAAATCAGGTCCACCAATGATATCATCTATTAATTCCACCAATGATATTAACAATCAAGTCAAGTTTTGATCTTAACAATCAAGTCAACGAAAGAAAGCAATGAAATAAACCTCCCAACAACATACTCACTTTCTCAGTCACTGGTCACTCATGTACATACATGCTAATTGTTGTCTTTTCCCAATAGATATGACCTGCAGGGGACCCATAGTGTTCATGTACCACTCGCTCCAGAACTGACCTCGGATCACGAGCCCATAATCTAGGTCACATCCTCACCCCCTGTCAAATGTGCCCATAATCTAGGTCACATACTCACTCCCTGTCAAATGTGTCGTTTCATATATATATATATATATATATATATATATATATATATATATATACATACTATCACATCACTTTCAATGATTGATTATCAAGCAGTATCTCATTTTCATTAAGAAGATCATATTAAATTCTCACCACAATTGTCATCAAAATATAGATCACAACGCATCGAATAATGGAATTAAGCCCACATTATCACTTAATCAATAGCATATAGGAATTCTAAACACATTATGCCCGAAGACTAGACATGCTTTCTCCTATCAATGTAATAACGCATACAATCAACTAATTAAAGTCTAAACTCAAGAAGACCGTAACCTACCTCAACTGCAGAGCTGGAACAATGTGAATCATTATGTTATAGCCTTCACCTTCCTTAATGCCTCGGAACGCTCAAAGTCTAGCAATTAAAATGCTAAATAAGTCACAATCACCTAGTCAACAATATCAATTCAATGAACACCCTTCCACTTTACCCCTTTCTAATGGGTGAATGCTTACTAAGTGTGAATCATCCTAACATTGTCTAATTTTCCACGTCACCCCCTAAATGGACTCAACACAACCAAACAATAATCACAAACAAGCCAAGTTTTCAGTTCTTAGACTTCTACACTTGAGTTTCTTTTAGCTCGTTCTATCCTTGGAAGGGTTCTATTTGGTAGGGTGATCCTAGATTTTCCATAACGATCAGGAGGGTCATTACAGAGACCCACATAAGCCCTTGATGACGTTCATCGAGCTGAGTAAGAATTTTCACTATTAGAATGTTCCTGATGAATATCTGAAGTTAGCATTATTTCATTTCTCGTTGATCGGTGAAGGAAGGGAATGGTTGCAGAATGAGGCTGCTGAGTCCATCATTTCTTGGCTTATTTTTCGAGTAGATTCATCGAAAAAATCTTCCCATCCAGGAAAACGAAAGAGTTGAGAGGACAAAATTGCTAACTTTACTCCAAAATTTCCTTAGACACTGCCACAAGCGTGGTAAAAATACAAGGGCCACTTGAGAGATTTTTTGCATCATATGCAACCTAAGAGATCATCGGGTACTATTTTGTTGAAGGGCTATGACACGATTCAATGGTGTTATTAGATGCCACTGCTCAGGGCCAAATTTTGGATAAAACATATGATGAGATAGAGGCTGTTTTGAATTTGTTGTCTACTAGTAGTTAAGATTACCCAGAACTAGGCCGTTGAGGACTAATACAGAAAACTGTTGGGGTATTCCAAGTGGATATTAGTCAACTTGTCCATGCTATTAACAATTTGTTCAGTGCTCCAAATGCTAATCAGGTACAACAAGTACGAGCAACTTGTGAGGGTTATGGTGATGATCATGCGTATGTGAGCTGTCTTACAAATCCATAATCTATTTATTATGTGTGGAAACACAATCATGGTGGTAGAAATCAAGGAACAACTATAACTTGAACTTAAGGAATCACCCAAATCTTTCCTAGGAGGGCAGACAAAACATTTATCAGAAGCCTTAGGCTTAGCAAGCAGGAACCTCTTTCTAAGATATGATGAAGCAATGAATCTGTCAGCAGCAGATGATGAATAAAATGCTGAAATCCATTCATAAGCTAGGACGTCAGGTGGGGGTAAATGGATGTTTCTCAAATTTTCAGGCCACAAGGTGCTCTTCCGAGCAATACTGAGAAGAATCCAAAAGAAACAGTTTAAGCTATCTCCTCAAGGAATGGAAGAAAACTAGTAGAAACGACACCTAAGAGCAAGAAGGCAGATGACGAATTAGTTCCTACTAAGAGGAATGATACCGAACATAAAATTACTGAGAAAGTTGCAAAGCAGCTAGAAGTTATGGTAACTAAGCCTCCACCAACATTTCAGTAGAGATGCATCCTTAAGAAGTTCTGTGAGATTCTAAAGCAGGTACATGTCAACATTCCTATGGTGAAATTATTGCAGGAAGTTCCAAAATACGCTAAGTACATCAATGATGTTGTTGCAAAAAAAAGGTGTCTGACTGAGTTCGAGAATATAGTACTTACTGAGGAGTGCAGTTCAAGGATGAGTAGCAAAATTCCTCCAAAGCTGAAGGATCCAGGCAGCTTTACCATTTCAATCACTATTGGTAACATTGAGGTAGGGCGAGTGTTGTGTGATTTGGGTGCTAGTATCAATCTAATACTCGCCTCTGTGTTCAAAACATTCGGATTCGGAGAGCCAAGACTAATAACTTTGACATTGAAACTAGCGGATAGATCTCTGGCATATGCTGACAAAATAATTGAAGATGTTCTTGTGAAAGTGGGGCCTTTTATTCTTCCAGTTAACTTTATTATCCTTGATTATGAAGCAACAAATAAGTGCCTCTCATTCTTAGAAGGGATTCTTAGCTACTGATAATGCTATTATCTGAGTCCGAGAAGGCAAATTATCCATGAATGTGGATGGGCAAGAGCCCACCGTCTACGTGTTCAAGGCCACTCACTTTCCTCCCAATTATGAGGCGTTGAAGATGATAACAATTATTGAACCTGAGTTGACAAATACAGAGCTAGAATATTTATTGGCCTCTAAAGATTCCTTGGAGAGAGCACTGGTTTATGGTAATTATATACATATATTGTGTAGAACATTATTTATATGATATTTTGTATGAGTTAGATAATTAGAGAGATAGTGAGTAAAATCTTATATTGCATGTACTTGTTCGTTTAAGTTAACGGACTTGGTTGTATATATAAAATTAAGTGAAGTGGGCCAAGCGCACATGTACCTGCGTGTATGTTTTTAAAAGTTTTGGCTATTGATTTCCTTTTTCCCTTAATTTGGTTTATATGTCATTTTACTTAAAAAAAATTATTAGGTGGCATTTAAGTGGATATGGATTACACACTGTAGACACATTACAATGGCCAAGATTATAATATTGTTTTAAGGTTTCTTCATGGTTAGGCAATTTATATAAAAGTTAGGGAAAATATCTACAATGCACCGTAACGCTTGGCCGAATTATTTATAACACACTCAACCTTTACGGGGGGGGGGGGGGCTATTATCCCTGCAAATTTTTTAACTTTATTAAGCTCCCAAGTGGTGAGTTGGCAAATAGAGTGTCTTTCACTCTCTTTGAGAGAGTGAGGAGCACTAAAAATGTTTTTTTTTAAAATCATAAGCATTATTTAGTTTTTTTTTTTGTCTTCTTTTCATTCTCTCATCTTTTTTCCTCTTTTTCCATCCAAACCCCACTGTCTTCCTTCATCCCACCACAGCAGCCAACAGTAGCAACCCCTTACTTTATTTCCCAACTATTAGCCTTCTTTCCCATCTCAATTCCTTCCCCATCTCATTTTTCATTGTTACAAAGAGCAAGAATCTAGTCTCGACGGAAAAAAGCAGTGAATTCTTACCGATCTTGCCGGATAAAATGGAGTTACGTCGGAAATTCTTTAAGGCCCATATCTGATTTTTTTTTAAAGATCTCTTATTTTATTTTTGGCAATCAATTTATTTTGCTTGATGATGTGAATCATTATTGTTAGATTATAGTGATATAAGTACATGTCAGAATTGAACTTTGCCAGAAAGAATGAAATTTCACCAGAAAAAATATGGTTGTGGTTTGTCGTTTGAAAGGCTAAGAAGGTAGATATGGAGGAAAATGAGGTACAACAGATAATTACCTAAAATGGAGAAAAGGAATAGAATATAAATTTTAAAAACAATGTATACGTGTCGGTGCGTGCACAACACGGTCGACCATAAATTTGGCTGTCCAATTTTAGGGTGGAGTTTATTTCAGTTAAAAATAGCCAAGGGGGGGTAATAAGACCCCGTAGAGGTTGAGTGCATTATAAATAATCCCATCACACATTAGGGTGCACTGTAGCTATTTTCCCTAAAAGTTAAGTTATAGATATACAGGATAGCCACCAAAAACATTGGGATACAAAAGACTTAGCAACAAATATTACCTTCTCTCTTTCTCGTGTTCTTTCTTAAAATTTCATGAAGTGCAGCAAAACTCTTGTAGAGTTTTACTCTACATAGATTTTGTTCAAAAGTTCTAAAGCAGGTTTTGAGATTTCTTCGAAGTGAAATAACGTGCAAGAAGAGTAGTTTTTGACATATAAGGTAAGTTTGACATATAAGGTAAGAATTCTCTTTCTCTTCTCCTAGATTTATTTAAGTTCATCCAGGTCATAACTAAATTGTGGGTGAGAAATGGGGAATTAATAGTGGGAAATCGTATTTTGATGTTGGTACTGCGGTATGGATTGTTTGATGATATTCTAGGTTGTGTTGTGGCAGGAATTTAGTGGATTTAGTATAGTTCTAGTTGTTTTGAATTTGGGGAAATTAGAAGAATTAGGAAAGATGCTGTCATCGTAGAACAAGCAAGTTGTTGTAGCTAGATAGTAGATATCTATTCGTTGATTTTGGTCTTATTTTTGTTGTAGACGATTTGTGAAGAGGCGAACGCAATCGTCGTCATCGAAGGTTCAATTCCAATGTATATAAGATTTCCTTCTTTAATTTTGGCATGACTCCGTAAGTACGCTCCCTCGTTAGAAGTCCAGAAGATCGCATCCTCTCGTATGCTCATGTTGACGGATTAAGACCATCCATAAGTTCATAAGCAATCCTTGATAAGTATAAGTCTTCATGGTTGTGATGTCGATGTAAACCCCTAGTAACAAGTAGTAGTTCAACACATCTATATGTTAGGTGTATGCAAGAGCATTCTAGTAATCTGACAAAGTATAAGTACTAAGATAACGAACTAGTGTGTAGCATGTAACTAGTAGATAGAAGTGAGGTTCTAGAGTTTATAAAAGCATATACTTATCTTCGGGGCTATGTTATGCTTTGCTTCAGGTCTATGATCAGTTGCCTTCTGGGCTATGATATTTTCCTTTAGGACTATGATGTTTGCTTTCGGGGCTCTTGGCCATACAGAATGCCTTTAGGGCTATACAGATGTGCGCTTGCCTTCAAGACTATACAGATACAAACTGCCATCAAGGCTATGCATATACAGATTGCCTTCGGGGATATACACTATCCAGAGACAGACTGCCTTTAGGGCTATACATATACAGATTGCCTTCGGCGTTATATAGAGTGCCTTCGGGGCTATGCACTTTCTTCGGGGCTATTTACACATTTCTAGATGCCATACATGAGGCTAAGTAATTTGATATTACATTGTTTAGCTGTTAGAGGACAGAGGCATGTAAGTATAACTAGATCCTTTATTGACTCTTCAGTTTATCTCGTACTTCAGTTCAGTATCAGTTGCCTCACATACTCGGTACATTATTTCATACTGACGTCCCTTTGCTAGGGAAGCTGTGTTCATGCCTGCAGCTTCAGATAGGCAGTTGGAGAGACTGCCTCAGTAGATTGCCGAGCACAAGCTAGAGTGGTAAGCTCCATGTCATTTAGAGTTTCCCAGTCCAGTATTTTGTGTATATACAAATAATGGGTAGGTCAGGGCCCTGTCCCGGTCATAGTACAGTCATTACTCTTTAGAGGCTTGTGTACGTTCATATTGGTGGTGTTGTTTGTAGACGCTCATGGTGGCCGCGTTAGCCTGCGCAACTTTATCTATGTATGTACGCTCTTGGGTGTGCTTACCCATCAAAAGAGATTGATGTTATGCTCAGATGATTTAGGATACAGCCTTGTCGGCCTTGGTTGGTATTGTCTGTTTGCAGGTAGGCCTCATTGGCCTATGTTGAGGGTTACCCGTCCAGTGTTACAGTTACATAGTGGTACGCTCGGGCCGAGTATGGCACCAGATGCCAGTAATGCCTCTCTAGATTTGGGGCTTGACAGCTTCATCCTTCCCCACAAATAGTTCTATCTCAAATCACGATACATCTTGGTAGCACCAGGATGAATAGAATATCTAGAATTATGAGCCTCCTCTAAAATCAACATGATCAAGCCACTAACCCGAGAAACACAAACACGGTCCTTAATCCTCAAAACCCTCTCACTATCCAAAATGGCCTCCCTGGCCTCGCCACTCAACACTTTATCACGAATCTTGCACAACTTAGCATCCTTAAACTGCTTTGCCTTAATATGATCCAGAGGCGACGACCTCACCTCAACATAAGCCAAAAATCTACCTGAATCTGGTATATTATGGCTCACCAACCCATTTGCCAAAGCCTATACATCCTTAGCCAAAGGTCTCTCCTCAGATACCAATCAGGCCAAATTGTTACATCCCGTATCTCCCATACGTAAGTTGCGTCGTGAGTTAGTCAGCGTCAGCTTGAAGATATAGATCCCGTACATTTGTATTAAGATACATTGTAAGTAAATTAAAATGAATTCGGAAGGTTGAGGACATTTGAAGGGATAGTGATGGGTTAGAACAAGTGTTGAGGGAGTTATAAAAGGACTAGAGGTTAAACAAATCAGAGAAAGTGAGTTCGCCGAAGTTCTGCATTTTGGGAATATTTTATGAATTGTTTTTATTTCGAACTTAATGTGAAACAACGATGATTGAAAATAGTATTTTTGGAGTGTTCCAAAAAGAGGCTACGGACTAGTACTATATCACATGATGATGTTTATGAGTATATAAAGTTTCTGAAAAATAATTTAATTTATGCAGGCATATTGAAATCTAGGAGATAATTATGTGTCATTAGTCTTATGTTGAGGTGTAGTGGAGAAATTATTAATTACCTAGGAAATTTGGTTAATTGTTGAATTAGTGGGAGATTTGTGAATTAAATGTTAATGAGTGGATAAGTGTTAAAGGGGACAACTAGTTCCACGTAGATGCATGAGCAAAATGCATTAGGTGACTAATGTAATGTATGTATCTATTAGTTCTATTTTTAGGACTAAACTCTTTATTGAAGTAAAGCCAAAAAGGTGATGGGTCCCATGGCCACAAATGGATTATGTTCACTCCTTTAAGTAGATACTACATTTAAGGTTGAAGAAAGACAATTTGGAGTCTTTGATTCAAAGAAACGTACACTACAGCAACATCAAATTATTGAAAATTCAATTATTGTTATCTCTCTATAAACTAGTTAAGGTTGGGATTTGTCTTACGAAAGAAGGACGCTTGGTTTGTTGAAAGTACGGACACAAGATTAAGAGGAATATTGTATAGGAATGCAATTCGGGTATAGCAAGTTTATGGCAGTAAGCGAATCAAAGTTTCCCGAGCTCGTATGAGAATCTAAGGTATGTTTTATGGTAAGAACTCACGGGACAGGGATCAAAAGCCATGGGTTCGGGTAGTGATAGTTGTGTAGGTAATTTCAAGGTATGTAGATTGGGATAGGGTTGGAAAGCTCATGTAGAGCTTGGTTGTTATTATAGGTGATCGGGTATGGAGTACACCATTGCATATAGCCTCCGGAGCTCTTCACTCTTTGATTGCTTGAAAATAGTAATGATATATTTGTAATTTTTTTTGGGCTATAGTCATGTTGAAATTAGCCCTTTTTTAACAAGTTAAATATCTATCGAAAGGTCTGACTCATTGCAGTCATTTGAAGGTTAGAATCGAGGTATGTAATGGCTATCCTTTCCTTCATTTGGCATGACTCATTAGAAAGTGTACTTGACGAGCGGAAACTTAAGAAGAACAATTGTCGTAGGTACTCTATTCTTGTATTTGGTATGCTTACTACCTCAGATTGTGCCATGTGTAGTTGAGTCGAGATTTTTGTGGCTCATAAGTCAGTTCCTAAGTTTATTAGCATTTATTTGTATCATAAATAGTAGATGAACCAGCTTGTAAGAGGTCTTATCAATTGTGTCTCGAAATCCCAGTGCGCATAGCAGTTATTGGCGTGTAATAAGGGTCGAAAACTGTAAGACATAAGTTGTAATAAGATGTTCTATCTATATATGTATTAGTCTTTGATCTATCCTAGTTGATTCCATTCCAAACTACTCAACTCTAGTTAGATATTGTACTACTCGATATGATCTCATAGAGTATTTAAAAAAATTGTTAGTTGGTCTTTACGAGATAAGAGTCCTAAGAGGATGGTGGTAACAATAGTCGGGTCATATACTTGCTAGTTTTTGTCCAAGCCTACCTCATCTACGTTTTTATTTGATTATATATGTGTCTATCATGAATTCCGACGGTGCGTGAATTCTTCAATTACATTACTTGTAAGCAATTGTATGTATTGTATGTTGTCTTGTTAGAAGAGAGCTTTCGTTGAATAAGGTATTATGCAGAGAAACTAGTCGAGATGGGAAGAACGGCGCGTTGGCCTTGTGGCTTATGTCACGCCCCGAACCATGGCCTGGGCGTAACACGGCACTCGGTGACTGACTGCATATGATCGAGCGAACCACATGGCTTGCTGAATCAACATGGGGCATAAACATGAGTGAAATATAAAATGAAACATGATGAGCCTTGCCAAAACATGAGAAGTCATAATATTTAATAAAATACTTGTATAAAACATGAATGTGGAAATATCGTAACTGAGCCAAAGATGGCTACACAACTCTGAGTATCTGACATAACTGATTGACTAGTCTATGAAACCATTACCATGAATCTGAACTGTAAAACATACTCGCTGGGACAAGGCCTCCAGCATACCTTAACTTGCTAAACATGTCATAAAAATAAATAAGGATAATACCCCGATGATGGGGCTCACCAATAGGCTGATAGGAGCAAATCCTACTGAGCAGATGCGGCGTCTTATAAATTTGTACCTGCATCGTGAAATGCAGGCCCCCGAATAATAGGAAAGGGACGTCAGCACATTGAATGTACTGGTATGTAAAGCAACTAAATGAAATAAGCATGGTACATCAAAATAACATGATAAGAGCTGAAACTGAAACTTAAACCTAGTCATGTGCATGAACATGAATACATATAACAATAACATGAGTAAGAATATCTGTGGGAGAGCATTAGTATAACCGATATGTAACCACCACGTTAGTACATGGCGTCTGATCTCTGATCGATCAACTAAGCCATATTGTACCTTACCGGGGTACAAGACATGAATATGACATGAATGATTTCAAAATCCTTAAATGGGGAAAACATGAAGGAATCTTCCTAACTGGAAGGAGCGATCCTTATCCTATGGTGGCAAATGTAGTTTTAGGTTATCTGAGCTTTCTCTGTAATCTGTACAACTCCCAAAAGCATGAACATGAATATAGGTGGCATCTGAGCCCATGGTTTTTCATAAATATGATTTGTAAACATGGATTATAAGTATAATATAACATGAATATAATTATATGATATAACTTGCATGAAAACATGGGGACATGTAGGATAGTCATGAAAGTAAGTATAATATTTAATGACTTGCATGTAGGAACCCATGGAATGCAATATATGAGTTTTCATGGATTACGGACGGATTCCCAATAGCCAAAATGGAAGATTACGAATACAACGAATATATATATTTCAAACATGGTAAATCATGATACATGGACTTAGGGTTATCATGAACTTGGCTAAAAACCGTAGTTTAGCGAACTCTTGCATAATTGTGGAAGAATGTAGCGTGGGGAAGAACAAAGATGTTCCCACACGTATATAGAAACTGTACATAGCTGTTAATGCTCCCAACTTGTAATAGGATTCCAAAAGTTTAAACCTTGATCCTTGAGATGGGTTTTCTTGAAAACCCTAAGTTAAGAACAATGATTTCTTGTTTAGATTACATGAACACATATTAGAATTTCATTTGGAAGGCTTGTAATTGGCTTACCATGTTGTTTTGGATAGATGGGAGAAGAAAACCTTCATGCTAGGGATTGGGAGTATGAAAAATAGAATAAAAAGGCTCAACTGGGGTATTTATACTTAACTGAGTCGGGGCATTATACGGTTCGTATAAAGCTATACAGTCCGTATAAACTGACTGTATTTAACAATGATTAAAATTCCAGAAACTGAAATTTCCCAAAAGAGTTTTATGGACTAAAAGTACGGTCTGTATATTATTATATGATCACCATGTACGGTCTGTATAACTTTATACAGTCCGTATTAGCATTTTAAAACTTTGACAGAAACCGGAATTTTTCACCTACCAAATACGGTCTGTAAGTACGCGCCGTATATAATAATATACGGTCCGTATATATGGACATAAAATGAAACTTTTCTGAACTGAGACGATTTTGTTTCCAACACTTCTCATCAGGTCTTCTAAGTACCAAATCATGAACGTATCCTAGATTAAAGGTACGAGGTGTTACAGCTTATTTGTTATCCATTGAGCTTATTTGCTAGCCTTTAGACTTACTTGTTAGCCATCGAGGCTTATTAGGTGGCCACCGAGGCCTACTTGCTGGCCTTTCAAGGCCCATATGTTTCTCTAGTAGAGCGTATTTACGAGACAAAGATTAGTTGTATGGGTAGGCTTAACTTAAACCCGTCGTGACATTTGATTTCGTACAGTTAGTAGAAATCTCAATAGAATGCAGCTTACAGGTATGTGACAAGTTTCGTTACACTTGTGGTTACCTTGTTACTTGTTTCTATTTGAGGTCTCAATACTCGTGGTTATAATTATCTGCCTTACATACTCGGTACATTATTTCGTACAACCTCCCCTTTTGCCGGGGGTGCTGCATGTCATGCTGCAGGTCCAGGTTTGCAGGTAACGGCTGTATGAGTAAACTCTCCAATTGATCAGTAGAATTTTGGTTAGCTCCACCTCCTCCTGGAGTAGCCAATTCAAGTCACTTGTGATTTAGATATACAAGCTAGTTGGTCAGGCAAGGGCCCCATCTCAACCAAGTTGTTTGTCAGACAATCTTAGAGGCTTTTGTAGACTGATAGACAACTGTGGTCAGTAGTGTTGTGTAAGTAATGTGTTTTATAGTTGAGGCCTCGTAGGCCCGATTATCTATACACTTGTTTGGGCTCTTCTGGTTGCAGGTGATTGACATAGTAGACTACTTGTATTGCTGAGATAATACTTATCTAGGTGTGGTACTAGGCACCCATCCACCCCACCGAGCTTGGGGTGTGACACAAACTACCCATACTCACAGCCTTTTGGCTCAAGGCATCCGCCTCCACATTGGCCTTGCCCGAATGATAAAAAATAGTCAAATCATAGTCCTTAAGAACATCTATCCATCTACGCTGTCTCGAGCTCAATTCCCTCTGATTGGACACATGTTGAAGACTACGGTGATCGGTAAAAACCTTACAATGGACCCCATACAAATAGTGCTTCCAAATTTTCAAAGCAAAAACTACCGCTGCCAACTCCAAGTCATAGGTAAGGTAGTTCTTCTCATGAACCTTCAATTGCCTCAAAGCACAGGTAATAACCTTACCATCCTGCATCAGAATACAATCCAAACCTATACACGAAGCATCACAAAACACGGTGAAATCCTTCCCCTCAACTGGTAAAGATAGAATAGGAGCTGAAGTCAACAAGGTCTTGAGGTTTTGGAAGCTCTCTTCATACTCATCGGAACACTGAAAGGGAACATTCTTCTGAATAAGAGGAGTCAAATGGGAAGCTATCAAAGAAAAGCCTTTCACAAACCGACAGTAAATTGGAAAGACCCACAAAACTCCAGATCTCGATCACTGAAGTAGGCCTAGCCCAATCTTGAACTGCCTCAATCTTCTTGGGATCCACCATAATCCTGTCCTTAGACATAACATGCCCCAAGAAGGCTACTGAATCGAGCCAAAACATACACTTAGAAAACTTAGCATAAAGCTTTTTTTCCCTCAATAAACAAAGAACAATCCTCAAGTGTTTCTCATGATCTTCCTTGTGGAGTGAATACATTAAATATCATCAATGGGGATTATGACGAAGGAATCCAAATATGGCTCCATTCATCAAGTCCATAAAAGTTGTTGGAGAATTGGTAAGCCTAAATGACATAACAAGAAACTCGTAATGACCATAACGAGTCCTAAAGGCCATCTTGGGAATATAATCGGCCCGGATCTTCATTTGGTGATAGCCCAACCTGAAATCAATCTTGGAAAATAAAGTAGCTCCTTGAATCTGGTCAAATAGATCATCAATGCGGGGAATATGATACTTATTTTGAATGGTGACCTTGTTCAACTGGCGGTAATCAATACACATCCGCATCGACCCATCCTTCTTCTTCACAAAAAGCACGAGAGCACCCTAAAGGTAGACACTTGGTCTAATGAATCCCTTGCTAAGAAGATCCTGCAACTGTTCCTTTAACTCCCTCAACTCAGCCAGCGCCATCCGATATGGCGAAAAAAAAATAGTGTGAGTCCCCGACTCCAAATCAATACGAAAATCGATATAACAATCGGGTGGCATACCCGACGAGTTCACAAGAAACACCTTCGCGAACTCGCTTACCATAAGAACAGACTAGAGTGATGGAGTGTTAGCACTAGTATCATGAATATGGGCCAGGTAGGCCAAACATCCTCTATCCACTAACTTTCTGGCTTGAAGGAATGAAACGATCCTCTTCATGGAGGGACTAGGAGTACCCTTCTACTCAAATCTAGGAATATCCGGCATAGCTAGTGTGACTATCTTGGCGTGATAGTCCGAGATCGCATGATAGGGAGACAACCAACTCATATCCAAAATAACATCAAAATCTATCATATCAAGAATCACCAAATCTACCCACGTACCATAACCCATAAATGCAACCATACAAGACCGATAGAGTCGATCTACCACACCAGAATCTCCGATCAGAGTAGATACATGAATAGGCACGTCAAGTAGATCGCAAGTCATATCAAAACCCATACAGAAATATGTAGACACATAAGAAAAAGTAGAACGGGGGTCGAATAACACTACAGCCGCCTGGTGACAGACTGAGATATTACCTATGATAACTCATCAGAAGCCTCGGCCTCTGGCATTCTAGGAAAAGCATAGCAATGAACCTATCCGCCACTAGCCTACGAACCTCCATAACTACTTTGACCCGACTGAGCTCCGCCCCTACCGGGGTGATGTCCACCCCTCCCTGACTGAGATCCTCATCTACTAGGCGAGATGCCACCTCTACCAGATGTGTGGCCACCCCATCCAAGTTGTGCACCGCCTCTACCATATGATCTACCTCCTCTAGCAGACGAAACTGAAGCCCTGTGAGTCTGATGCTGAGTACTTTGACCACTCTGTCTGAGTCGGGGATAATTCATCTTAATGGCCCGGCTCTCCGCACTCGTAACATACCCACTCTAGCACAAGCCGCTGAACAGAAATTAAAGAACCTGAACACCCACCACGATCAGAGAATCTAGAATACGAACCCACTGGCTGCCTAAAAAAATACTGACTGGGCCCTAAAGACCCTCCAATAGATGTCTGTGTAGCCGACTGAGTAGGGCGACCAGAATAAATCTGGCAACTCTGCCCACACTGGTCCTGCCATCTGAAGAATAAAACACTGAAGCTGCCCCCCTTATGGGCCCTCTTATCATTACTCGTACCAAAGATATCCTGTCTCACGGACTCAACTAGGTGACATGATCAACTACATCCTGGAATGAAGACCCTGTAGATACTAACTGAAGAGTTGACAACTTCAAAGGAGTGTTCAACCCCTTGACGAATCTCCTAATTCTCTCATCCTCTGTAGGGAACAAATGCAGAGCATATCTGGACAAGGAGTGAAAAAGGGCCTCATACTCAGCAACTGAAGAACTTCTCTGCTCAACATGACTAAACTCATCACGCCTCTTATCTGTCAAAGTACGCGGATCGTACTTCTCCAAAAAGATCTGATAAAACTGAGTCCATGTCAACGGAGGCAACCTAGCTGGTCTGCACTCCACATACGCTCTACACCATAACTTGGCATCACCTAATAACTGAAAGGTCGCAAACTCAACCCTATGCCTCTCTACCGCCCCTATCTTAGGGAGCCTCACATGAGAATAAATAATAAACCCATTGTCATCCTCCTACGGAGTGCCGTAGAAGATGGGAGGCTGCAACTTGGTGAACCTCAAAAATAGATCATGCTCCTCACCGGTCATCTCCGCGCTTTCCACTGATTTAGGAAAGATATCTAGCCCCAAAATAACATCCATACATGGAGCCACAATCGCGGCAGGCTGTTCCCTTGGAGCGGGGAACCTCATAGGAAGCTAATCTCACCCCCTGACCATTTAGTGTAGCCGGTAACACACCTTTCTGAGTCACTCCCTCGATCAGGTTCAGCACACAAACTAAAGCATCGGACAACACTAGAGTAGCTATAATATCAGGCTGATAACCCGCCGGTGGCTTGGGAAACTCTGATCTATCAAGGGCCTGACCAGCGACGGGCACCCTGCCCCTAGCCAGTGGCGCCCCTATGCGTCTGCCACATCCACGACCTCTAGCTTGACCTCTACCACATACTGGTGCCTCATTAACGACTATTTTAGCACGAGTCCTCACCATCTGTAAGATAATAGACGAAGAAGTCAGATACCAATTTGAACCAACTAGATACCAATTTGAGTCAAGTAGCACGAAGGAAAGAAATAATTGGAGTTTTCCTAGTGTCCCATAGCCTCTTGAAGATAAGTACAACTTTTGAAGATAAGCATAGACATCTCCATACTGATCCGCAAGACTCTACTAGACATGTTTTTGTATAGTGAGATCGGTGAACCTAGGACTCTGACACCAACTTGTCACGACTCAACTGGCATAGTCGTGATGGCACCCACTCTATCCCCTCTGATGGCATACCATCCCCTCATTTCATTACTTAACCAATTTTATAATTAGAAAAATCAACAAGGTAAACCATAAGGAGTCTAAATCATGATATGAGTAATAAGTGCGAAAATATTAAGTAAAATACACCCCAAGCACATGAAGTCACTAGTACGAGAACATCTACTCAAATAATGTCTTGGAATAGTACATCTGTCTGAACATAATAAAATACTATCTAATCAAAGATAAAAGTCTAGGGCTGCAGGCTGGAAGATGGCTTACCCTCGAAATCGGTCAAATAGCCTCAAGGCTAGAAATAGGGTCGCGATGAAGGTCCTGCCTCACAATCTGCACTTATAAAAAGTGCAGCAAGGTAGTATCAGTACACACACGTATTAGTAAGCATCATAGGCCGACTAAGATTAGCTCATGCATATAAAACACAGAATCAGACAAGATAAGAAGACAAGCATAAACATCAAAACATAAATCACAAATAATCAATAGCTGAGTCATAGACTATGGTGTAGCACCTAAACACAAGTTTACCAAGTCTTTCACTATTCTTACAAATAGCCACAACACAAGTACAACTACAATCTAATCAATAGAAGCGAAATGAGGTGATGATACGTGAAATGCAATGAGATGGATGTCAATGAAATGCAATGCAATGGCCAATAACACAACATGTACACACATGCTCCGGACGGAAATTTCGATGTCTCAAAAGTCATGACCCGCCGGGGACTCATGGTGTCTATGTACCAGTCACTCCGCAAAAATCCCAGAAGTGACTTCCATAAAACTAGCCACTCTGTACAAAGCTATTCCATAATGCTTTCATTACGCTATTTTCCACAACATTTCTATCATGCAAGAATGAGATATCAATGAAATAAAGCCAATGAGTATGCTATAGAGATCAATAAGCACCATAAGTTATAACAAGACTAGCATAAATCACAACAACCATCGAAAATGGAAACAGCATAGAGTTCAATCATCATAGTGAATCTATCACCTCACATCACCCATTCATATCAACAAGTACACCACATGTCACAATGCGTAAAATAACAGCGACAAGCCCACATAATCATAAATCATACCACCCTAAGAGTATATCCATCCCAACACTATGTCAAAATACCTAATTATGCTTTCTCCCGTCAATTCTACGTATACATATGTTTCACTAATCAAAGTCTATCTAAAGTAAGTTGTAACCTACCTCAAATGTCGAACAGGAGCCAGGTACTACTTCATATGAGCCTTCCCCTTCCAAAGTGCTTCAGAACGATGACCCTCAATAGCCATTAACCACCATGGATACTAGTAAAGGAAAGATAAATGCAAGATTAAGGTTCAAGAACTTACCCTAAGATGATTCCACCAAAAGTTCTCTAGAAATCACCCCCAATTCTCTTAGAATTTGGTTTTTGGTGAATGGAACTAATGATTCGAAATTAGGAACAAAATAGGGATTCTGGTTCAGCAATCTTTGCTGGGGCGAACCATTTTCGCTTCCGCGATCCCGCCTCGGCGGATACATATCTGTTGGGGTGAAATTCATTAAGCACGTCAGACTTCTGCTCCTGCGGACCAAATACCACTTAGGCAGATCCGCAGGGGCGAGCACCCTTCGTTGAACTAGACACCAGCAAATTTCTAGTTTCACCAAGTCTCGACCCAAAATCTCGACAACCATCTGTGACCTCTTGGATACAAACAAAACATGCAGACGTAAGTAAAAACATGATACGAATCCATCTGTGACCTCACAATTCCAAATGGAGGTCATGTTGACTCAGTCAACCTCCAAACGGCTAAAACCAAATTTCCAATCAAGTACCCAAAATGCACCCAAAAGCCTCGAGAACCGAACCAACCACCCCACTAAGTCATAAAGACCCTCCGAACCTCACGGAATTGACAGAATTCCGAAAAAGGTCCGATTTTACCCAAATGTAAACTATTGGTCCATCTCTTTCACTTAAGGGTTCAAATTTTTTTAACTTCCACTAGAAACGTTTGAATACCTCAAAAACTGGGTCGACGAGGGTAATATAGTCAAAATATGCATAACGACCGAATGGGTTGTCACATATATCTTGTTCTTATTTGCTTGCATCTTTCTTGGCTTGCGTAATGAGTTGTTGGGCTATTTTGTGATGAAGTAGGTTGGCTTGTATTTTTTGATGAACTAAATTGATGTAGTATCTTTACTTGTATAATAAACTAATGAAAAAAAAATGTATGTTTTGTTGGTTGAATGCATGCCCCTATTTAGTGTTGTATGCATGCCCCTATTTAGTGTTGCTTTCCTTGTTTTGACAGTATGTCAATAACCATATTTGGTGTTTCCTTTCTTATTTTGAAAGTGCCTAAATGGTATCAAATATAGAGTGTGGTAGCATAATATGTAGACAAAATTGTAGCAGTCACACAACTACTATAAACGATACAAATGAATGGACAAAACACTTATCATATGATGCTCAAACATACCACACAAATTAATAGACTAAGTAGCTAGTACAACTAAGTTGTTATAACTGGACATAGACAATTGAATGTACTAAATAGAGGTCACCATTAAATTCACATAGCTAAATAACTATCAACTTACAAGATGAAATATAACAATCAGATGTTATATTATAACCCATGAAACAAATCACCACCTCAGTTATACTATGGCATCCTAAAAAAATGTAACACTCCTTAAATCCGAGTTAGGTTTGAATGTATTAAATGAGAAGTAATGTGACACTTTAGGCATATGAAGTCCTATCAATATGAGTTTGGGTGGAAATAGTTGATTTAATATCAATACCAAGTAATGAAGTTCGTAAGAGTTCTTAAACTCGTCTAAGTTTTTGTTGATTTGGCTTGTAGGCCAATTTCGTGAAAATAAGTTTCAAATTTAGGAAAACTTCCTCTAATAGAAGTTGTAGATCTTTGAAATATCTTTCCAACGGTATGAAGTGGAGCTCAAAAGGAGTTGTGAGTAAAATTTATGACTGTTTTACTGAATCTTGTCTAGGACGCCGGCTGAGATGCGACCGCAAACTCAAGATGCGATGTCGCATATTGGCCTCATAATGGCCAAATTTTGAAAGTTTCTAGAGTGAATTTTCATCCAGAATGTGGTTCGTATACGGCCGCAAATTGAGATGAGATTGGAAACTCACCTCAGCATACTCAAGCGGGAAATTTTTGTATAAGAACGAAATTTTCTTGAAATTTCCAAAACCCACTTCATTCTTGGCCGACTTTTTGAGGATAAGAGACCCTAGAACTTCTCCAAACCTTACAAGGTGAGTTCCTAATCATCTCATGATTAAACTATATGAAAGTAACATGAATTAACACTAGTTCATCTTCCAAAAACCCTAGATTCTTGAAACCCAAGAAAAAG
This sequence comes from Lycium barbarum, assembly GCF_019175385.1. NCBI lineage: Eukaryota > Viridiplantae > Streptophyta > Magnoliopsida > Solanales > Solanaceae > Lycium > Lycium barbarum. The sequence continues at coordinate 31,611,237 of NC_083343.1, read as the reverse complement.
AAAAAGAAAGGAACGTTGGAGATGTTGAGATTCCTTCAAAAAGGTATGATCCTTTATTTTTCTGATGTTATTGAAAGGGTTTAGACTAGTGTAGGTTGTCCTATCGGACTAGAGTCCATGAATGATTCATGAAGTTCAAGAACACGTTCTAGACATGAAAACCCTAGTTTTTCTATAAAGGGGTATATGAGTAGAATAGATTAAAGCTTTAATCTTTCTCATCTAAAACCATTGCAGTGTGATTGTAGAACCTTGGGAATTATGTACGAGCGGGATTTAAGGTATGTTAATATTTCAAAAATTGTCTTTTCAAGTATGTCTACTTTTGAAGTACGTTTATATTGTGAAAGCATTTGTATTTGAGAATCCTTCCTTGATTGTTTGTATAAGTTAAAACCCTAGTTTGGTGGTTGTTCTTTGTTGAACTAGTTTTCAAATTAAAGATGACAATTGATCAAGGTCATGCGCGTATAGGGTCAAGCCCACATTGATCCTTAAATGAATGAAACTCTTCCAATGAACACGTTTTGCCCGTTATGGGATGATTGAATTTTATTTCTAAAAGACTGAAGTTTCAAATGTGTTGTGAAATTAAATAGATGATTTTAACATGATTTCTAAATGGAATGTGACATGAAATACCTTTATTGTGAGAAGAGGGTTTGAGAAGTGAATTTGGCTATAAATGCCATGATTGTAATTATTTGTGTGTGGGCCTATATGGGCAAGTTGTGCTAGTCCAGAGGATGATTAGCCGTCATGGATCCTAAAGTATCGATATGATTATTTTTGTATCAGTCCAGTGGACAATTGACCTCTGAGGCGTGTAGCCCGGTGCATCTATTGTTGTGCTAGTCCAGAGGTCAATTAGCCTCCACGGTCTTCTATCCCGAGTATCGATTGATTAATTTGCTTATGAGTGGCTTGTTTGGTATTTTGGTTGCCTGTAAGTGGCTTGTTTCATATCTTTGTTGCCTGTAAGTGGCTTGTGAAAACCTTGAGTTCGTAAATGAAACATATAATGATGTGAATGGTAACATAAGTGGAACTTGGTATATTCCTGTATGTTGACTCTTACTGGTGATTTCCCTAGTTTGTTATCTTACTTATTCTCTAGAGTTTGAACTGTTTCTTTGATATCATTTTATTGATTTTACTACCTTATTTTGGTTTTATTAACTATTGCCCCTTAGACATTCACTGAGTACCCAGTACTCAGGTATTCCATTGTTGTTTTTGATGGCGTGTTAGGTAACATAGAAGAACAGGTTCGTGATACACCTATGACTTAGGAGAACTTGCTTCTTTCGAGACTATTCGGTGAGCCCACATGATTTTTCATGGGGCACCAATCTATAGTTATTTTTTTTTCATATTTTAGTATCCAGGCTATGTCCCGATGAGTCAGACATTTATTCATTATCTTAGAAGTTCCATAGATAGTTGTTAGATTGTGGGTAGAGTGTTAGAGTCTCGTATGACCCGTTGAGGCGTTTTGCCACGTTTATTAACTGAGTATTTGATTTGACTTCTGCTGAATAATCTCTAAGAGTAGTTATACTTTCATTTAATTATAAATGACTTGTTTCATTTTGTTAAGATAGTTGTTTAACAGAAAATATTAGGTCTTCGTTGTTTACAATAAGGTGCTTCCGGTGTTGTTCATAGCATCGGATGCCTATTACTTCCAGGGTCGGGTTTTGGGCATGACACAAAACCTACCGAAACAATAAAAAGTTGCTGCTAAATATATTGGCATAAGTCATTAATTACATCATCAAGTAAATTTTTTAGTTTGCACATATAAGTCTAAAATCATTACTCCAAAAACATATCAATATACTAACACTTCATTAATGCTTCCTTGGCTTAATTTTTAGAATTTTTTTGGCAGTTTGCAATTGTGGATTGTGGCGGGTAACAAATTTGTACCCTCTTAGTGTGAGGCCTCTTGGTGAGTATGACAGATTTGTTGTCTCACTCACACAAGTTGCATCACCCCTTAGGCTGATAGTTCTTGTCCCAGTTACCATTTGGGCATGTTGTCTCTTCTGCAGCCTTGTCCTTGCCTCTGAAATAACTTTAGGCCTTAGGTCAGACTACTCTTCATCTACAAATTCTGGAAACTCCAAGTCTGGACATGAACTAATATTGGGCTGATGCACATTTAGTGTTGGAAGACAGATGTCTGAGTTGTTGGATTACTGGAATCTTGAGTGGCTTGAATTGCTTCTGGTCTAGATAGTTGTGTGTCCACATTAATGTCTTCATAATCAATAGCTTTTTTCTTCCTTTTATACTGTCTTTTTCCCTTAATAGGTTTTCATAAACATAAGAAAATTTTTACACAATTAAAAATACAGTGTCAATGGATACTGAAAGTAACAGTTACCTTTTTAAATTCTTTTCATTGTGGTTTGACTCTCCACAGTTGCTGCACACCATAACCCTTCCTTTCCTTGAAGCAGACCATACTTCCAATATCTTGATTGCTTCATCCTTTTGTCTATTACTCTTCATCTTAGGCCTACCAGCTAACTTGACAATTTGTGGTGGCTCGATTGCATAAGAAGGGTCTACCTCCCAGAGTTTATCCCCCCTAATAGGCTACAACTTGTATGAATAAGCTCTTAAGGTTGCCTCTTTGTTTTACCACCCATGAATTTTAGTCAAGGGGTCAATCCTTTTGTATATCAAAGCTTTGATGCCATGAGGACACGATATGCAAGAAAACTATCATGTTGTGCAAGTGCATTTTTTTTTTACTCCAAGCTCACTGTGTGTCTCTCACCCCCTTCAACAATCTCATATCCAAAGCCACCATTAAAATGAAGCACACAAGAATGAGCAATTCTCAAATAATCATAACAAAGCCTCATGCAATGAGGACTAAAGTTAATAAGCCATGCCCTCACCCTCTCATCATGTTCCCTCAACTTGGTCATAACTTTCAACCTAATGTCCTCTAGCATTGTAATTATGGGATTGCACCTTGCATCTAGGATCCATGCATTGAATGGCTCTGTAAAGTTGTTATCCACAACTATGTTTTTGCATACTGTGTCAAAATATTCTCAACACCATGACTGAGGGGGATAATAGATCAAATCCTTGACAACATCTTCATCCATGTCCCCTAGCTTCATCTATTGGTCATCAAACTCCTCCTCATAGGCGGACCATGCACTCCACCACATCAACTTCTTCATTTCACCAAATCTCTGTCTTTTCATCCAATTAGACTCAATGTATCTAACACAATACCTATGGTTAGCTTCTGGGAGGACAACTTTCATTGCCTCAATAAACCCTACAATTCATAAGCAAATATAACATAACTATAGATTTTAAGTAAGATAATTATAAAACAAAAGAGTAGATAGAACTATAACATATAAAATTGGATAGAAACATAGTATAATTGTAGAACAATAAGAAATAGAAATGGACGGAAATTGTACCTTTTGCATATCAGAAATGAAAGTGTATCCATTTCCCGTGTTTACTTCCAGTGACATCTTCAGCAATCCCAAGAACCATTCCCAACTTCTCTTAGTCTCCTTGGCAACTACAACCAAAGCTATACGATAAAAATGGTTGTTTGAGTCAAGTGCAACAGCAACCAAAAGCTAACCCTTAGCTTTTCCCTTTAGAAATATCCATCTAATCCAATGAAAGGTCTCAAATCTTCCTTGAAACTCATCTTCAATGCATGGAAACAGATATAAATTCTATAACATCTCCTCCTACCTTCATGAAGTGTATTTTTTTACAAATTGATAACTATATCACCTTCAGGGTTATTAATATAACTCGTTGGCATAGGCCTCTTGCCTATTATAATCATCTTTAAAGATACCTTGCAGCCTATTCATAATCAAGTTTTTTGCCCTTTTAGACTTGCCATGACTTGCATTAATCTCAAATGCGGCCATTAAGTCACCCCTCATCTCATTCACTTTATATTTGGGATTATTGTGAAGCTTCTATTTAAAGTAATGTGCAATGGTGAAGTAGTCAACCCTATTATTATCATAAGCAATGAAGCAATTATGTTCTGTGTTTCGGGTCTTGATTCTAACCCAGGACAGTCGCCATCATTAGAAATAAGAAAAACAAATAGACAACCTACTTGACACTCATACCAAAGCATGCAATTTCAGACACTTCCTAGCTTCATGAATGTCCTTAAAGGTCATCTCTTGTCTAGTTCTTTGTAATCTAACAGTTGATCATTGATGTTCATCCTTCTCTGATATGCAATAAATTCTAACTCATCATATTCATAAGCTGAAGAACCTGAGTCATTTTCATCCTCACCCTCAGTTGAGCTACAATCAGTAGAAACCCCTACACTAGGTTCAGTAGTTTTAGGGTTATGTTCAAAATCAACATTAGTTCAAAAGGCTCGGCATAATTCAGGATATTAGGTACATCAACTGCTAACTCATGATTATCAATTGCAAATAAGTTAAATCACATAGTAATCAGCACTAACCATTGCCAGCAAGCTCCTAAAACCACTATCCCCCACATATTAGAGTACTCATCTACAATATCTATAAGGGATATATGGTCAGAGTCATAACCTTCCCAAATGTAAGCAAAACCAGGATGAAATGAATAAAAAACAATAACTTGAGCTAAATTTAAGTCAAAACCCTAACCCTAAACCACCAATACGTAAACCCTAAATCACTAACCCACAAACCCTAAACAATAAAGGATATTTAAGCCCACGTGCCCACCACAACAACCAAAAGACCCCTAATTTATTATGAACTGGCAGAAAAAGTCCACCAAAAATTTGGAACGACCACCTTAAGCACATTCTACAAAAACCCATAAAGTAAAAATCCAATAATAACCACCAAGATAAATTTAATAAGTTAAGGTTGCATATTCCCTCATATAAAGCCAAACAAATCACGAAATCCCAAAATATCATGACAAAATCTCAAAACCCTAATACATAATCCGAGAATAAATGACTAGTATAATCACTAACATCTAACATATTACAACAATAACAAGCAAGGAACTAAGATTTTTTAAGAGAATCTAATCCTGAAGAGATGGAAAGTTGAAAACCCTAGCCTCAAATTTCTCACTATCATGACGTAATTTGAAGGAAATAAGGTTTCTAATTGAGTGAAGTCTTTTTTAAGACTTAAATCGTCTAGGGGTCGGGTCATGGAAATGAATTATTTGCCGGGTCTAATTTTAATTTAATTAAAAAAAGAGTTAGGGCCATTAAGATCGTGCCACGTGTCCCCAAAAAGTGGCCGTTAAATGTGCGCACACAAAAGATTAAAAAAACGCTAACGGCGGGGTTATTATCCAAAAAGCCAATGGAGGATGGCTACAACTTTTTTGGGGTAGTACAGGGGTATATATATGACTTTTTTTCGTAAAATCAACCATACCACGACGTTTGTCACTTTTTGAATTATTTTGTGCTTCAACTGTCACGACCCATTTAGCCTAGGCCGCACGGGCACTTACCTTCCCACCTCAGTAAGCGAACCCTCACCCCAACAATGAACCAATACATAAAAGAATGAAAATTAAGTAGCAGAGTAGAAAAAATACATAAGTCTCACCATATATATATATATATACACCCCGGGGTCTGGCTGAATAATACAAGAGCATCTAAAGGGAATAATACAATTTGGAATACTAATACATAAAATGTCTATGTCTCTGAAATAAATAAGACATATGATAAGAAAGTCTTCAAGGTCAGCGGACGACCATGCTCACCCTAGAAACTCGAGAGAAAGCTGAAGCATCGATCAGCCACGGGTCGCGGAAGTGGATCCGACCTGATACTCTGCATTCATAAAAGAATGTAGCAAGTGCAGTTCAGTACAAATAGCAGTACCGGTAGGCATCATCGGCCGACTAAGCATAGCCAACACAATTCAGATAATAAAGCAGATAAGCAAATAAACCAACCAAGCATAAGACAATATAATCACAACCAACTATCCGTCATCGCCTATGTATGCATCTAATCCCAAATATGTCAACTCTGAATATACCCAATCCAATCCAACATCACGATCCAATCATCAAGCATCTCAATTAAATCATAATGCGATGCAATGCCATAATGGTATGAATGCAATGCAATGCCATGCCAATGAGGTGTACACATGTACCCAGACGAAAATATCGGCGTCTCGGCAACACAACCCAGCGCGCGAAGACTAAGTGCCACCCATCCCGGATCTTTACCCTCGCGGGATTTTCACCGGCACCACACTGGGGGTTCGCGGAATCCATGCACTAACAACGATTCCAGAAATAGCATCGGAATCAGCCATGCAACAACGATGCTGGAATGGATCATCGGACATCGGCCGTCTCACAATCACTCAAGTAAAAGAGTTTATCAATTATCAGTTTCATACAATCAACGATTCCAGAATTGATCTTCGGACATCAGCTTTCTCACAATCACTCAAGTAAAGGAGTTTATCAGTTATCAGTTTTATATAATCAACGATTCCGGAATTGATCTTCGGACATCGGCCTTCTCACAATCACTCAAGTAAAAGAGTTTATCAAAATACCAGTTTCACTCAATCAACGATACCAGATCATCACCGGGTATCAACCATGCATCATGAATGAGTGAGAATGTATGCAATGCGTGTATCAACATCAACAATTAAGTTCAATATCACAAGTACCAACAATGGGGTACGCCAACAATGTATCATATCACAATACCAACCATGGGTATGCCAAGAATATATCAATATCACAATACCAATAGTGGGTATGCCAACAATATATCAATATCACAATACCAATAGTGGGTATGCCAACAATATATCAATATCACAATACCAATAGTGGCTTTCCCAACGATATATCCAAATCAAAATGAATAACTGGATCTAATATCTACCAACAACTCATGGCTTCAAGCCAATAGAATAGAACAGTCAAGCATAACACAACGGGGTTGCTAGTCCCAACACACAACAGGGCCTAACCTAAGGTAATATCCAACCCAACTTTATACCCGAAGGTTCATATGTTGTCTCGAACAATATAATCTAAATATGTGTTTCACTCTATGAAGTCTCACCAAGGGTAAGCCATAACCTGACTAGATGGCCGAACCGCAACACCAACAACTCACTCCTTTGCCTTGCCTTTTCGCTGAACCTCAAAACAAAAGTAGTCTAAGCATAATCGAATTCTATATTAGAAATCTTGAAGAATGATATTAATATTGTCATAATTCAAATTCGATCAATTCTAACCCTAGAAATTGGGGAAACGAGCCTACAAGGGCAAAACAGGAAATTCAGAAGCAAAATACCACATTAAGTACTAGGTGATCATAACCCAATCACTAATTGTTGATTTAATTCAAGGATTAGCTTAATTTCTTATTTCAAGCAAAACCCCAAATTGGGTATAAACCCTAAGTTTTTGATTCCGAAATTCAACGCTAAAAGTGGAAGATATATGATTAATAAGCTTAGATTATTCCATATCTAACATAAACATCACCAATTTATCATTAATAAGCCTAGGGATAATGTTTATTCAAAACCCACTTTCAACTCCCATCACCATGGGTTTATTAAGGGAAAGGGGGAACCTAAGATGATTATGGTTAAAGGAAGAATAAAGAAATAAGCAAGATTTACCTCCAAGATTCTCCTCCAAATATCTTTACGAATAGTTCCCTTAAGCTTAAATATCGAAATAGGACATAATGAGGGCCTAAGGGCTTTTAACACTTTATTAATTTTACTAACAGCTCGTCAACCGCTTTAGAGATACTGGACCGCCCCAGCGGTCACCTGACCGCTTCAGCAGTCAAGCTTAAAATGCTTGGACAGCTTCACCGGCAGGGTTACCGTGGTGCTGGTGCAGCCAAAGCAGGCACCAGACACTAGAAAACTTCCCAAATTTCACAATTTGATTCGATTTTTCGACTTGTTCCTGAAGCCATCTGCTCACATACCATATATATAAACATAGATAAAAACGCGCTATGAACGAGCTCGTGACCTCGGAATTCCCAATGGAGGTCTCGTTGAGCCAATCAACCCTTGATGCCTTAATTCTCATTTCCCAACCTAAGTCCTGAAATGCATCTAAGTGCATTGGGAAGCGAACCAAATTCACACCCAAGTACTAAATGACCAGATGGACCTCTCGAAATCGATGAAATTCTAAAAAGGGTCCGTTTACTCTAAAGTCAACTTCGGGTCAAATATTTTTCACTTTAAGCCTATATTTCCCAAAAGTTGCCTGAGTCCGGTCCAAACACCTCAGGAACCGTGTCAACGGTAGGGTCAAAAGTGAGCTAATCAATGCTCGGGAACGAGCAACAATACCGAAAAGACTATAACGACCAAACGGGTCGTTACATCAACACTTTGGAAGGCTGCTGTTGAAAAGCTCTATAATACAAATCATGAACAAATTGAAGAAGAAATGAAGAAAAAAGTAATGGCAACCTCGCACAACTAGCAGACATCAGTGACTCATAACAAATGTTAATGGATCAAGGTTGAGCCGGTCCAATGGAAATAGTGACAGCTGACGATGGACCACGTGAGTAGTAATTTCACATAGTGGAGGAATAAAATACTATTATGGAATTATACAATAGCAATAGGGCAAGTATATAAAGTGTATTTTCTTTTCTAGTCTTCTTTACATATAAATACTTGTATAAATACATGAATTGACAATCAACCTAATAGTGAAATTTTATGCAAATCACCTCTGAATTTTCTTTCATGGTATCAGAGCAATATCTCGATCCAAAGGTTTGCATTCACAAAATGTTAGTCAGCTATGTCACACCCTAAGCCTGGGTAAGGCGGAAAGGCACTCGGTGCCTTACTTGACCGAGCGACCCAACCTATAAAACTTATAAGCCTACCATACTCGAAGTGTCTATATATGAACAACTCCAAAAATATATATACATATACATGGGCCTACGAGGCCTCAATTTGTACAGAAAAATTGCTAACAAACATCAACTAATCACATGTATACATGCGTCTACAAAAGCTTCTAAGAGCAACTGACATAAATAACATGGTCGGGACAGGGCCCCGTCCTACCCATGAAAGTCTATATACATGATCTAAAAAAATACCTCTAGACTAGACAGCACTCCAGAAGATATGGAGTCTTATCAATCAATTGGTGGATACAGGGACTGCCTACTGTGGACGTCCATCAAACCTTCTATTTGAACCTGTAGCATGGAATGAAATGTCCCTAGCAAAAAGGATGTCAGTACGAAAAACGTACTGTATATGTTAGGCACTGAATAATCATAAAACAAGTATTATAACCAAATGAAGGAATGCTGAAAGGAACAACTAAATACATCAAGTATTAAGGGCAACCTGTAAAACCATATACCATGTCCTTACCAACCTAAAAACGTTGTATTGCCTTGTAGCTTTGTCGTTCTGAACCTTTTATGTTACACGTTGGAAGATTCCCCATTTGCGTACAGTGAATAGACAAACGAAGAATACGAGTATACGATATTTTAATAAGAAAGAAATGATGTTTGACGACCCTAATTAAGATTTCAAAGGCATGAGATAAGAGAAGAAAGTTTGCCGAGAGAAGGCAAGGCATACGATGTGTATTGCAAAGAAATTACGAGTACCAAGTTAATGATAACTAAATGGTGCCTTGAAGAGGAGTTATAACGTCCCTTAGAATGTCAATGAAATGATAAACAAGTGCTAAGAAGGTTCCCTATGGGTTGGAGATCGAATAAAGTGGCAAGAAAAAGATCAGTGAAAGGATGGGTTATGCGGTCGATTATACGGACCGTATAATGTTATACGGCCCGTATAATGGACCGTAGGATTATAATAGAATGAAGTTGCGGAAGGGTCGATTTCACGGTCAAATTATACGGACTGTATAAAATTATACGACCCGTATAATGTGCCGTCAAAGTGACACAGAATGAGACGCTAACTGGAGTAGTTTTACGGTCAATTATACGAACCGTATAAATTTATACAAACCGTATAATTGTCCGAATAATGACGTCGGGACAGCGTTCGCATTTATAAAATAATGACCCAAGTTCATTTAATTCATTCCATTTTCTCTCTCCATGACCCAATAGCTGTCTAGAACTTTCCAAACTCTTCCAAAACAAGAATCCAAGTGAAAATTTAAGATCAACTTCATTAAATCCACAAAAATAAGTGTGAGAAACAGATCAAAGTTCATCCAAGTCAAGAAATTTCAAGAGAGGTGAACTAAGGTTTTGGTGCAAGAAGAGTAATACAACTCAAGACTTGTTCCTACACAATCTAAGGTAAGTTTTATGGTATTTTAATGTTATTTAAAGTATGGAGAAGTGGAGACACTTGGATTGTAGAAAGATATAGGAAATGGGTCATGAAAGTGTGAATAGTGACATTGTTGAGTAGTAGTTGGAATGAATCATGAAAATGGATATGTTAAGATTGTAAATAGGTTATGAATGACATGTAGAACATGGAATGAGTATTATATGTGAAAGAACACGATAGTGAACCATGTTCATGAATATGGATGAATTAAAGTGAAATTGTGAAATGTGGATAATATAAATGAAAGATGCTTGTCATTTATGATATTGTGAATGTTGTTGTGAGCGTTTGGGAGTGGATATAGAATATGGGGAAAGTAGTAGAAACAAAGGAATGCTGCCCAATTTCCCCTAGAAATAGCGACACGTTCTTATAGTCGATTGACTAACGTTAATGCAAATTCTCTCTTGAAGGTGGAAACGTGACATTGAAGGAGAATAAGTGAACGAGAGATTAGTTAAATGTAAAAGGTATGTAAGGCTAGTCCTTTCTTTCTATGGCATGAATTTGATGGTATGATTCTCTTTTCTCTCCACGAATTCTCTATATATACCGGAAAGTCAAGAGTCTATGATTATGAATAGCTACATGAGATAAGAGACATGTTATGAGTCCAATAATGTTGATGATAAGCTTGAGTCTAAAGATTCTAGAGTTCATGATATGACGTCCCTATAATGCTAATGATGTCGTAGGTTGTTCATACTCACCTCATACATCATTTCCTTCGAGGTGAGGCAAAATACCATTAAGTTAAGTATGTTATGCATTGTACACACTCACCTTATATACTACATCCTTCAAGGTGAGGCAAAATACCATTAAGTTAAGTATGTTATGCATTGTACACACTCACCTTATATACTACATCCTTCAAGGTGAGGCAGAATGCTTGTGAATGCTCCATAATGAAATCGGGGGATCACGACCTTACGTCACCCCGATAAAGTATAGTTGTCCTTGAGTATTCATGCATGTATTATTATGAGCATACTATGATGAGCATATTATGACGAGCATAGTATGATGAGCATATGATGATGATATTACACCGTACCTATATGGTCGGACAGATATACACACCATTATAGTGGACAGCTTATACCCCGGACGCAGGAGGCCTGGACGCAAGCTAATGTTATTGATTATCACACCGATCCGATATGGACGGGCAGCTTATACATTTATGCATATATGTTATGATGATGAGTATGAGTAAGTAAGCATGTGTTATTTCTTTCATGAGTCACAGTCAGTTACAGATTGCTCTTCATTTGATACCTCCTTATTTCATTGATGTTTTGTTATTGTTTATGCCTCTCATACTCAGTATAATGTTCATACTGACGTCCGTTTTCTTTGGACGTTGTGTTCATGCCCACAGGTAGATAGGGAGGTGATCGTGATCCAGACTCATAGGAGCTAGCAGCTGATTTGAGAGCACTCCATTGTTCGGAGGTGCTTATAATTATTCTTTTGTGTACATGTATATTTTGGGCATGACGGGGTCTTGTCCTGTCCTTAAGTCTAGCACTCCAGTAGAGGCTCGTACATACGCAGTGTGGGTTATATGGTCTCACAAGGTTATCTGGTGTTCGGCTTTCACTTGTTGGCAATTTGGGCACTGTGCTACAAATCCTGCTATGTCTCGTTTCATGCCATCCCACCAATAATGCGATTTGAGATCATGATGCATCTTGGTTGCACCTGGATGAATAGAGTACCGAGAATAGTGTGTTTCCTCTAGAATCCGTTGGCGTAATTCTGCTACATCTGGCACACATAGCCTGCCTCGATATCTAAGGACCCCATCTATGGAAACTTCAAATGAAGACTTCTCTTTTTCACAAGAGACATCCCTGTAATGACACATTTGCGGATCTTCATACTGGCGTTCTTTTATCTCCACATTCAAGGGCGAGACCGTAGGATCATTGACATTAATTCCTGCATTACCCGAATCAATTACACGTACTCCAAGGTTTGCTAATCGATGGAGCTCACGATCCATTTCTTTCTTTTCTGAAGGAACTCCACATAAACTGCCCATGGATCGGCGGCTAAGAGCATCAACTACCACATTCTCTTTTCCGGGATGATATAGAATATTCACATCGTAATCCTTCAGTAATTCTAACAATCGCCTCTACCGCAGATCTAACTCCTTCTGTTTGAAAATATGCTGGAGACTCTTGTGATCCGTATAAATATCGACGTGCACACCATACAGATAATGTCTCCATATCTTCAAGGCATGAATAACCGCAACCAATTCGAGATCATGAGTTGGATAATTCTTTTCATGTTTCCGCAATTGTCTCGAGGCATATGCAATAAATTTTCCATGCTGCATCAATACATATCCTAGTCCCACGCTGGAGGCATCACAATACACAACATAGCCATCCGGCCCTTCGGGAAGTGTTAACACTGGAGCTGAAGTCAATCTGTCTTTCAACTCTTGGAAACTATGCTCACAAGCATCGTTCCACTGAAATTTCGCCGACTTCTGGGTTAGCTTCGTTAATGGAGCTGAAATAGACGAGAAGCCCTCTACAAATCTTCTATAATATCCTGCCAAACCCAGGACACTATGAACTTTCGTAGGCATTGTAGGCCTTGGCCAAGTCTTCACAGCTTCTATTTTCTGAGTGTCGACTCGGATGCCATCATCTGAATTATCTGCATGCTCTGATTTTGTGCGAGAATACACAAAAATATCATCAATAAACACTATCACGAAGAGATCCAAAAATGGCCTGAATACATTATTCATTAAATTCATGAACACCGCTGGGACATTTGTCAACCCAAATGACATCACTCGGAACTCATAGTGGCCATACCTCGTTCTGAAGGCTGTTTTGGGAATATCTCCTTCTCTAATTCTCACTTGATGATAACCATATCTCAAATCCATCTTGGAGAACCACTTAGCCCCCTGTAATTGGTCAAAAAAATCGTCAATCTGGGGAGGGGATACTTGTTCTTTATTGTTACCTTTTTCAGCTGTCTGTAATCGATGCACATCCGTAGAGATCCGTCCTTCTTTCTTACGAACAAGACCGGTGCTCACCACGGCGATGAACTGGGCCTTATAAACCCCTTTTCAATCAAGTCCTTCAACTGTGCCTTCAACTCTTTCAATTCTGCCGGAGCCATTCGATAAGGAGAAATGGAAATAGGCTTGGTGTCCGACAACATATCGATGGCAAAATCAATCTCTCTTTCTGGAGGAAGACCTGGAAGTTCGTCTGGAAACACATCTCATAATTCATTCACTACCGGAACTGATTGAAAAGCTGGTGGCCTTGCCTCGGTGTCATGAACTTGAACTAAATGAGAAATGTAGCCCTTGGCTATCATCTTCCTCGCCTTGAGGTAGGAAATAAACCAACCTTTCGGAGAAACTGTATTACCCTTCTACTCAAGCACGGGCTCTCCCGGAAATTGGAATCTAACCATTTTTGTCCGGCAACAAACATTCGCGTAACACGATGCCAACCAATCCATCCCCATGATTACATCAAAATCTATCATTTCCAGTTCAATCAAATCAGCTTTTGTCTGATGATCACATATAATAACTACACAATTCTTATATACTTGTCTTGCTATTACGGGATCACCAACCAGAGTAAATACCTTGAAAGGTTTAATTGGCTCGGGTCTCACCCCAATACAATCAGCAACATACGGAGTAATATATGAGAAAGTAGAACCTGGATCGATCAGAGCATATACATCACGGGAAAATATAGTCAATGTACCTGTAACCACATCTGGGGAGGACTCAAGATCCTGTCATCCAGCCAAAGCATATACGCGGGACTGAACAGTACCTGAAGTAGGTGCTCCCCCTCTGTCTCTACCTCTACCGACTGAAGTCTGGGAAATCTGTGCTGTCGGACGTACCGAAGAAGAACCTGCTGCGGAGCCTGTGGGCTGAGTCCCAACTCTATCTTTCGCTGACGGACAGTCTCTCATCATATGGCCAACCTGCCTGCAGGCATAACAGGCATCCGAACCCTGACGACACTGTCGGGAATGCAATCTTCCGCACTGGCTACACCACGGTACTGGAGGCCTCCGCTGACTGAAATCTCGCCTAAACTGAGAATCTGAGGCCCTCGAACTCTGGCTCTGTCCTGACAGAAAAAAACGATCAAACCTCCTGTCTGAGAATCTGGGAGGCGCACTGGTCGCTGACTGACCTGAGTGCCTACAATGCATCTGTCTCGGACCCCCTCTATATTCACTGTTCGCTCCCATAGATCTAGCCCTTTTACCTTGTCTTCGATCATTATCACGATCACTTCTTCGCGGCGGTTTTCGTTCCTCAAGATTCTGAGCATGGGCCTGTATTCGGGAAATATCCATCCCGTCTTGTAAAGAAGCCATCAAGAAATCTCTAAATAAGTGTGGCCCCAAACCACTCACGAATCTATGGACCCGGTCTCCCATATCGGCTACCATAGCTGGAGCATATCTAGCCAAAGAATTGAACTTCATACTATACTCTCAGGCACTCATGCTTCCTTTCTTTAGATTCAAGAACCTGTCCGCTCTAGCTCGGTGGACTTAGGGCGGTAAGTAATGACGAATGAAGGAATCCACGAACTCTTGCCACACGGGAGGGGGCACATTCTCACCTCTTGACGCCATGCAATTGTTGTACCATAATACCGCCACATCGCGGAGTCTATAAGAAGCCAACTCCACAGATTCGGTCTTAGAGGCATGAATAATCTTTAAGGTCCTCAACATTTCATCAATAAAGTTTTGTGGATCTTCATCTGGTTTCGACCCAAAGAACTCCGGAGGATTTAAGGTCATAAAATCACGAGCCCTCGTGCTAGCTAAACGATCACTCGGGCCCGCATTCGGTCGTTGTGCCTGGGCGGCAACCAATTGGGTCAATAAATGTATGGCCTCAGTCACTTGCTGACCCGAAGCACCCGCTGGAGGAATCGGAGCCGAGGCTCCTCCTTGCTCTTCTACATTGGGCGGGGCCTCATTTTGTGATTCTCCCTCTTCTACATTCATCAGAGGCTCCCTTTCCGCCCGTCTTTTTGTCGTAGCTTTGCCCTTCTGGGCAGTTGTAGCTTTTCCCTTTGGCGGCATTCTGAAATCATAACACACTTTTAGAAAGAATGGAATCTTATACGTGGCTCTATCGCACGATCTCATAGAAGAAAGATGGTCATTTTCCTAAATGCCCTGTAGCCTCTTGTTTATTGATGTGGCGCGCTACACACCATAAACAAGACTCTACTAGACACGGCTCGTAGACACTTCCTAGGACTGAATCGCTCTGATACCACTTTTGTCACGACCCAGCTGGGGGCCGCGACGGGTACCCGGGGCTAGCCACCGAGCACCACTCGCTCTACCACTCATCTTACTCACTTAAGGCCCTTTTATCAACTTCATACACGAATTATAGGAAAAACATATTTTAGATAGAAATATAAATGCTTTATATACATTTGCCTCTCGGCCATCAAAATAATATATACATATAATAACATCTTGTGAGACCATCTAACCCACACTGCGTATCTACGAGCCTCTACTGACAGACCGTATATATATAGACGGAACAAGACTCCGTCGTGCCAAAAATAAGCATATATACCAAAAGTAGAATCACAAGCACCTCCGAACAATGGAGTGCTCTCAATCAGCTGACAGCTACTATGGATCTGGATCAAGCTCACCTCCCTGTCCACCTGTGGGCATGAACACAGCGTCCAAAGAAAATAGGCATCAGTACAAATATTGTACTGAGTATGAGAGGCATAAACAATGAAGAAAGACAACAATGGTATCATGAGAACATCATTATGAAACATCTGGATCTGAATGACAATCATAAAAGAAGTAATGCATGTTTTCTTACTCATAATCATCGTCATATCATAGATGCATAATATGTAAGCTTCCCGTCCATACCGGAACGGTGTGATAATCAATAACATTAGCCCGCATCCAGGCCTCCAGCGTCTGGGGCACCATCTCATGCCGCCCACTAGTGGTGTCTGCCCATGCCAAAAGGTCATGGTGTATCCGTAAAGCTGCCCGCCTTGGAGGTGACTGCCCGGCCAACTAGGCCCGGTGTGATGCAATCATGACATGTTTATCATAAAATACTTATAATAATATGTTTATCAAAATATACTCGTCATCATACATGCATAAAGACTCTAGCACGACTGCATTCTATAGAGGTGACGTAAGGTCGTGAACCCTCGATTCCATTATGAACATATATGAGCATTCTGCCTCACCTTGGGGGAAATAATACATAAGGTGAGTGTGAACAATAAATAACATCACTATCAACAAGGCATCATCATATCATATCTCTTTATCTTATATGGGCACTTATGGATATAGGCTTTTAGCTTTCCGGAATATAGAAATTCATGAAGAGGAAAGGAATTCATGCTATAGGATTCATACCATTAGAAATAAAGGACTAGCCTCAAATACCTTTGTCGTTTGTCTAAGCTATCGATCGCTTGCTCCCCTTAATGTCACGTCGCTACCTTCACGAAATAATCAGTATTAACGTTAGCTAATCGACTCAAGGGAATACGTCACTATTTCTAGAGAAAATTGGGCAGCACTTCCTTTATTTATACTACCTCTCCCATAGTCTATATCAACTCCCCAACGTTCACAACAACATCCACAATATTACAATCAACAGCCATCATTTATATACGTTTATCACATTCCATCATTTTCCTCCAATTTCCCCACATTTATTCTTATAACTCATTTTTGTGTTTTCGCACACTTAATACTTGTTTCATGAAATAAACATCAATTATAACGTATTCATAATCACAACACATCAACATTCATGATTCAATGCCACTATCATTCAATGGTGACACTATTCACCCAATCTAGACCCATTTCCCATGTCTTTCTACAATTCAAGATTCTTAGTCTTCTAATACCTTAAACAACATGATAAAGTCATGAAACTTTCCTTAGATGATGGTTGAATAAGTCTTGAGTAGTAATGCCTTCTTTGCACCAAAACCCTACTTCACCTTTCTTGGGTTTTCTTGAGGTAGATGACTTTTACTTGCATTTCATACACTTTGTTTCATGGATTTAATGTTGTTGATCTTGATGTTCCTTTGATTCCCTTGGATGAAGTGTTTTGGAGAATATTCCAGAGTGTTCTTGAATTGTTGAGATGAGAAATGAAATAAAATAAGGTTAGGGTCCCTTTTTAATACTCAAAATCTGATTTTTAATGAACAACAGTCGGGGTGTACAGTGGTCGTAAACCACAGTTTACGGACCGTATACTGGTTTACGGTCTGTCCTTCACGGTCGTATTTAAGCATATCAGAAACAGAAAGGTTGGCTGGAGATACTGGCAGTTTACGACTCAGTTTACTGGCCGTATTTCGATTTACGGTCCGTATTCTGGGTCGTATTTTACCATTTCAACATTTAACAGAAAGTCGAAATTCTTGAAATGTTAAAGGACGATGGCACTTTACGGTCCGTAGATCACTTTACCGGCCGTAAATCACTTTACGACCACTGGCTGAAATAAAATTCCGCAACTTTCTTATTTCCAAATATTCATAATTAGCCATTCCCTACTTAGTAAAACATTGCACACTCATACCCTTCATTGGTCTATTGATGGTGGGCTCGCGAAACATTTCCGAGGTGTAACATTCTTCCCCCCTTTTGGAACATTCGTCCTCGAATGTTAAACACTTGGGATTCTACGAAAATTTTGCCAGAGTTTCCTCTGTAATCTGGCGCTACTAACCTGTCACAACAACCCACAATATCATTGCCTTACAGGGCTACATCATAATATCAACACATCTATGGTCACACACGACCAAGAACATAAAGAGTAAGCAAATATACCTTATAATCTCGGCGTATCATCATGAACCTCTTCTGGATATTGGAATAAATGCGGATATTTGGCTTTCATATTCTCCTCTGCTTCCCAAGTCATTTCTTCCCGATTGTTGTTTCACCACAAGACCTTCACTGAAGCTACTTCTTTGTTTCGAAGTCTTCGCACTTATCTATCTAAAATGGCAACAGGCACTTCTTCATATGCTAGTTTCTCCGACACTTGGACATAATCAACCGAAACTATTCTTGTTGGGTCTCCAATACACTTGCGGAGCATCGAAACATGAAAAACTGGGTGCACTGACTCAAGCTCTGAAGGCAAGTCCAATTCGTAGGCTACACGACCCACCTTACGGATAATTTCATAAGGTCTAATATATCGTGGGCTCAACTTCCCCTTGTTACCGAATCTCATTACCCCTTTCATTGGCGATACTTTCAAGAATACCCAATCATTGACCTGAAATTCCAGATCTCGCCGGCGATTATCTGCATAAGACTTTTGGCGGCTCTGGGCTGTTAGCAATCGAGCTCGGATCATCTTAACTTTTTCTACCGCTTGCTGAATCAATTCGGGGCCTATCAATTGTGCTCCTCCTATTTCAAACCATCCAATCGGGGATCTGCATTTCCTTCCATACAGAGCTTCATATGGAGCCATTTGAATACCGGAATGGTAGCTATTTTTGTAGGTAAATTCAATAAGAGGTAATTGCTCATCCCAACTACCGCCAAAATCCAACACACATGCTCGTAGCATATCCTCCAAAGTTTGAATAGTGCGTTCGGCTTGTCCATCGGTCTGTGGATGAAATGCCGTGCCAAGCTTAACTTGAGTACCTAGACCCTCTTGAAAAGACTTCCAGAACTTAGCTCTAAATTGGTCTCCTCTGTCTGTAATAATGGCTAATGGAATTTCGTGAAGTCGCACAATTTCTTTCAAGTACAACCTAGCATAATCTTCCGCGGAATACGTGGTTCTGCCTGAAGAAAGTGAGCTGCTTTGGTCAATTTATCCACGATCACCAATATAGAATCATATTTGCCTCGGGAGCGAGATAATCTTGCAATGAAATCCATATTAATTTCTTCCCATTTCCATGTAGGAATTTCCATTGCCTGCAATAAACCCCCTGGCTTCTGATGTTCGGCTTTCACTTGTTGAAAATTTGGGCACTGTGCTACAAATCCTGCTATGTCTCGTTTCATGCCATCCCACCAATACAGCGATTTGAGATCATGATGCATCTTGGTTGCACCTGGATGAATAGAGTACCGAGAATAGTGTGCTTCCTCTAGAATCCGTTGGCGTAATTCTGCTACATCCGGCACACATATCCTGCCTCGATATCTAAGGACCCCATCTATAGAAACTTCAAATGAAGACTTCTCTTTTTCACAAGAGACATCCCTGTAATGACAGCGTTCTTGTATCTCCACATTTAAGGGCGAGACCGTAGGATCATTGACATTAATTCCTGCATTACCCGAATCAATTACACGTACTCCAAGGTTTGCTAATCGATGAAGCTCACGAACCATTTCTTTATTTTCTGAAGGAACTCCACATAAACTGCCCATGGATCGGCGGCTAAGCGCATCAGCTACCACATTCACTTTTCTGGGATGATATAGAATATTCACATCGTAATCCTTCAGTAATTCTAACCATCGCCTCTACTGCAGATTTAACTCCTTCTGTTTGAAAATATGATGGAGACTCTTGTGATCCGTATAAATATCGACGTGCACACCATACAGATAATGTCTCCATATCTTCAAGGCATGAATAACCGCAGCCAATTCGGGATCATGAGTTGGATAATTCTTTTCATGTTTCCGCAATTGTCTCAAGGCATATGCAATAACTTTTCCATGCTGCATCAATACACATCCTAGTCCCACACAGGAGGTATCACAATACACGACATAGCCGTCCGGCCCTTCGGGAAGTGTTAACACTGGAGCTGAAGTCAATCTGTCTTTCAACTCTTGGAAACTACGCTCACAAGCATCGTTCCACTGAAATTTCACTGACTTTTGGGTTAGCTTCGTTAATGGAGCTGAAATAGACGAGAAACCCTCTACAAATCTTCTATAATATCCCGCCAAACCCAGGAAACTACGAACTTCCGTAGGCGTTATAGGCCATGGCCAAGTCTTCACAACTTTTATTTTCTGAGTGTCAACTCGGATTCTATCATCTGAAATAACATGACCTAGAAATGCCACAGAATTTAGCCAGAACTCGCACTTTGAAAATTTTGCATATAATTCCCGAGCTCGAAGAACGCCAAGAACAATTCTTAAATGATCTGCATGCTCTGATTCTGTGCGAGAATACACAAAAATATCATCAATAAACACTATCACGAAGAGATCCAAAAATGTCCTGAATACATTATTCATTAAATTCATGAACACCGCTGAGGCATTTGTCAACCCAAACGACATCACTCAGAACTCATAGTGGCCATACCTCGTTCTGAAGGCTGTTTTGGGAATATCTCCTTCTCTAATTCTCACTTGATGATAACCAATCTCAAATCCATCTTGGAGAACCACTTAGCCCCTGTAATTCGTCAAACAAATCATCAATTCTGGGGAGGGGATACTTGTTCTTTATTGTTACTTTGTTCAGCTGTCTGTAATCGATGCACATCCGTAGAGATCCGTCCTTCTTTCTTACGAACAAGACTGGTGCTCCCCACGGCGATGAACTGGGCCTTATAAACCCCTTTTCAAGCAAGTCCTTCAACTGTGCCTTCAACTCTTTCAATTCTGCCGGAGCCATTTGATAAGGAGGAATGGAAATAGGCTTGGTGTCCAGCAACACATCGATGGCAAAATCAATCTCTCTTTCTGGAGGAAGACCTGGAAGTTCGTCTGGAAACACATCTGGGAATTCATTCACTACCAGAACTGTTTGAAGTCGGGGAGTCACAACTGATAGGTCCAGAATTGATTCAGCAAGCGATGGAAAATATCAAGCTAATCCGAGACCGATTGTTGACAGCCTAAAGTCGCAAAAATCTTATGTAGATAATCATCGATGAAACCTGGAATTTCAAATCAATGATTGGGTGTTCTTGAAAGTGTCGCCGATGAAAGGCGTAATGAGATTTGGCAATAAGGCAAAGCTTAATCCCCGATATATCGAACCCTTTCAGATTGTCCGCAAAGTGAGCCAAGTAGCTTATGAACTGGACTTACCTCGAGAACTTGAATCAGTCCACCCAGTTTTTCATGTGTTGATGCTCTGCAAATGTGTTGGAGATCCAGCTAGAATCATTCCAGTAAATGATGTTCAAGTTACGGAGAAGTTAGCTTATGAAGATGTACCCATTGCCATACTAGATAGGCAAGTGCGGAAACTTAGAACTAAAGAGGTAGCCTCGGTTAAGGACTTGTAGAGAAACAAAAACTGAGAGTAAATGACATGGGAAGTAGAAGGAGACATGAAGTCCAGGTATCCACATTTGTTTCCACCCCCGGAAGAGGCTCAAGATGATCCACCATTGTCCCCAGGTATGAGGTGCTTTCTTAATTCATTTTTGGATCATGTGTGTCCATGTTTCTTGCGGTGATACTGTAGCCCACTGTGGCAATATTATTTTGGGTTGCTGTGACAGGATGGTAGTACCATATTACAGGGAAAACTCTGGCAAAATTTCAGTAGGATTCCCGAGAACTTAACATTCGAGGACGATGTTCCTAAGGGGGGGGGGGGGGGGGGGAGAGTGTTACACATCGGAATTTTGGGTTGCTAAGTAGTGAATAGACTAACGTAAGTTAAGGTGTACATGATGTCCCTACAAGTAAGAAGGGAAGCTTAATGATTCTAATTAAGAATCCAAAAATGTTTGAGGCAAGGGAGGAAAGTTCATCAAATGAAACTTCACTGCAGCTCTGCGAAAGGGAGGTTCGACGGTCGTTCTTTGTATCGTCGGATGGGTCGACGCTACGTCGATTGTGCCATAGAATTGATTTAGCGTAAAGACCATTCGACCGACGCTCCGTCGATCAGTTCGACGGACAATCCTTCTCACCGTAGAATGAAAGGAAACGAAAGGTTGCTCACTGAAAATTTCACGACATCGACGGTCAGATCGACGCTCCGTCGAACTGATCGACTCTTCGTCGTTCGTACCGTA
Source organism: Lycium barbarum (assembly GCF_019175385.1). Classification (NCBI taxonomy): domain Eukaryota; kingdom Viridiplantae; phylum Streptophyta; class Magnoliopsida; order Solanales; family Solanaceae; genus Lycium; species Lycium barbarum. The sequence continues at coordinate 31,588,790 of NC_083343.1, read as the reverse complement.
TAATCCTCGTCGGGCAGCTTTTGATTGTTTATAAAAAGAGACCCCAAGTCCTCATTTTTCATTTCACTCATTCTCTAACTCTCTCCAAACCTCTAGAACCTTCTCCATACCATTTTAACATATATCTAAGAGAAATCAAGGGCTAAACATCAAGAGTTGGTAGAATCAAGTACATGGATGCTCACTAGGGTTGATACAAGTCAAGAACTTCGTTAGTGTTGAAGTTGGGGCTTTCTCAAGTGGAAATATGTGCTCAAATATGGAAATAATGGTATTTTGAGTAGTAAGTTCAATTGAGTCATGATTCTTAGCATGAAATGAGTAGAGTTTTGTTATGAATGATGCTAATGTCATTGGGGGAGTATTATGTGAAAAATGAACATGTTGTTGTATTGTAGCAATGGGTGTGGATGATTTGAAAGAGAATTGTGAGGATTGAATAATGCCTAACTTGAAGAAGTTATTAATTATGATATTATGGATGTTGTTACTGATGTTTGGGAGTTGTTGTATCATATGGAAAAAGTTGTAGAAACAAAGGAAGTGCTGCCAAATTTTCGTTAGCCCTTAGTCGCCTTAGCTTAGCTTTAAGTATGTTCTGGTTATCTAACCTTAGTACGAATTCTCTTGAATGTAGAATCGTGAACTTGGAGGGAAACATTTAGTCCGCAAAGTTAAGAGACGTAAAGGTATGTAAGTCTAGTCCCCTTATTTCAAAGGCATGACCCCTATGTTGTGATTTCTTTTTCTATATTTGCATGACCTTCTTACATCCCAAAGAACGAAAGCTAAAGATTCTTAAGAGCTTCTTATGAGACAGAGATGAGATATGTTCCATGATAATGCTGACGATAATGATGCTATGATGAGCCTGATATTCTTATATTTATGATTTCATTGATGTTGCATCTTGTGGTTGTCTAACCTCATGATATTAGTTGCTTCAAGGTGAGACATAGTGATGAGGATAATTCCATAATATGATCGGAGGTTCCTGACCTTATGTCACTCCGATGGAGTTACCGTTTTACTTGAGCTCTCATACATGCTTTAGATTATGTATATGTAAGACTACACCGTGCCTAGTTGGCCGGGCAGACACCACTACGATAGGCGTAGTGAGCAGCTATGATGATGGTTACACCATGTCTAGATGGCATAGGCAGACACCACTAGTGGGTGGCATGAGACGTTTATTCCGGACGCGGGCTAATGATGATCACACCGTACCTATATGGTCGGGCAGCTATCTATATGCTTATATGATGTGATGTTATTTATTATATAAGTTAGCACGCATGACTCCGCCTTAAGAGACAATTAGATATAGGTTATCCCTTTATCTCATATTTTTGCATCCGTCTATCATGTTGTCGTGTATGACTTACATACTCAGTACATTGTTCGTACTGACATCCTTTCTTTTTATGGACGCTGTGTTCATGCCTACAGGTAGACAGGAAGGCGGCCCAGATCCTTAGGAGTTATATCGGCTTACACAGGAGCACCCCACTATTCCGGAGGTGCAGCTTATTGATGCATTCTTTTTGTGTTCATATTGGGTATGAAGGGGTCCTGTCCCGTCCTTATGTCTCAGTACTCCAGTAGAGGCTCGTAGATACGTATGCGTGGGTAGTAGTTGTCTCATGAATACATCAGTGTATATTTTTTATATCGTTTTTGCAGCCGCGAGGGCTTATGTTTACATATATGTGTTGCCTTGGGAAGCATGTGTGTACAGATTAGGTATGATGGTCAGCATGAATAGCGGTTCTCGGCAGTCAGCTTCGGGTACTCGTCATGGCCCACTAGTTAGGTCGTGACAAAAGTGGTATCAGAGTAGTTCCGTCCTAGGGTGTGTCTATGAGCTGTGCCCAGTAGAGTCTTGTTTATGGGTGTGAAGCGCGCCACACTTATAAACAAGAGGCTGCGGGGCATTTAGGAAAAATTACCGTCTTCCTTCTTATTAGATCGTGCGATAGAGCTATGTTATAAGATTTCCTTTTCCTTAATGGTGCGTTATGATTTCAGCGATGTCGGTAAAAAGGAAAGCCACAGCCGCCCAGAAGGGCAAGGCCACGACAGCAAGGCAAATGGAAAGGGAGCCACCAACGAATATAGAGGAATATGAATCCCATAATGAGGCTCCATCTCATAGCTCTCGCACTCCGCCTGTTTAGGAGTAGCATGAAGGGGCTTTAACTCCAACGCTTATGCCTATAGTTCCTTCATCGGGTGCTTCGGGTCAACAGATGACCGAGGCTATTCAGCTATTGACTTAGTTGGTTGCCGCGCAGGCTCGACGACAGAGACGGGCCCAGGTGATCGGTAGGTTAGTGCAAGCACTCGTGATTTTCTGAGTTTAAATCCTCCAGAATTTTTCGGATCAAAGCCGGATGAATACCCGCAAGGCTTTATAGAGGAGATATTGAGAACGTTGAGGATCATCCATGCTTCGGATACCGAGTCAGTGGAGCTGGCATCTTATAGGTTGCGGGATGTGGCGGTTCTATAGTATAACAATTGGAATTCTTCAAGAGGGGAAAATGTGCCTCATCCGGTTTTGGCAAGAGTTCATAAATGCTTTTATCCGTCATTACCTGCCACCCGAGGTCCGTCGGGCTAGAGCCGATAAATTCTTGAATCTTAAGCAAGGGAGTATGAGTGCCCGAGAGTATAGCATTCATTTTAATTCATTGGCTAGGTATGCCCCGACAATGGTAGGGGATATGGGAGATACAGTAATTCGATATGTGAGTGGCTTAGGGCCATATTTGGTCAAGGATTGCTTGACAGCTTCACCACAAGAGGGGATGGACATCTCCCGTATTCAGGCCCACGCCTCGAATTTAGAAGAGCAGCAACAGCCACAAAGGGGTGAGCACGACATTGATAGAGAGCTAGATTTGCCGGTGCTAGTAGTGAGTACAGAGGGGGTCAGCGACAACAGTATTCCAGATATTCGGGCCAGTCCACGACTAGTGCACCTCCTCGGTTTTTGGGCAGGAGATTTGGTCGCCCCATTTATTCCGGTCTGGGTCAGAGTTCGAGGGTCTCAGGTCCTCAGTTTAGAGGTGATCCTAGTCAGAGGAGACCACCGGTGCCGCGATGCTGTCAGTGTGGTAAATTACATTCGGTTCAGTGTCGCCGAGGTTTAGATGCTTGCTATGCCTGTGGTCAGGTTGGGCATATGATGCGTGATTATCCGTTGCTGTGCGATAGAGTTGGGGTTCAGCCTACGGGATCAATAGCATGTTCTTCTTCATCCGTGCGCCCTGTCGAGCAAACTCGGCAGACTTCAGCAGGGCGTGGTAGGGGCAGAGGAGGAGCATTCAGTTCAGGTGGCGCCCAGCCCTCTATTTATTCTTTAGCTAGACGTCAGGATCTTGAGTCCTCCCCAGATGTTGTTACAGGTACACTATCCATATTCTCCCAAGATGTTTATGCATTGATTGATCCGAGTTCTACCTTATTGTATATTACTCCATATATCGCTGATCGTATTAGGGTGAAACCCAAGTCAATAAAGCCTTTTGAGGTATCCACTCCTTTTGGTGACCCAGTAATATCTAGGCAAGTATACAGAAATTGTATGATTGTGGTATGTAATCATCAGACGATAGCTGATTTGATTGATCTAGAAATGCTAGATTTTGATTTGATCATAGGCATAGATTGGTTGGCCTCTTGTTATGCTAATGTGGATTGTAGAATAAATATGGTTCGATTCCAATTTCCAAGAGAACCAGTACTCGAATGGAAAGGTAGCACATCATCTCCAAGGTGTAGGTTTATTTCCTACCTCAAAGCGAGGAAAATGATCGCTAAAGGCTATATTTATCACTTAGCCCGAGTTCATGACACTGAAGCGAAACCACCGACTTTTCAATCCATCTCGATAGTAAATGAATTTCTGGATGTATTTCCAGATGAACTTCTAGGCCTTCCACCGGAGCAGGAGATTGATTTTGCTATTGATGTGTTGTCGGATACCAAACCTATATCTATTCCTCCTTACAGAATGGCTCTTGCAGAATTGAAACACAACTGAAGGATTTTCTTGAGAAGGGATTCATTAGACCCAGTTCATTGCCATGGGGAGAACCTGTCTTATTTGTGAGAAAGAAAGATGGTTCTTTACAAATGTGCATCGATTATAGGCAGTTGAACAGAGTGATGATAAAGAACAAATATCTTCTCCGAGAATAGATGATTTGTTAGATAAATTACAGGGTGCCAAGTGGTTTTCGAAAATTGATCTAAGATCGGGGTATTATCAAGTGAGAGTTAGAGAAGAAGATATTCCCAAAACCGTTTTCAGAACCAGATATGGCCATTATGAATTTCGGGTGATGCCATTTGGGTTAACTAACGCACCGACAGTGTTCATGAATTTGATGAATAATGTATTCAGACCTTTTTTAGATTTATTTGTGATCGTGTTTATTGACGATATTCTAGTATATTCTCGGTCCGAAGCGGAGCATGCGGACCATTTGCATACTGTCCTTGGGATTCTTCGGGCTCGTGAATTGTATGCTAAATTTTCAAAATGTGAGGTTTGGCTGAATTCTATGACTTTTCTAGGCCATATTATCTCAGCTGATGGTATTCGTGAAGATACTCAAAAGATCGAGGCTGTGAAGACTTGGCCAAGGCCTACAACCCCTACAGAGGTTCGAAGCTTTCTTGGTTTAGCAGTCTATTACAGAAGATTTGTGAAAGGGTTTTCTTCTATTTCAGCACCATTAACGAAGCTTAACTCAAAAGTCAGCAAAATTTCAGTGGACGATGCTTGTGAACGCAGCTTCCAGAAATTGAAGGACAAATTAACTTCAGCCCCAGTTCTGACATTTCTAGAAGGACCAGATAAGTATGTTGTTTATTGTGATGCCTCCGGTGTCGGATTGGGCTGCGTGTTGTTGTAGCATGGTAAAGTCATTGCCTTTGCTTCCCGGCAGTTGCAGAAACATAAAAAGAACTATCCGACCCATGATCTTGAATTAGCTGCGGTTATTCATGCGCTGAAAATGTGGAGAAATTACTTGTACGGTGTGCATGTTGATATTTATAAATATCACAAGAGTCTCCAATATATTTTCAAGTAGAAGGAGCTAAATCTACGATAGAGGCGATGTTTAGAGTTATTAAAAGATTATGATGTGAGTATTTTATATCATCTTGGAAAAGGGAATGTAGTGGATGATGCACTTAGCCGCAAATCAATGGGCAGTCTATGTGATGTCCACCCAGAGAAGAAAGAATTAATACATGAGCTCCACCAGCTAGCTAGCCTAGGAGTTCGCTTAATAGACTCGGGCAATATAGGAGTCACTGTTCAGTTGTTTCATCCTTAGACATGGAGGTGCGAGAGCGTCAATATGAAGATCCCCAGTTGAGTCCCTACAGAGATACATTCCTGACAAAGAGAAGTCGCCGTTTGAAGTTTCTGCAGATGGATTTCTCAGGTATCGAGGGAGGCTATGTGTGCCAGGTGTGGCAGGACTGCGTCGTCAAATTCTAGAAGAAGCTATTTACTCTCGGTATTCCATTCACCCATGACCAACAAAGATATATCACGATCTTAAGTTAATATATTGGTGGGATGGAAGGTGGGATGGAATGAAGAAGGACATAGCAGAATTTGTAGCTTAATGTCCAAATTGCCAACAAGCGAAAATGGAGCATCAAAAGCCAGGAGGATTGTTACATGCCATAGAAATTCTAGCCTGGAAATGGGAACTGATCAATATGGATTTCATTGTAGGTTTGCCTCGTTCCCGGTGCAAGTATGACTTCATATGGGTGATTGTTGACAGACTCACGAAATCAGCTCATTTTCTTCCAGTCAAAACCACATATTCAGCAGAAGATTATGCAAGGTTGTATCTTAAGGAGATAGTGCGACTGCATGGGGTCTCAGTGTCTACTATCACAGATCGAGAAGCACAATTTACTGCTAAATTCTGGAAGTCCTTTCAAGATGGTTTGGGTACCCAAGTGAGACTTAGACCAACATGTCACCCTCAAACAGATGGACAAGCCGAACGCACCATTCAGACCTTGGAAGATATGTTACAGGCATGTGTGCTAGATTTCAGAGGTAGTTGGGATGATCACTTGCCTCTTATTGAGTTTGCGTACAATAACAACTATCATTCGAGTATTCAGATGGCCCCGTATGAAGCTCTATATGGAATAAAATGTAGGTCGCCAATTGAATGGTTTGAAGTAGGGGAGACATAACTGATAGGTCCAGAATTGATTCAGCAAGCGATGTAAAAGTCCAAGCCTATCCGAGACCGATTGTTGACAACCCAAAGTCGCCAAAAACCTTATACAGATATTCGTCGATGAAACCTAGAATTTCAAATCAATGATTAGGTGTTCTTGAAAGTGTCGCCAATGAAATGAGTAATGAGATTTGGCAAGAAGGGCAAGCTTAGTCCCCGATATATCGGACCTTTTAAGATTGTCCGCAAAGTGGGCCAAGTAGCTTATGAACTGGACTTACCTTCAGAACCTGAATCTGTCCACCCAGTTTTTCATGTGTCGATGCTCAGCAAATGTGTTGGAGATCCCGCTAGAATCGTGCCAGTGAATGATGTTCAAGTTACAAAGAAGTTGGCTTATGAAAAGGTACCCATTGCCATATTAGATAAGCAAGTACGGAAACTTAGAAATAAAGAGGTAGCCTCAGTTAAGGTCTTGTGGAGAAACAATAACCGAGAGAAATGACTTGGGAAGTAGAAGGAGATATGAAGTCCAGGTATCCATATTTGTTTCTACCCCCGAAAGAGGCTCAAGATGGGCCACCATTGTCCCAGGTATGAGGTGCTTTCTTTATTAATTTTTGGGTCATGTGTGGCTATGTTTCTTGCGGTGATATTGTAGCCCAGTGTGGACCACTCGAGCTGGATGCTCCACTCCTTCCCTTACCTCGCCCCGCTAGCGTCTGAAAAACTTGCCCTGAAGAGCGCACTGTAGAAGAAGAGTCAGCCACAGACCCTGTAGGCTGAAAAATACCTGTACCAACTCCCATAGAGCACTCCCTCATCCTGTGGCCTGACTGCCCACAAGTATAGCAACTATCTGAACCCAGCTGACACTGAGCTACATCGCGGCAAAGGGGGCCTCATCTGACCTGACTTTGGTCGGTACCGAGAGCCTGACGCTCTAGAACTCTAGCCCGCTCTGGAATAAGAAGACCGGTCAAACCTCGGACCTGGAAACCGCGGAGGTGCACTCCCTGCCTGCTGATAAGAATATCTGGAATGCTACTGCCTCTGTCCTCTCTTGAACTTACCAACCATATCAAAAGATCTAGCCCTCTTACCACGGCTTCGGTCACGCGCACGCTCTATCCTCCGCTGGCATTTACGATCCTCCAAATTCTGTGCATACGCCTGTATATGGGAGATGTCCATGTCTGGCTGTAGTGAAGCAGTCGTCCACTCATCTATCAAGTGTGGCCCTAGACTGGCCATAAAGCGATGAACTCTATCCTCCATCTCAGCCACCATGACTAGGGCATATCTAGCCAAGGAACCGAAATGTACACAATACATTTACACATTCATACTGTCTTGCTGAATACGTAGGAACCTATCTGCTCAGCCCCGTCAGACCTCTGGAGGTAAATAATGGCGAAAAAAAGCATCTAAGAACTCTTGCCACACGGCTGGAGAGGCATTCTCTCCCCTAGATAACTCTCATGCTTGATACCACTATATCGAAATATCCCGGAGTCTATATGAAGCCAACTCCACCGATTCAACCTCATCCGCGTGCATAACCCTCAAGGTCCTCTTCATACCATCAATGAAATCTTGTGAGGTCCATATTTTTCTTTATCACAGAAAACTCAGAAGGACCTAACCCAAGGAAAGTCTTAACCCTCGAACTACTGGCCCTGTCTGCTGGGTCAACACCAACTCCCTGTCGTTGTGCCTAGACGGCTACTAATCTAGTCAATAAATATACAGCATCCCGTACATCCTGGCCCTCTGCATCCGGCTGGGGAACTGGGGCTGGTGCAGGAGGCGGGGTATGCGACATCTCAAACGGCCTCTCACTCTGAATCTCATGCTGGGCCCTCGTGGCCTGTCGAGTACGGCTAGTGGCCTCACCTGTCGTTCTCTTGCCCTTCTAGGCCGCTGTAGCTTTCTTGTAGTGTATCGCTGAAATCAGAACAATTCATCAGAAGCGAACGCTTAACACAGGGCACTATCGCATAATCTAAGAGAGAAAGAATGACATCACCCTAAATGTCCTGTTAGCCTCTTGTTTATAAGTGTGGTGCACAACACGCCCATAAATAAGACTCTACTAGACACTGTCTGTAGACAACCCCAGGATGAAACTGCTCTGATACCACTTCTGCCACGACCCAAACTGATGAGCCGTGACGGGAGTCTGACCTCTAGCGACCAAACACCCCTAAACACGTATCTGAAACATACTGACATCAAAGGCCCATAAATGGCATAAACTGATTTCATAAGAGGGAAACGACAGAACTCTGTACAATCTGCATATATATACACAACATGCGGACGAATAGTGTAAGCTAGCTAGGCTGCTACATATACTATACACAAAAGAATAGAAGCCGACAAGGCTACATCGTCTGACTACTACATACAACTGTCTACAGACCTCTACTAGAATAAAAGCTATAGAAAGTATGGGACAGGGCCCCGTCATACCCATATGTATACACATATCAAAAGGGGCATACCAAAACTCACTGTAGCTCCGGATCAAATAGAGCATACTGACCACTGCTAGATCTAGAGGTCCTACTGAGCTGGACCACCTGTCTGTCTCCCTGTACCTGCGGGCATGAATGCAGGCCCCAAGCAACGGGGAGTCAGTATGGATAATGTACCGAGTATGTAAGGCATAAGAACAACATATATACATAAAAATCATGGATAAGATTTGAACTCATACACTGAAATGACTGACTGCATGTACTTGTATAAACTAGTATCTGCCTAAATCTGTATAACTGACAATACCTCTGTGGGCACATAATATGCATGCTTATACCAATCAATGATGGTCGTGCATCTATTTATATGTATGTATATAACGCCTGAGGTATGTTCGTATATAACGCTTGTAAAGCCTCTATGGCATCTCATCATATTATATCGACTCCTCTGCGGCCATAATCAATATAATCATCATAGTGGTAGTGCGTATATAATGCATATATCTCTTATCATACTTTCGTATATCTAATATTCGTGTATATAATACATTCTGGTCACAGGTCAATGTACATAAATATATAATGAACGTAATGCATGAATAAAATGAATGCATGGAACTGGCTACATAAGACTGGACCCATGAACAGAAGGATCACTGATAAATAAGGTACATGAACATCAAAGACTGAAGTACTTCTAACGCTTCTAAGAGTAGAGTAATATGGAAGCTCGCTTACTCGCTTGTTGGATCATATCATAGGATCATGCCAAAAGAAGGAAGGAATGGCCTTAACATACCTTGAAGTATACTCAATCGTCCAACTTCTACCTCTCGAACTTGCAAATCTACAATTAAGATAACATAGGGCTTAATTAAACTATTTACTTCACTTACTAACCTCCTTTTAAACACGAATAGAGCTTGACAATTTATGGGCAATATTTCCCTTATAAGCTTAACAACTCTTCAACTTCTCATTCGATCCAACATCAACCAAAATACCCACAACACTATGACAACGCATATATATATATATATATATATATATATATATATATATATATATATATATATATATAATATATTCAAATCCATTCCCAATCATCTCTTAAAATAACCCTAAATCATTGTCTTGTCTTTCATCAACTTACCATCCCCACAAATACCCCCTCTTTACATAGAATCACTAAAAATGTTGATATTCAGCTTCAATATAAAGGTAGAAATCATTTACATACCTTGAGGGGTCAAGGATCCCAAGAATCACTTAAACTTCAACTCTCTAAACTTCGCAACCTTGAAGAAACCCTAGAAGCAACCTTCTTTTTCACCATATCGAGTTTACGGGGTCCAGATCTTGTCAAATCTTCACTAATATGATAAAAATTATTAGGAGAGAGTATGTTAGGTTTTTTCTGATTTGGGAGGAAGGAAAATATGAAATAAGGTCGTGCACCACCTATTTATACTTGGAAGCCAAAAAGGCTACACCGTTCCGGTTCGACGAGCGGGTCAATGGCCCGTCGACATATCGACAGTCCATTGACTTGCTCCGTCGACCTGCGCCTGCAGATGCAAGGTTGCTCACTGGAAATTTCACGACTTGGACGCTCCATCGAACTGATCGACGCTTCGTCGTTTGTACCGTATAATCCTCGTCGGGAAGCTTTTGATTTTTTTTAAAAACAGATCCCAAGTCCCCATTTTTCATTTCACTCATTCTCTAACTCTCTCCAAACCTCTAGAACCTTCTCCATACCATTTTAACATATATCCAATAGAAATCAAGGGCTAAACATCAAGAGTTGGTAGAATCAAGTACATGGATGCTCACTAGGGTTGATACAAGTTAAGAACTTCTTTAGTGTTGAAATTGGGGCTTTCTCAAGTGGAATATCTTCATCCAAAGACCATTTCTATATATTCAAAGGTGAGTTTTCCACTAATTTCATATTATTAGAGGTATTGAGTGGTTGAAAGACTTGGATTAAAGAAGAATAAAGAATATGTGGTCAAATATGGAAATAATGGTATTTTGAGTAGTAAGTTCAATTGAGTCATGATTCTTAGCATGAAATGAGTATAGTTTTGTTATGAATGATGCTAATGTCGTTAGGGGAGTATTATGTGAAAAAGGAACATGTTGTTGTAATGTAGTAATGGGTGTGGATGATTTGAAAGAGAATTGTGAGGATTGAAGAATGCCTAACTTGAAGGAGCTATTGATTATGATATTATGGATGTTGTTATTGATGTTTGGGAGTTGTTGTATCATATGGAGAAAGTTGTAGAAACAAAGGAAGTGCTGCCCAATTTTTGTTAGCCCTTAGTCGCCTTAGCTTAGCTTTAAGTATGTTCTGGTTATCTAACCTTAGTACGAATTCTCTTGAATGTAGAATCGTGAACTTGGAGGGAAGCGTTTAGTCGGATAAGTTAAGAGACGTAAAGGTATGTAAGGCTAGTCCCCTTCTTTCAAAGGCATGACTCGTATGTTGTGATTTCTTTTTCTATATTTCCATAACCTTCTTACATCCCAAAGAATGAAAGCTAAAGATACTTAAGAGCTTCTTATGAGACAGAGATAAGATATGTTCCATGATAATGATGACGATAATGATGCTATGATGAGCTTGATATTCTTATCCTTATGATTTCATTAATGTTGCTTCTTGTTGTTGTCTCACCTCATGATATTAGTTCCTTCAAGGTGAGACATAGTGATGAGGATTATTCCATAATATGATTGGAGGTTCCCGACCTTACGTCACTCCGATGGTGTTACCATTTTACTTGAGCTCTCATGCATGCTTTAGATTATGTATATGTAAGACTACACCGTGCCTACTTAGCCGGGCAGACACCACTACGATAGGCATAGTGGGCAGCTATGATGATGGTTACACCATGTCTAGATGGCATGGTAAGACACCACTAGTAGGCGGCATGAGACGTTTACCCCGGACTCGTGCTAATGATAATCACACCGTACCTATATGGTCGGGCAGCTATATATATGCTTATATGATGTGATGTTATTTATTATATAAGTTAGCATGCATGACTCCGCCTTAAGAGGCAATCAGTTACAGGTTTTCCCTTTATCTCATATTGTTGTATCCCTTTATCATGTTATCGTATATGCCTTACATATTCAGTACATTGTTCGTTCGATTCTTTTTATGGGCGCTGTGTTCATGCCCACAGGTAGACAGATAGGTGGCCCAGATCCTTAGGAGTTATACCATCTTACACAGGAGCACCCCACTACTCTGGAGGTGCAAGTTATTGATGCATTCTTTTGTGTTCATATTGGGTATGACGAGGTCCTGTCCCGTTCTTATGTCTCAATACTCCAGTAGAGGCTCGTAGATACGTATGTGTGGGTAATAGTTGTCTCATGAATACATCAGTGTATATTTTGTATATCATTTTTGCAGCCATGAGGGCTTATGTTTACATATATGTGTTGTCTTGGGGAGCATGTGTGTATAGGTTAGGTATGATGGTTAGCCTGAATAGTGGTGCTCGGTAGTCAGCTCTGGGTACCCGTCATGGCCCACTGGTTGGGTCTTGACTCAGAAGCTTAACTTAGAAGTCAGCAAAATTTCAGTGGATCGATGCTTGTGAACGCAACTTCCAGGAATTGAAGGACAAATTAACTTCAGCCCCAGTCCTGACACTTCCAGAAGGACTAGATAGGTATGTTGTTTATTGTGATGTCTCTAGTGTCGGATTGGGCTGCGTGTTGATGCAGCACGGTAAAGTAATTGCCTATGCTTCCCGGCAGTTGCGGAAACCTGAAAAGAACTATCCGACCCATGATCTTGAATTAGTTACGATTATTCATGCGCTGAAATTGTGGAGACATTACTTGTACGGTGTGCATGTTGATATTTATACAGATCACAAGAGTCTTCAATATATTTTCAAGCAGAAGGAGCTGATCTACGACAGAGGCGGTGGTTAGAGTTATTAAAACATTATGATGTGAGTATTTTATATCATCCTGGAAAAGCGAATGTAGTGGCTGATGTACTTAGCCGCAAATCAATGGGTAGTCCATGTGATGTCCACCCGAAGAAGAAAGAATTAATCCATGAGCTCCACCAGCTAGCTAGCATAGGAGTTCGCTTAATAGACTCGGGCAATATAGGAGTGACTGTCCATAACCCAGCTGTTTCATCCTTAGACATGGAGGTGCGTAAGCGCCAATATGAAGATCCCCAGTTGAGTCACTACAGAGATACATTCCTGAGAAAGATTAGTCGTCATTTGAAGTTTCTGCGGATGGAGTTCTCAGATATCGAGGCAGGCTATGTGTGCCAGGTGTGGCAGGACTGCGTCGTCAGATTCTAGAAGAAGCTCATTATTCTCCGTATTCCATTCACCCAGGAGCGACAAAGATGTATCACGATCTTAAGCTAATATATTGGTGGGATGGAATAAAGAAGGACATAGCAGAATTTGTAGCTCAATGTCCAAATTGCCAACAAGTGAAAATTGAGCATCAAAATCCATGAGGATTGTTACAAGCCATGAAAATTCCAGCCTGGAAATGGGAAGTGATCAACATGGATTTCATTGTAGGTTTGCCTCGTTCCCAGCGCAAGTATGACTCCATATGGGTGATTGTTGACAGACTCACGAAATCAGCTCATTTTCTTCCAGTCAAAATCACATATTCAGCAGAATATTATGCAAGGTTGTATCTTAAAGAGATAGTGCGACTGCATGGAGTCCCAGTTTCTACTATCATAGACCGAGAAGCACAATTTACTGCCAAATTCTGGATGTCTTTTCAAGAAGGTTTGGGTACTCAAGTGAGACTTAGCATAGCATTTCACCCTCAAACGGATAGAAAATCCGAACGCACCATTCAGACCTTGGAAGATATGTTACGGGCATGTGTGCTAGATTTCGGGGGTAGTTGGGATGATCACTTACCTCTTATGGAGTTTGCGTACAATACCATCTTTCATTCTAGTATTCAGACGACTCTACACGAAGCTCTATATGGAAGAAAATATAGGTCGCCAATTGGATGGTTTGAAGTTGGGGAGACACAACTGATAGGTCCATAATTGATTCAGCAAGCGATGGAAAATATCAAGCTTATCTGATACAGATTGTTGACAACCCAAATTCGCCTAAAATCTTATGCAAATAATCATCGACGAAACCTGGAATTTTAAATCAATGATTGGGTGTTCTTGAAAGTGTCGTCGATGAAAGGCATAATGAGATTTGACAAGAAGGGCAAGCTTAGTCCCCGATATATCGGACCTTATAAGATTGTCCGCAAAGTGGGCCAAGTAGCTTATGAACTGGAATTACCTCCAGAATTTGAATCTATCCACCAAGTTTATCATGTGTCGATGCTCCGCAAATGTGTTAGAGATCCAGCTAGAGTCGTGCCAGTGAATGATGTTTAAGTTACTGAGAAGTTGGCTTATGAAGAGGTACCCATTTCCATACTAGATAGGCAAGTACGGAAACTTAGAAATAAAGAGGTAGCCTCGGTTAAGGTCTTGTGGAGAAATAGTAACCAAGAGGAAATGACTTGGGAAGTAGAAGGAGACATGAAGTCTAGGTATCCACATTTGTTTCCACCCCATGAAGAGGCTCAAGATGAGCCACCATTGTCCCCAAGTATGATGTGCTTTCTTTATTAATTTCCGGGTCGTGTGTGGCCATGTTTCTTGCTGTGATATTATAGTCCAGTGTGACAATATTATTTTGGGTTGCTGTGACTGGATGGTAGTACCATATTACAGGGGAAACTCTGGCAAAATGTTCATAGAATTCCCGAGAACTTAACATTCGAGGACGAATGTTCCTAAGGGGAAGAGAGTGTTACACCTCGGAATTTCGGGTTGCTAAGCAGTGAATGGACTAACGTAAGTTAAGGTGTACATGATGTCCCTACAAGTAAGAAGGGATGCTTAATGATTCAAATTAAGATTCCAAAGACGTTTGAGATAAAGGAGGAAAGTTCGTCAAATGAAACTACAATGCAGTTCTGCGAAAGGGGGGTTCGACGGTCGTTCTTTGTACTGTCGGAGGGTCGACGTCTCATCGATTATGCCGTAGAATTGATTTAGCACAAAGACCATTCGATGGAGCAGATCGACGTTCCGTCGATCAGTTTAATGGACCATCCTTCTCACTGTAGAATGAAAGGAAACTAAAGGTTGCTCACAGGAAATTTCACAACTTCGACGGTCAGATCGACGCTCCGTCGATCTAATCAATGCTTCGTTGTTCGTACCGTATAATCCTCGCCGGGAAGCTTTTGATTTTTTATAAAAAGAGACCCCAAGTCCTCATTTTTCATTTCACTCATTCTCCAACTCTCTCCAAACCTCTAGAACCTTCTCCATACAATTTTAACATATATCCAAGAGAAATCTAGGGCTAAACATTAAGAGTTGGTAGAATCAAGTACATGGATTTTCACTAGGGTTGATACAAGTCAAGAACTTCTTTAGTGTTGAAGTTGGGATTTTCTCAAGTGGAATATCTTCATCCATAGACCATTTCTACATATTCAAAGGTGAGTTTTGCACTTACTTCATGTTATTAGAGGTATTGAGTGGTTGAAAGACTTGGATTAAAAAAGAATAAAAAATGTGAGCACAAATATGGAAATAATGGTATTTTGAGTAGTAAATTCAATTGAGTCATGATTCTTAGCATGAAATGAGTATAGTTTTGTTATGAATGATGCTAATGTCGTTAGGGGAGTATTATGTGAATACTGAACATGTTGTTGTATTGTAGTAACGGGTGTGGATGTTTCGAAAGATAATTGTGAGGATTGAATAATTCCTAACTTGAAGAAATTATTGATTATGATATTATGGATGTTGTTATTGATGTTTGGGAGTTGCTGTATCATATGGAGAAAGTTGTTGAAACAAAAGAAGTGCTGCCAAATTTTCATTAGCCCTTTGTCGCCTTAGCTTAGCTTTAAGTATGTTCCGGTTATCTAACCTTAGTACGAATTCTCTTGAATGTATAATCGTGAACTTGGAGGGAAGCGTTTAGTCGGCAAAGTTAAGAGACGTAAAGGTATGTAAGGCTAGTCCCCTTCTTTCAAAGGCATGACTCGTATGTTGTGATTTCTTTTTCTATATTTCCATGACCTTCTTACATCCCAAAGAATAAAAGCTAAAGATTCTTAAGAGCTTTTTATGAGACAGAGATGAGATATGTTCTATGATAATGATAACGATAATGATGCTATGATGAGCTTGATATTCTTATCTTTATGATTTCATTGATGTTGCTTCTTGTTGTTGTCTCACCTCATAATATTAGTTCCTTCAAGGTGATACACAGTGATGAGGATTATTCCATAATATGATCGGAGGTTCCCGACCTTACGTCACTCCGATGGAGTTACCATTTTACTTGAGCTCTGATGCATGCTTTAGATTATATATATGTAAGACTACACCGTGCCTACTTGGCCGGGAAGACACCACTACGATAGGCGTAGTGGGCAGCTATGATGATGGTTACACCATGTCTAGATGGCATGGGCAGACACCACTAGTGGGCGGCATGAGACGTTTACCCCGAACGCGGGCTAATGATGATCATACTGTACCTATATGGTCGGGCAACTATATATATGCTTATATGATGTGATGTTATTTTGTTATATAAGTTAGCTTGCATGACTCCGCCATAAGAGGCAATCAGTTACCGGTTATCCCTTTATCTCATATTGTTGCATCCCTTTATCATGTTATCGTGTATGCCTTACATACTCAGTACATTATTCATACTGACGTCCTTTATTTTTATGGACGTTGTGTTCATGCCCACAGGTAGACAGGGAGGCGGCCCAGATCCTTAGGAGTTATACCAGCTTACATAGGAGCACCCCACTACTCTGGAGATGCAGCTTATTGATGCATTATTTTGTGTTCATATTGGGTATGACGGGGTCCTGTCCCGTCCTTATGTCTCAGTACTCCAGTAGAGGCTCGTAGATACGTATGTGTGGGTAGTAGTTGTCTCATGAATACATCATTATATATTTTGTATATCACACTACAAGAAAAATGACCTTTAGCGAAAGGAAATCTAGTCGTTAAAAGTCCAAATCCAGTCGCTAAAAGTCTATAACGACGGGAAAAAATTCGGTCGCCACCGGTCATTAAAAGCCCCGACTTTAAAAGTTAACGACCGGATTAAAATCCGGTCGTTAAAGATCCTTTAGCGACGACAAAAATTCCGGTCGTTATATTTTCTTTCAGCGATAGGTTTTCCCTTTGCTAATTGCCCGTTAATGTTACACCTCGGAAAAGTCCCCGTACATGTACAAGGAATAGAATGACAAGGGTATGAGTGTGGGGTGTTTTACTAAGCAAGGGGTGATGATTCGTGAATTTTTGGAAATGGAAAAGTTGTAGAATTTCATGCAGCCTAGTGGTCGTATAGTGATTTACGACCCGTAAACCACCATCGTCCTCCAGCCTTTCAAATCCCAACTTTTGGTTAAAGTGTGGGAATGCTTAAATACGACTTGGAATACGGCCCGTAAACTGGTTTACGGACCGTAAACCTCGATCGTAAACTGCAATATTCTTCAGCCAACTTCTCTGTTTTGGACATGATTAAATACGACCAGGAAGGACGGCTCATAAACCAGTTTACGGCTCGTAAACTGTGGTTTACGACCACTGTTCACCCCGACTGGAATTCATTAAAGATCAACTTTGAGTTATTAAAAGGGACTAAAGCCTCATTTTATTTCATTTTTCATCCATACAACCTTCAAGAACACTCTAGAAGCTCTCCAAATATTCATCCACAAAATTAAAGAGATCAAAGGGAAACCAAGATCATCAACATCTAATTCATGAAAGCAAGTGCATGAGGCTCTATTGGAAGTCATCTTCTTCAAGAAATCTCAAAAGGGTTGAAATAGGGTTTTGGTATAAAAAGGGTATTGTTTCTCAAGGCTTGTTCCACCACCATCCAAGGTATGTTTCATGACTATACCATATGGTTCAAGGTATTGGAAGGCTTAGATACTTGAAATGTATAAGAACATAGAAAATGGGCCTTGCATGGGTGAATAGTGGCACAATTGAATAGTAGTTGAATGGAGTCATGAATGTTGATAAGCTACGGTTGTGAATATGTTATAAATAATGTCTATACCATGAAATAAGTATTATATACGAGAAAACGTGATAACGAGCTATAACCATGGATGTGGAGAAATCGGAGGAAAATGGTAGATTTTTCTCAAAGTGTATAAGTGATGATTGTTGAAAGTAATATTGTGAGTGTCGTTACGAATGTATGAGAGTTGAAATGAAACATGGGAAAAGTATTAGAAATGAAGGAAGTGCTATCCAATTTTCCTTAGAAATAGTAGTCCGTTCTTATAATTACTTAGCTAACGACGACATGAATTCTCTTGAAGGTATATACGAGTGCATTAAGGGAGAGCGAGCAAGCAATAAGAATTGTAAACGTCGAAGGTGTGTGAGGCTATTCCCTTTCTTTCAAAGGCATGATCCCAATCTTACGATTTTATAAATGCTCCCATCTTTTCCTTGCTATCAAAGGTTAAATAGTCTAAGATTCCGAAGCACGATTTCCTTCTTGATATTCCATAAATGTTTTCCAAAGTACTCCCATTTTCCAAAACCAAAGGTTGTGATTATGTGAGCGTTTATGATAACGACCGTGGATATTGTTTTCAATAACAATGATGATGTCAAAAATTAGAATATTATTATGCTGACCATGATGAGAGCAAATCTTATGTTTAAAAGTTTCAAGTTTACGATTTCAATACTATATGAGGATGTCGAGCTATTTACTGATTTCTCAATTTATTCATGGATGGTGACTTTATTTCTAAATCTTCCAAAGTATATGAATGGATGCCTTATGAAGTTCATGATTTTATTCTATGCTTTCTTTTAATGCTATTCTTCATTGATAGTCTCGCCTTACAATAATTGTTCCCTCAAGGTGAGACAAAGCGACGATGATTACTCCATAACATAATCGGAGGCTTTCGACCTTACGTCACTCCGACGTACTTACAGCTTTTCCTTGGGCTCTCATGCATGCTAAGTATATGGTATAAGTATATGACATGTATATGTATTCAGGGGATATGGGGAAGGTGAGGCGCTATAGACGCATAGCCACCTGGTCAGCTGACATATCATGATTTCATCCCGGACGCGGGATAAATGGGTTATGGATCGGGCCGTACGTTCCTCGGCACTAACATATGATGACATATGGATCGGGCTGCGCGTTCCGCAGCAATTTACTATATGATGCTTTATGAGTATGCATGCATGGATCCGCCTTAAGAGGCAAGCAGTTATCGATTATCTCCTTGTACTTACTTTACTTTCTTATTCTTACTTTATTTCTTGATGTATGCCTTACATACTCAGTATAATGCTCGTACTGACATCCTTTTCTTTGGATGCTGTGTTCATGCCCACAGGTAGACGGGAAAGCGGTCCAGACTGATAGGAGTCACTAGCCGAGCTGAAGAGCACTCCATCTTCCGGAGGTGCTAATTGGTTGTTCCTTTTGTGTATATATGTGTATGTCACTCAATAGAGGCTCGTAGATGCTCGATGTGGGTTGTGTGGTTCCACAACGTGGGTAGTACGCATGTGTATAAGTATATTGAAATATGTTTTTGTATCAACGCGTTATATTTTTGTAATGAAAAGCAAATCCTCTTTTTAAAGTTAACCGGAAATAGATGAATGATTGTTAAATGGGTTAGGTAAATGATAGCACGAGCGGTGCTCGGTGGTTAGCCCCGGGTACCCGTCGCGGCCCCTAGCCGGGTCGTGACAGTTAATTATTTGTTAATCCCGTCGTTGAAGATCCAGTCATTAGATATAGGAACCAAATGCTAACTCATATTTTCAAATGCATTCAGCCATTCAGATATAATATATCCAAAAATTTATAAAATAATCAATTTCTATATAAAATTGATAGTTAATTACAAAAGAAATAAAGCATCCCAATCTGTCAGTTCCTAACTCTATTGTAGCATGTACAAATGTAAACTTCAAACAATCCCTAACAAGAACAAGCATACTGGACATGATCATTCCCACTAACTTCAATTTCTTCCGTTTTAGCAGCAAGTGACAAACAAGCTACATCCAGTCACTTCATCTTCCATGCTTTGCCCTTCTGTGAAAACACGAACAAATGTTATCAATGTGAGTGAATGAGAGTAAAAGCAGAGTAGTAAAAAAAGATCAAAGAACTTAAAAGCAATTCATACACCAAAATGAATTGATAAAAGTAATTGAACCACACATTGGCCCAAAGTTGAAATATGAATTAACTTGCAAATGGCAATCCACAGACTGGCCTAATCATAATATATACTCAAAAATTAATCAGTAGGGAGAGAAACTTATATAGTCACAAAACCACATCGCAAAACTCCAAGAGCATACATAGAGGGTCTGCTTATAAAATAAGAAAACAAACACATAATACGGTAAGTAAACAAAAGGACATGCGGCAAGTCTTTCGAATTTAGACAAAGCTAGACAGAATTTAGTTTAACCATTAGAAATTGTATAGGGAATTGTAACTAAGTAAAAGTTTAAGAATGAGATATAGAGACAGAAAATCTCAAACAAGTCTCTAATGTTCAAAAATTCACAAACTGATAGTAAATAGATTTTGTTCTCCACTAACTTTCTCAAGGTATGACAAATCATTATCAGCTTAATCTATGCAATTAGATAGGTGTAAAACTAATGTTAGGAAACTAAATTGTATATTTACACAAACAAAAAGAAAAAGGTTCCAAAGTTACCTTCTTTTAAAAAGAACGTCGTTGGGGAAGTCTATGACTTTCACTGGGCACCTGTTGGAGGCCCCTATTAGGGATATTCACGCTTGTCTACTCTCATATAGTGCTACGGATTTGGGTCAGCTCATATACCTCTTTATTCAGCTCAGAATTTGCCTTCATATCAATATCATGTGATATGATTATTTAGGATATGATGGATCATCTGGTAAGCCATCTATGTCCAATGAAGATTATGACATAAAAGCTATCTATAATCATAAATAACCGTCACTCTAAACCCAAAGCTAAGCCAACTAATAAAAGGTTTCGGAGATCACAAAGATAGAATCCATAAATAACAAACACATAGATGAAAACAAAATAAATTGTGACTTCTCTATGATTTTGTCAGCTTTCAATTGCAATTAAATGTCATTGGAAAAGCAGCACCTCCACACGACAGACAATCGATTAAAACGTACATATCCAAGAGCAAAATAGGACTTTGCGAAGAAGTAACTCACATAAGCGACGTCAAAACTTTTTTTTTTCTGCATCTTCAAAACTGTCAACATCATCAGCGTGGCACTTGAGTCATAGGCCGGGAAATAGTGACTGTACCAAAAGAAATCAGCAAAGCATGACATACTAACTTGCTTTTTGTTAGAACTAACCCTCAGCTTCCACTCGATCCCTTCCTCGGTTGGAGACGATTGTTTATTCGTACTCTGGCCAGAATTCTTACGGCAATTAGTCAACTGATGAACATTGCTCTCCAGCTCCCTAGACTGCATTTGTTCACCATTTTCATTCTGGACTTCTTTTGAAGGATGTGCATGAGTCTGATTATTTATGGAATCACTGTTCCTACTGTTTTCAGAATTACAGCTTACTTGACATACAATGTTTCCAAATATGGAGCTGAATCCTTCCCTTGTTGAGACAAAAGATCAACAACTCATGAATTAAACTGACAAACATTATCATCTTTCAACTAAGTAAAGAGCTGATCAAGATTCGTTGCATGAATGAGTTGAGAAAGAAGTAAGAAACAGTCCCTTATTAGGACTAGGAACTGAATGTCACTAATGACCACAGAAAATATCTCATACAGAGATGTAACTAAGCATGAAGCAAGTGCTTTTAAGTGAAACAGAACAAATAGAATGCTTATTTCAGCGAGGCTAATTTCGTCTAAGTCTGTAGTATTTTCCAAATCATCTAATTAAATAAGTACAAAAGTTGAACAAGGCAACTATACAAGCATCAACACGCACACTAGCAACAGCACCAACAATACCAATAATAATCATAATTATTATAACTAAACATCAGTATAATCAGGACAACATTCAGTCTTACATGCATGCTAAGACCATAAAACATTTTAGAGTTTCCGCAAAGTTAGTTTGGCGGGAGTCTGGTGGAAGGCTAGAAGCTACTTTTTCTTTTATGACGCTGGTGTCCGGGCCAACTTGCGCGTAAGGCTAGAAGCTACTTATCTTTTATTTTATTTTAGTTTTTAGAAACTCCTTTTAATATTAATATATTTACTCAGTTCACAAACAATAAACCCATATCAAGTCATCTCAGATGTTTTTAATGTGTGAAAGAGAACATTCGAATCCTTCCATCAATTAATTATAGGTTATTGCTACACAAGAGAAAAGGAGGAAAAATCATTTTACACTCAGACAACAGCTCCAATCTCACTACTTGCTCCATCCCAACTTGATGTCCAGATTGATCTTATGACAGAAGTTTCTTGAACAGAAGAAGTGACAAAAGAACATTATTAACCACACTTTTCAGGAAAATGGACATTTACTAGGAGTAGTTTTATTTTCCTTTCTATCTTTTTTTTTTTTTAACTATATTGACTAAATTGAACAATTAAGTTTTATGGCCTACCAAAATCAATTCGCTTCCTGGTGTCAGATAATTATTAAAAAAGGGAAAAGTAGAAAACCACCGATAGATACCAAAACTTCATAAAAACAAAACTAAAAAGAAAACCACAAATACCAATTTGGCAGCATTTTTTGAAGAGAACTCCCAAAGTGATGCTTCAAAGAAACAATTTTCATTTTATATCCTTTACTACTAATTTTGACTAACACAATGGCACCAACTAGTTATCAATTTAAAGGACTGAGAATTCTCTGGGAATTACTTTGATCTCAAATGGACAAGAAACTCAGGAATCTAGTTCTTCATTTCCCCGAGAATCTGAAATGATCATGTGAGTTTGAGTATTTGACTAAAGATGTCACAATGCTTAAACTGTGGGAAGCTGCATTTCATCACCACCACACTACTGAATGCTCAGTAGCCCAACAGAAGAGGAAGAAAAAAAACACCGATTGTGGAAATAAGGAGATGATTTGAGTGCACACTCAGTCAACTCCAGAGTTAACTCGATAAGCCAATTGTAAAAATTTATGCACTATAAATTTTTTACAGATGTAATAACCAAAGTCAATCATTGCATCAGAAAGAGAAAGGATTGTACCAGCTCCAATGGCGTATACATTCTTGAGACCACCCAAGACTCATGAGTTACCAGGTCACCATTGTCCCATATAATTAAATTTGGCTGCCTCAAAAATCTTCCAAGTTCTTTCCACCATTTCTTAGGTCCACATATCAAAGCATTCACGTATTCTCGATTGTAAATATGTGCAATATTAAGTCCACAAAGATACAAGATGTTTTCAATTGAAATTCCAACTGAAAATAATAGGTGTCACATGAGCAAAGAGTAACACTAATGAAGAACTTACCAAACACAAATACTCCGAGGAAAAAAAAGAACAGACAAAAAAAAGAAATAAGAAATAAGTGGATGAATTCATGAATGGTAAAAAAAAAAAAGAGCAATTAATTCATTCTGGACTGGATTCTATACCAGTGGAGTTTTGCCGTGTATGATTTTTGAGGTTCCATGTCAACCATATATGTCATAGCCTTGTCGCTTTCGCTATCAACAATACAGAACATGTGAAGAACTAGAGTCACTTGATCAGGTTGCTAATAATATTTTCATGTAAGAGAAAAATTAATATATTTCAACATTTAATCTAACTGGATATTAACAAAACAAGACGGCACAATCATTGGGGGAAAAAATGGAAAAATGTGCATACAAGTACATGCATGTAATATAAAAAGCAGTTAGAGCAGAATTTAAACCTTCAAAGATCTTCCATTAGGATCTTGTATATACCCCATACAGATTTTGACTCAGGAATAACTATATCTAGAAGAAGGAAATCTCTCACTGCTCTGTAGCCAGTTAGGATGAAATAAAGGCATGAAACCATGCTTATTTTCATAAATCTGTATGTAGTGAAACCTCAATCAATCAGCTAAGAAGACTTAAGTGTAACCAAACCAATAAAGGTAAAAAACTCTTTTTTGGTAACTGAGAAATCTTAGAGGGCCAGCAGTGCACGGTTTGAAACTCGGTAATAATGGGTCTGCCCCTCTACCCTTCTCTACTTAAATATCAGCTTGTATCTGTGACAGAGTTCGAACACGTGACATGCGCCAAACCACACATCACTTGTTGCACTCTTACCACTAGACTAAAGATCTGGAGGCATAAAAGTCAAGTACTCTTAACAACAAAATTTATATTAAGCAATAATTATTAAGTATCAGTTCTTTTTTTAAGGTGTTGCTGAAAGGCGAACTGCTCATAATGCTTGCAGTACATAGCAAAGTCACAAATTCTTGCTTTGTAGGCCAAAATTTAAAAACCCTAATTATGATAATTGAAACCAATAATGCCGCAAATTCATGAGAACTAACATCAACTTCCATATATTTCCAAGTGTAATCATAACCCTATTAATTTGAACAAAAATTAACATATAAAGGGGTAAAATTTCGAATCTTACCTTCAGAAGAAAATCTAAGATGACCAATTGATGCCGACAGAGGTGCCAAACAGTTCTTTCATATCCCAGAACATACTTTTTATAGCAGTTGCAGGTGAACGGTGCTGGTGACGAGCAGACCGGTTCTTTCTTCTCCCAGAATGGTTCTTTTATTCTTGTGTGTGTTTTGATGAGTTTTGATCAACGGCATTTTAGAGGAGGAGGGGGTGGGTTGGAAAATGAAAAGAAAAAGAGGGAAAACTAGCGCGTAACTTTTATTGATTAATTAATTTTAACGACTGGCTGTTATGCTTTTTTATGACGGAAAATTATCCCCTCGTCAGTATTGGGCTAAAAATTGGCTTTAACGACTGGAAAAAACGTTGGTCGCTATAAATGTATTTACAACGACCGGTTTCATGTCCCTTCATTAAAAAGTGGTCGTTAAAAGCCATATTTCTTGTAGTGTCATTTTTGCAGCCATGAGGGCTTATGTTTACATATATGTGTTGTCTTGGGGAGCATGTGTGTACAGGTTAGGTATGATGGTTAGACTGAATAGTGGTGCTCGGTAGTCAGCTCTGGGTACCCGTCATGGCCCACTGGTTAAGTCATGACATCCTCACTGCCCAATATCCTCCCTTTGGAGAGGAATAGAGGTGCGGTCGTACACTCAGTGTGCTGAGCTGCATCTCCACCTCACACTCAAGCGGGAGGGCATTTTTAAAACCTCTTTAAGTCACAAAAGATCCCATTTCTTATATCCACCTCCCACACTCTTCTCTCCATATTATTAGAGGGTTCTTGAGAGTTCTTGAAGGTTCCATAACATTCCAAACCTTTCCATATCATCAAAAAAGAAGATCAACTTCAAAATCCAAATAGAATCCATGGAAGGTAATTGTTCTCGCTTCTCTTCAAAGTTGTGATAAACTTAGTCTTGAAAGGAGTTGGGGAAGGTGAAGTTCTTCTGTAATAAGGTATGATCTTCCTATTATTTACATGATTGAGTTGATATAAAGGTTTAGTGACTCTTGGAACGGAAAAGAATTAAAGTGGAGAAGTTATAAAGTGTTGAAGTGAAGAAGATGACTATGAGAGGAACTTGAAAAAGGGATTTTGGATAAATTTGAGATTGAATTGAATGTAACCTCCAGAATATGGTATTGTAAACGTTATTATTGTTATTTGGTGGGAGTTGACAAATTAGGGGAAATGCTGCCCAAATTTTGTTAGTTCGTTAATTGTACTAGTTTGAATTTAGAAGTGTTTTCAAGGCTTAACCTTGGTATGAATCCTCTTGAATATATATTTTTTGGTCTTTGGAGGATAAAGTTAAGTAGTTAAGAAGACGTAAAGGTATGTAAGGCTAACCCTTCATTCTAAAGCCATGATTTCCTTTTTGTGAACCTATACGTGATATCCACAATATTCCTATTCCTATAAATGCTAAAAGCTCATAATTCTCAATATTCTCATGATATTGTTGACAATGTTCTTTGTGATGATAATGATAACAATTATGATGATGATTTCAATTCTAGAGATGCCATATAAGATATTCGCAATTTCCTATTCCTAGAGATGCTAGAAGTTCATGACTTTCAATATTCTTGAGGTATTATTGGTACAACCTCTTCCTAGTGATGGTGATAATGATGATGATGATGGTGATTCCATAATAGTAATTGGGGGCTTACCGACTTTATGTCACCCCGACAGAGCTGTAATGGTTCTCTCAGATACTTATGGATGGCATATATATATGTAGCTATGTCGTGACACCGAGCTTATATGGCCGGGTATGATATCTATTGCGCGCACAACACTGCAGTTAGGTACGGACAACATCGAGCCTTTTTATGGCTGGATATGGATGACACCGAACCTACCTGGTCGGGTATGGTATCATTATATGTATATGTATGAAATGTTTTCTTCAAAAGAAGGTTAAGTAAGCATAATAAATGTCTTAAGAGGTATAAATGATTCATTTATCTTATGTTATTCTTCACACTTTTATCATATTATTATTCATGCCTTACATACTCAGTAAATTGTTCGTATTATTTGTGGACGCTGCGTTCATGCCCGCAGGTAGATAGGGGGACAGACCAGACCTTCAGGCTGCTTCATCAGTGATTGCGTAGAGGTTCTCTATTTGATCCGGAGACACAATAGTTCGTATTATTCTTTTAGTGTACATATATGGGCATGGCGGGGTCTTGTCCCATTTTTATGATTTTATGTACTCTTCGTAGAGGCTCTTAGATAGTTGTGTATAGCTAGGTATCTCTCAGCTTTGTCGGCTCATTTTGTATATCATTTTGATAGCCTTGTCGGCTTGTGTATATACGAGCATAATTGATGATGTTTATATAAAATGGTGCCTTAGTCTGATGGAATTTGCGTTATTGATGCATGGTAATTATGAATTACCATGTGGATTACCTAGATATGATTATGACAGTATGATGAGAGGTGCTCAGCAGGTTAGCTCCGGGTGCCCGTCATGGCCCTTCGGTTGGGTCGTGACAGTATCTTCCTGACTAGCGAGCCAGTGAACTCATGTGTCTACTAGGCTAATGAGCCAGTAACTTTCAGAATAGCGAGTCTGTGACTACCAGGCTAGCATGCCTGCAACTGCCAGGCTAGCACACCTATAACTATCAGTCCATCGAACCTATTCAAGGTGTTTACCTTAACATATGAAAATCAACAAACATGTAATGTTCTCACATCACTCCTAACTATCATTCGTCAAACTACAGAAGATCTCATGAGGGTGCTAATGTGGCCAACATACACTTTCTTGAAGAGGTAACAGGCTACCAATAGTAATACAGAACTCGGTTCATTTGGGAGATATCGTATAGAGAACATATGGAGCAATCACACATATGAGTAGAGCGGCTACAATATCTGTGTTCGAAATCATATTGGAACAGGTTATTTGCCAAGGATTCATGCAAAAAAAAATGATAACAAAATAGCCTTTACTTACCTTTGAACCGACCCTTGAATAATGATGATAGAACAAGCTTCCTTCACAAGTTGGTATGCAACAAGAGAGACAATGCTAGTATCAACAAGGATAAATACAACAACTAGCCAACAAGTGGCAAGTTTTCTCTACAAATGATTCTATGACACTCCTCTACACCTATCTCTCTTCTGACATTCGTAACACCAACAACAACACTCCTATGAAATCATACCAACACTTACAACACCTCTGTACAACCAAAATAGCCCCAACAGCACAATACAATAACACCCGGCAACTAGTTTACGACTTCCGTTTCACCGTCTAGTAAGCTCTCAACAATCAAGCATATTTAGAACTTAAACTAAATGTTTCTCCCAAATGCATACGCAAGTACACATGGTCGTAAAAGTAATAAAGTAATTAAGAATTGAGTGTCGAACCCACAGAAACTTATGTAATTGACTATCTAATTCAAGTTCAACTTGTAACTATTCAAAAAGGTAACCAAATTTCTGAGTTTACTGTAATTAGATTAATGATAAAAATAAAATAACAAAACAACGATTTAAAGAGGGCAAAAACTGGGTTATATCATACAAGAAAGAGTTCTGGCTTTATGGCGTTAACAATCCTATTGAGTCGTCTAATCATTCTATCTGTTTATTTCCTGGGTTACTAGTTGACCGGTTAATATTAAATTTATCAATATCTCGCGAATTGCTCACGAGTCCATTCAAGTTACTCTAACGTCTATATCTTAATGATCATCGAAAAATAACAAGAATGTATTTAAATCTCCGTATTCATCTAAGCAAGGCTAAGTGGTATATCTTGATCCTCAATAGCGAAATGATTACACTAAAGGTAATATGAACAACCTCTATTTATTCTTATTACGCATGCAAATTCCCTTTATCAAGTTCAATTCATATGCCATAGATAGTGTTCAACTATCGGCCAAATAATCAAACAATTAAGCACAAGAACAAATAAGCAACCCAATATTGGAAATTAAATGGATAAAAGCAATTTTTAAACTACAACATTCATGTCTTTGCCAAAACCCTAAAATAAAAGTCTTTAGCCACTCATGTTCATACAAAACATTTGAATAGTGTTAAGAAACATTAGTTTAATGAAAAGAGATAAACCAATGGTAAGAATCTCCAAAGCCAAGAACGTGTGTTTCCCTCGTCCAAAATATGTCCCGGTCGTCATTCAGACGTTAAAAACTTATATTTATAGTCTAGAATTTAAGTATGGAATAATTAGAACCAAATCCTACTTGAAATAGGAAAACTTAAACGCGGTGTGCGTTATTT
Organism: Lycium barbarum; assembly: GCF_019175385.1. NCBI lineage: Eukaryota > Viridiplantae > Streptophyta > Magnoliopsida > Solanales > Solanaceae > Lycium > Lycium barbarum. The sequence continues at coordinate 31,560,050 of NC_083343.1, read as the reverse complement.
GAGCCTCCCATACCCGTCGCATAAGCAGGGAACTGGGTCCTAGCCATCGCTCAAGAGCAAAACAAATTCAGAGATAGCTTCAAAACGCGGCACCCAAGTGACGCACGTGCATCATGCATGGACGTGCAGTGAATTTCCCGAATATGCTCATAATCCTCTTGTCGCCTCATTCTCATGAACAATGCTTCCAAACTTCACCAATATTGCTCGGAATTTCATTCATTCTTTCTTGGTGCAACTAAACATCACAAATACAGTGACATAAGCTCGAACATAACCATTTCAAATCAAAATATCAAACGGTTAATTGTTTTGAATTAATTCGAATTAATTTTGACAAAATACTTTAATTTCAAATGATAAAACATGTAAAATACTTTTAAATGACTCACAATATATACTTCACATAATGTTGCCAAATGAAATGGCAAAATTTTGTAAAAATCATTTTGGTTTATTTAACACATATTTCACTTTGTTTGAGATCCAAGAAACTCCGGATAATTAAATAGAATTATTGGAGGGCCAAAATTCCAAAATTAGGTGTCAACAACTGGTTTTTCACTAACTCAATCCCAAAACCCGGCAATCACCCGAGACCTCCTAGATACAAACCATATATGCAACCATACATAAAAATGCGCCACAAACTCACTCGTGGTCTCGGAATTCCCAACGGAGGTCTATTTGATCGGGTCAACACCCAATGGCCGAAGATCGACTTTCCAACCAACAACCCAAAACGCTCCCGAGTTCCTTAGGAACCGAACTGAACATTCCACCAAGTCATAATCGACCATCCGGACCCCTTGAAATCGACAGATTCCCGAAAAAGACCTGTTTACCCAAAAGTCAACTATTGGTCAAACTTTTTCACTTTAAGGCTCTATTGCACAAACGTCATCATAAATCTGCCTCGATTCCCTCTGGGACCGTACCACCCATCCCCGCGAGTGAAAATCATACTAATATGGCTCGGGAAAGGGTCAATGGGGGTAAATGAGTCACAAGTACCATAACAACCAAACGGGTCCTTACATCCCCTTGGATTTCTTAAAAGGGAGATGTAACTCACGGAATGACAAGAAAGAAGGGAAGTCTTACATTTCTATTGCTTGCTCAACAACTCAAGGAGCTCAACTCGAGCATCACTTTAATCTACAACAACAACAATGACACTATCGTCAAACTATGAATGATTTGATTATCATATATCAAAAATTAAATTTATTCTATAAAAAAACGGGCAGCATTTCCCCAGTTTCTTTCACTTTCCGCTAGCCCATAATAGGCATAGTAACAACCCAACGCAACCAGCAACTCAAATTAATAATCCAATAAGTGGCAAGCTCGGCTATCGACTCATAAAGCTACACTTTCAAACCCTTACTTCCTTCTTATACAAGTAGACAACATTAAAAACATCATACTCAAGTCCTCTCATCAATTCCAGCCATAAAGTGTTGTAAATACACCTTCAAAATAGTTCAGCAAGTCACCATAACTCAAACATGAATTTTCCATCAATATCTCACAAGTTCTAACTTGAACAACTTAGCTAAGACTTAGATCACTCACATCCATGTAGAAGAGGAGGATTCTTACCTTAGAAACACCAAAAAAAAACTCAAATATGGACTTACTTCAACTTGAAGGAACTTCGAAAACAAGTTCTAAATGCAAGGAGTACACTAGTAAGCCTCTACAAACTTTCTGAGGGTTAAATCTCGTTATTTTCTCGTGGATTTGGTCTTGGATGATGGGAAACCCTAGGGAGAACTTTGGGGAGTGTTTTGGGATGTAGGGGAGTGAGGAATGAATGAAAAATAAGCTGCACCACTTAATATATAACCCTGGAAATTTCCACCGCCTCAAATAGGGGCTTCCTACGTAGTCTCTGAAAAACGTGAATATATCTTTACTTCGACGTTGTATCAATGAAAGGTTTGATGCATTGGAAACTAGACTCGTAGACCTTAAATTTAGATGGTGGATTGCCTGATAACTACAATTATATTGGGAGAAAAGCTCAGTGACATTAGACTCAAATTTTAGTAAACTTATGAACGTAACTTGCTATAACTTTTGTCGACTTTTTATTTTACAACTTGCTTGAATTCAACACTTAACATACGACTATTATAAGATTCAAATAACTCATAAAATGACATTCTTTCCATATGAAGCACTCCTAGTATTACCCCGAAAATATGGGTTATAACATTTCCAACTTGCCAACTTCCGACGAAACTTATTCGCTTCGACTCGATTAACCTCTAATCCATCTGATACATACTAAACATGGTTTTAATCACTTATAAACTTGTTAATACCTTACTCTCAGATCTTATGCCGACTAACTTACAACACACTTTAACGTATGAAAATGTGGGATGTAACATAAAGATGTCCATATGAGCACTATATAAGTATTGTCGCCATACCTTGCATGCTTATACAACCACTGCTAGCTCTAGATCATGGGTTGGGTATTTTTATTTGTTATTTCTTCACTACTTCAAAGCGTAACAATCTCTTCTCTTTGTTTGTTTGACACTTGCAACACCGACGTGTCGACTTATCTTAGTTCCCACATATCCTGGAACTTGCTATATACATAATTCTGAACATTACTCTTGATCCCAATTCTCCATTCAATGGGAAAAATTTTTGAGTTATTAGCATACGTCCTCATTGGATACACACAAAAATATCGAAGAATTGATGTTACATGACAACTTCTCTATTATCCCAGCTTAGATCATTATATCTGGAACAAACTCTCTCCTTTCTCATCTCATAGGTAACTTCCCTAATCAATTATACTTAGAAAGGATTATCTTATTAACAATAAGCCGCAAACTCATTGTGTCATGCATCCTTGTGGAATTTGAGGTGATTTTTGAACTGGCCACAGTCACCCCTATTTACTTCCACTCCCAGCCTTATTCTATTAGTGTTACCTTCAAACATAATTTTTAAACGCTTGCCTTGTATCCTAGGCTCAATGGTCCCTTTCGTGCTTTTGAAATGCTAAACTGAAACTTCATAGACTTGAATCCCCTATGTAATATATAATATAGTGACTCGCCCGTGACTTTTTGTCTTACCACCCCTAGGCCCTTCACAAGTCAATTATCGATTGTTCGGATCGAACTATCTTTCATATGTTAATTCTGAATGCTTCCTCTTGGGGCTATAACCTTCCGCCTTCACTTAGACCTCATACTAACTTCCTAAGTCTCAAATGTCCGACTGCGCTTACTATTGGTTGACACCTTTAGCCAGGTGGTTGTTACCTTCTCCTTCCTAGCGTTTGTACTTACGTATAGTTTTAAAGCTGCGACACATTTGTAGAGTTTAAATCAACACCATCTCATTTTTTCCCAACCCTTTACCATAATCCTTCTTGCCACTCTATCATTCAAGGAGCACATGATTCTATCTCAATGCTTTACCTCATTACCCCCTCCCTTGGAAGAATGCTCAATATCTCATACTTAAAGATTTTATACCTATAAAGTCAAATTGTTAACTTTTCCCCATTTTCCAACTCTTCATGCTTCTGACAATCGCCCGCCTTACTATAATATTCTCTTATTGGGAACAACTAAATCAGCTACACGCATAGAAAGCCACTTATTCACAACTAGCATGCACGATCTAGATGAACTTTAACTTTTACTCATAACGCTTGTCTTAGGGTGATCACCTTTTAATGACTCTCATGGTCGTTCTTTGTCGTACAACCTTTCAAAGCTGGAATATCCTTCAACCAAAGTCTGCCAGAGGCAGAGGCCGAGAGGTACGGCACCCTATTCAGTTCATTACCACTGCATAATCACTCACTTACAAATGCCGAAATACCTACTATTACAGAAGTCTCTCGAGGTTCTAATTCATATTCAGTTTAACTTAACCAATACTGGTATCTCTTAAGTCGAGGAACTAAATTGATTTGATAACGTTTATTGGGGTGGCCAATTCGCCTTTCCTAATGAAGACATGGTCTTGTGGCTTATACCTTTTAATAATCTCACTACTTGCTTCCTCTTGCCTTTTCTTCTACTTAATAACGAATCCTGTTGCACCGCCATACTTAGTTTATTACGTTCCTCATATCTATTCCTAACGATTCGCTTACTCTACCTATCTCTTACTAACCTCACCACCTTATCTTATTTTGGAGAACTCCAGCAAGATTTTCTTTCTCTTTTAGTTTCTCCCCTCCTCAACTAAGCCTATCCTTTGGCTGTTCAATGTTTCTTCTTAACTAAGAATATGAGTTACATGGAAGAGAATACTTACCCTAAACTTAAAGATTTGAATACCTAGTCCCCTGAATCTTCTAAACACTCAAGAAGTCATACTTGACTATACAATTCCTAGGCACGCCACACGTATATATGATCTAAATAAGGACTGTAGATATGTTCATAACACTCTTCAGTAATGCCGTCTGATCCCAATAATCTGTCCAATGCTAAGGGTTACACTAACCCTTACTAGATCCTGAAATCCAACTCCTTTCTAAGGCTACGTCTGTTGAAGTCTATAAGTCGTAACCTGGGTTTGGTGCTATTAACTATGCTTCTATTATTGTTGAAAGCAGGATCATAACGTTTGCATTGCTGCCTCTGAACTCCAGTTACCTTACAATATTTTCTACTCGTGTACCTCGTGCTTCCTTCACCCTACCTCTTTGTCTTTTGAATTTCATACTTTACCTTCTGATGCTCTCGTGACCTTCTCTCCGTATAGATGAGATAAAGGAGAACGCTTTAAGGTTCGAACATCGTACTAGCACATCTAGTGCACACATGATCTAATGTAGACTTTACATTTACTTATTATAAACACGAGTTAAAATCGGGTCCCTATAACTCAATTCTTTCACAGCACATCTAATTTCTTACTAGCCGTCTTCTTTCTAGTCGCAGGTATCGTCGTATCATGAACAATGAAGATTAGGAATTGAATGCTTACAACTCAGCTCTATCGCACAATCTAGAGCGAGAAAGAAAGGTGACAATCCTAAATTCCCCGTAGCCTCATTCATATAAGTGTGGTGCACTGCACACCCATAAACAAGACTCTACTATACACGACTTGTAAACACCCCTAGGAATATAAGTGTGGTCGCTTTGATAGCAAGTTTGTCACACCCCAAACTGGAGGGGCGGGATTGGCACCCTGGCCTTACTTGTTGAGCACTAACTTGTAGTACTTAACAATCTCACCTAACAATAATACGAGCCAACAAGGCCGCCATATGATAGCAGAATAGTAAAAAGTGCCTATCAACGAACAACACTCGGGATGTAAGCATGCATGTATATATATACACACACACACACACATACATACATATATATATATATATATATATATATATATATACACACACACACACACACATATATATACACATACGTATACATATACAAACACACACACACATATATACGTGTGTGTGTGCGTGCATATATATATATATATATGTGTGTGTGTGTGTGTGTGTGTGTCACGACCCAAATTACTGATCGTGCGGGCACCTACCTTATTATCGGTAGTAGGCGAACCCTTACCCGTTAACCCATTAATCACTAGCCAATTATAACTTCTTTAATCATTTATACTTAAATAATCAATGAACAGGTGAATGAATAAATAGTCTACCAAGTTATAAATAATAAATAATACAAGTGCAGAAGTCTACTATTACTTCCCCAAAATCTAAAAGTCATTGTGCAAGGACTCTAATAAACAATGTCTAAAGGATGAAGTATATCTCAAATATAATAACAAATAATGTCTGGAATGAAAGTAGACATCTGGAAAGAGAGATCTTCAGGCAGCAAGGCATGGATAGAAGCTCACTATCGGTTCCGATCAAGCTAGAGATGTGATTTGGATGAAATCTCTAGAACACAATCTGCACTCAAAAAAGGTGTAGCAAGGTAGTATCAGTACAAACACTATGTACTGGTAAGCATCATAGGCGACTAAGATTAGTTCATGCATATAAGTATAAAATCAACAAGATAAACAGATAGACACTTAATTCTCAAATCCAAGTCACAGAACATCCCAAAACCGAGTCTCAGCCTAAGAAGAAGCTTCTAAACCACAAGTCTATCAAGTCTCAATAATCTCACCTGATAATCACAAGTCCAAGTTCCGACCCAAAGTAGAATCACTAACCTACAATTTTACTCAATCAATGATCATATCTATATCATAATAGCCATCAAACAAACAATACCAAAATCAGAACTAATAATGTAGAATAAAAAGTAATGATGTCCAATGGAAAATATGATGATGTGCAATGCAATGCACTGTCCAATCACTCAAACTGTACATACATGCTAATTGGTGTCTTTTCCCAATAGCTATGACTTGTAGGGGACCCATGGTTGTAACACCCCGTACCTTTAACCTAAGCTTTGACCATGATCCTAGACTTAGAAAACCAGATAAAGGATGTGGGAATTTGAAATTTCCTCTTCAGTTGTAAGATGGGGGTTTACGCCCATAAACAGTGATCATATTTCAATATACAGCCCGTATTTCAAGTCGTAAACTGGTACTAAAGATTTCCAAGCATTCTGGAATTTGGCATTTGGAGGTTACATTGTTAAATACGGACTGTATTTTGAAATATGTCTCATATTTCAAAACGTATTTGGAATTTGAGAAAACTTTCTTGGTGAAAGTTGTAGAGATTTGAAATACCTTTCCAATGGTATATTATCGGGGTCAAACGGAAATTTGTGCAAAGAGTTATAGTCATTTTACTGAAGAGCAGCAGTGTAGTCAACATAGAATACGGACCATATTTCAAAATACGGCCCGTCTTTCAAAATACAGCCAGTATTTTACTGGGCGTAAAATGTAATTTTCCAGAACAGTATATATTTGTCCATATCAGTTCAAATCATTATTTTTCATTCCTTCAAGCCCTAGAACGACCTCCTACCCTCTTCCATCATCAAGAACACCAAGGTAAGCCTATTCTAATCATTCCAAGTTAATTCTAATATATATCCTTGTAATCTAAACAAGAAATCATCATTCCTAACCTAGGGTTTTCAAGAAAACTCATCTCAAGATTCAAGAATTTGGAAATCTTCTTCAAAATTCAAATCTTTTATTCAAGTTTGGTAGCACTTTCAAGTATGTTAAGCATACTATCTACATGAGGAACATTGTTTAATCATCCTCATAACTCAATTATCATAATCCGCAGAAATCCAACAAGTTCATGATTTTTCCCTAATTCTTGATTTTCATAACCTAGGGTTAGAGCTCAGTTTTCTGATTATGTTCATATTTGTTATCCATGCTATGGACCCTAGATTAATCTAAAAGACTTGTAATTCAATCTACGAGTCTCAGAATGCAGTCTAAGTCATCAGTCAGGTTACAAAGCCAGTAGTCAGTTTTACACCTGTTGCTTCATGTTTGATTGGGCCTAAGGCCATAGTTATGATTCATATGCATATGTAATTATTTTGGTCCTGAGGCCATGGCTTTGAGCTCGCATTATTTATTGGGCCTGAGGTCATAGTTACATGATATTTGCACAAGTGATTTCTATACGGATCAACGCATGATATGAGTATTGAGTTTCATTATACTTTATTGTTCATGTATCCCTTATCATTGCTTCCGTTTCTTATCATACTTGTACAATTAAAATGTACTAACATCCTTATGCATAGGCCTGCACTGCATGGTGCAGAGTCTGACTTTTAGGAGGATACAACAGCCGCTTAGCTTCCAGCACTTTGAGTACATCAGCTAGGTTGTGAGCCCCTCTCATTCAGGGTTTCCCATCTATTTCTAGCTTTCGAGTATTAGTTAGTTCATTAGTATTTGAGGCATGTCAGGGTCTTGTCCTGACCTAGTTATTTGTTACACCTCGAAAAATTTCATGTAGTTGTGCGGTAAATAGACTAACGCAGGGTAAGATGTATATGATGTCCCTACAAGTAAGAAGGGGTACTTGACGATTCTAATTAAGATTTCAAAGACATTTGAGGCAAGAGAAGAAAGTTCGTTGAGGAAGGCAAAGTATAAGCCGTGTTTTGGAAAGGTTTTGCGAAGTACCGAGCTAATGTTGATTTAATAATGTCCTGAGGAAGTGCTATAATGCTCCTTGGATTGTTAATGAAGTGTTAAACAAGTGTTAAGGAGGACCCACAAGAATTGGAAGTCAAACGAAACATCGAGATTAACTTCGGAAAAATGTGAGTTATACGGCCAATTATACGGTCCGTATAACTTATACGGTCTTTATAAGTGACCGTATATCTTGTCCAGAGAGGGGCCTCTCACTGGAGGTATTATACGGTCACTTATACAGGCCGTATAAGTTATACGGACCATATAAGGGTCCGTATAATCCTCGTCGTGCAGCTTTTAAATTTTATATAAGGAGGACCCCAAGTTCTTATTTTTCATTTTATTCATTCTCCATACCTCAAGAGGACTCTAGAATATTCTCCATGCCATTTTAACATATATCCAAGAGAAATCAAGGGTTAAACATCAAGAGTTGGTAGAATCAAGTGTTTGGATGTTCGTTAGGGTTGCTAGAAGTCAAGCATCCCTTTGGAATTGATGTTGGGTTTTCTCCAAGTAAAGTATTGCCATCCAAAGTTCATTTCTACATCATCAAAGGTGAGTTTTATTTTCATTCCATGTTATTAAGAATATTGAGTGGTTGAAAGACTTGGATTATCGGAGAAAGTAGAGTATGAATCTCAAATGCAGAAATAAGGGTATTCTTGAATAGTAGCTTGACATGAATTATGATTCTTGACATGACATGAGTAAAATCTTATTGTGGGTGATGCAAATGGTGTTAAAGAAGTATTATAAGAAAATGGATATGATATTGTGCCATAGTTATGATTATGAATGATTTTGATAGGCCATGTTGAGAACTAAATAATGTCTAGCTTGATGAAGTTTAGTGAGTATGATATTATGGATGTTGTTATTGATGTTTTGGGAGTTGTTGTATCATATGGAGAAAGTTGTAGAAACAAAGGAAGTGCTACCCAATTTTCGTTAGCCCTTAGTCACCTTAGTTTAGCTTCAAGTCTATTTCTGGTTATCTAATCTTAGTACAAATTCTCTTGAATGTAGAATTTTGAGTATTGGAGGGAAGAAATTAGTCGATAAAGCTAGAGCGACGTAAAGGTATGTAAGGCTAGTCCCCTTCTTTCAAAGGCATGACTTCTATATTGTTGACTTCTTTTCTATATTTCCATGACCTTCTTACATTCCAAAGATGAAAGTTAAAGATTCTTAAGAGACTCTTATGAGGTAGAGATGAGATATATTCCATGACAGTGATGATGATAATGATACTATGATGAGCTTGATATTCTTATTTTTATGATTCCATTGATGTTATTTCTTGTTATTACCTCATCTCATGATATAGTTCCTTTGAGGTGAGATATAGTGATTAGGATTATTCCATAATGTAATCGGAGGTTACCGACCTTACGTCACTCCGATAGAGTACAACTTTTATTTGAGCTCTTATGTATGCTTCATGATAAGTATATAATGATGGTTACACCATGCTTAGATGGTCGGGTAGCACCGCTAAGGCGGGCGGCTTACTACACCATGTTTATATGGCATGGGCAGACACCACTAGTGGGCGGCGTGAAATGATTACCCCGGACGCGGGAGGCCCAAACGCGGGCTAATGATGTTATTGATTCAGACACCTTATGTATGTATGTATGCGTGATATGTTTTAAAGGTAAAAATGAGCATGCATGATTCCACCTCAGGAGGCAAGTAGTTGTAGTGATACTTTCTTCTTATGTTTTCTATAATTCCTTATCATGTTGTCATATATGCCTTACATACTCAGTACATTGTTCGTACTGACGTTCTTTCTTTTATGGACGCTCTGTTCATGCCCACAGGTAGGCAGGGAGGCGGCCCAGATTCGTATGAGCCTATCAGCAGCTGCTCAGGAGCACTCCACTACTTCGGAGGTGCTATTTATTGATATACTCTTTTGTGTACATATTTGGGGCATGGCGGGGTCCTGTCCTGTCTTTATGACTTCAGTACTTCAGTTAGAGGCTCGTAGATACTTATATGTAGGTTGTAGGCATTATGAGACTCCTTCAGGGTATATTTTGTACATCATTTTTGGTAGCCTCGTGGGCTTATGCACACACACTCACATATATATATATATATATATATATATATATATATATATATATATATATATATGTGAGTGTGTGTGTGTGTGTGTGTGTGTGAGAGAGAGAGAGAGAGTGAGTGAGTGTGTGTGTGTGTTTTTTGGAAATGACAATGATATTCTTGTGATAAGTTTCTTGTTGAGAATAATGTATTTTCAAGGTGAGGTGAACGACAAGTATGGTGGGAGGTGCTCGGTAGGGTAGCTCCGGGTACCCGTCATGGCCCTCTAGTCGGGTCGTGACATTATTCTTACAATATTTTGATCATAGAGGTTTCATAGACACAGTCTTTAGTCAGTTATGTTGGTTTTGCCTCACAACATTTATATCTGCATCCTTTATTATATTGGAGTTAGAATATTCTCTTGGTTCATTTGATATCTTGCATGCTTTCATGATACAACTGTTAGACTCAACAGCCATGGGTTCGCTTGGTCATAGACAGTCAGGCACTGAGTGTCGTGTCATGCCTAGGCCATGGTTTAGGGCGTGACAAAGCTTGGTACCAGAGCACTAGGTTCTTGTGTCTTAGGGAGTCTATGAAATCGTGTCCAGTGGGGTCACTTTTATATGTGTGTGGTGCCCACACATATAAATAGTTGACCATGAAGACATTTAAGATGTCTCACTTCTTTCAACTCTAGATCGTGCAATAGAGCTATGTTATCATAAATCACTCGGACTCGTGTGTTGTTTCCCGTTCTACCGAATACGCCTCATCTCAATGGATGAAGAAGATGTAAAGCTAATCATTATTGATATGTTACTTTTAGATGGAGTCGTCAGCAATTATTCTAATTCGTGCCATAAAGCTTAGAGTAGTAAGTAACATTCTTTTTCCATCGAATTCTGAACGTATCAAATATGTAAGCGGCAAGAAGGAAATTCGAGACCCAAGACTTGCCAAATAGTGCATGGTGTGTTTATCAGGTGTTAGTACCATTTGAAAGACAAATTTCGGTATAGTAGCACATGTAGATTATATACCCTATAGAGTAAGTTTATTTGAACTCTTTGACCATGGAGCTATAGTATAAGGGTGATGGTTCATATTTAAGACCCCACGAGGTAGCATGCTATGAAGTTAACCGCAGCAGGCATAAATTGTCCACGATAGTTTTGAGTAGGAAATAGCCTAAGAGCCACCCACCTGTAATACTAGAAAGTCTCCACTTTTTTCAAGGATATATATATTTTTGCCATATGATCTATGCACATGACTAGGAAGGTACTGATGCGATAAGAAAACCACGTGCAGACGGTATTGAATTTTTTTAAGGTTAGTTTTAAATTATTTAAGCTTATTCAGATCAGACCTAGAGAGTGTGGCGTTAGTAAGTTACTACAAGAAGCAGCTATTACTACGAGATAAAAGATATGACAATTCCCTCTTAGGTTATGTGATTAAGTATTTATCCCTGATGTGTATAGTATGATATAATTTTGAAAGTGTATAGGGAGTTTGGGGTTAGTTGTTCCAATTCCTTATTTGAGACAGATGAAATTTCCCTAAGTTTGATCCATGTCTATAGTTCAGAAAGATAGTATACAACTCTAGAATAGAGTCAGATAAGGAGAAAAAGTTAGAAATAACCTTATGCTTCACTTTAGTACTCAGAGAAGAATTAGAGAATATGATGCTAGTAAGTGGTTAACAGAAGCATAGTAAGTAAGTTTGAATAGATACAGTGAATTAGAAATTTTCAGCAGAGTTAGTAGAAGTATGATTTGAGTTACTTAGTCAAGTTAGTACTACTAAGTGGGTAACTGTCTGAATACACCGAAGGCGTGTTAGAACCCAAAGGGTTTAAGTTAAATTTGAGGTATAGAAATTGGTGAAAGAAGAAAACCATCTATGTAGTAAGAGAGCAAGCTATAGAACAAGAGCCTTTAAGAGTTATCAGAAAAGAGTTTTTCTCAAGACTAACAAAGCTAGTATGTCAGTTATATACATTAGAAACCCGTTCATTTAAGTAATCTAGTTTTCCCAGTAAGTAAGACTTGCTTGAAGTAAGCCGAAGAAATGAGTCGTCAGTATGTTAGAGGAAATTAGCGGAACCACTAGATGACCACTGATCGCTAACTCAAGGGATCCACAGGCTTTAAACGTCAGCTTTTGAACTAAGGAGGGAGATCGTGCGATAAGGTGCTGATATAGATTATGTGTTTCGTAAGTTGATAGGTGTTAAGGAGATTATGTTAGAGAATCACAGTTCCATGTAGCCACGATAAGGTGCGCAGAATGTGATTTTTGTCATGCTGTTGAGATCAAGTACTAGATAATTATGTTATGAGATAAAGTTCTAGATCGAATAGCGGGTTTTAAGGGTATAACGGTTCCAATTCCAGAGTAATTCATGTACTATGTGGTACTAATGCCCAGCCATACTCTACTCGTGCCTTTCGTACCCATATCATGCCCATGTTAGAGCTTTACACTCCACATTTAAGATACAAGAATTAAGACTTCATACGATAGTAAGCTATGCAAGGAAATGTCCTTTCATGTTTCGCACATCAGGTGTGCTCATGTGTAAAGTTAAAAACCGCATTCAGGTCTCACGTATCTATCATGCATTTATACTCATGTCCATGTTCTAGCATCTAAGTGCTTTTCAAAGCTGATGATGATCTTGACCCCTATGATTATGTTGTCCATGTTACACATACTCGTGCCCCAATCCATTTCATTATGCATCCCACTTATAGCGGTATCGTAACAATGATGTTGTTAAGATAATAATGAAGGTGAACCAAGATGGATGTCCTACCCATGATTCTATGTAATTCGTGCTTATGTTTCTTTGGCTAATGTTTCAAACCATCTCGTAGCTTGGCACAAAGGACTATGCCATATTTATGTTTAAAGTAACTTTCTACCCATGTCTTAAATGCTCGAGGAACGAATTATTCATGCCTATAATCCATTCTTCCATGAGCTTTATTTATAACAAGGGCAATTACTCACGGTGATAAGAGTAAGCTATGTTGAATCATGTCCCGTCTTTTCAGTATGTCTAAGTTCTAAAGGTAATACTTTATCCATGCCTTACGTCTCTGAGTACCCCAAGAGTGAGCCTACAATTGTACTCCACGCAAATCACACCTATGCCTTATTATTAGCTCAATACCCATGGAATCAGGTCTAGATGCCACGATATGCATCTATGATGTACTCATGTAAATGTCAGGTTGCTCATGGTCCCATGCCCTATGTCATGCTATTCACGTTTCATGCCATATGAATCACGTTCCCAAGTACGCATGTTCCACGTTACGTACTCCATGTACAATGCACCATGTCATTTCTGTTCTCTAAAGCAAAGTATCTCATGTGAATAGTACCAATAATTCCTTTTCTCTCAGTCCTCTATAATTCGCTCATGAGAATGAGCAAGATGAGCTAAAGTATTCATAATCATGATTAACACCTAACAAGATAATCAGAAGTAAGGTGCATTCCTATATTCAAATAGATATCTTTTCATGTATCCTGTGGTACTTATCTCAGGAGTATTCTACCTAGATTCGATGTATTCATGTCATGCCTATGCTAGAGATTTATGAATACCTATTTTAGGATCATATTCATATTTTACGACTCAAGTCTGTCGCATTCACATCGAGTTGTGGTTACATTCAAAGCCTAAGTCATACTCCTATCTCACATCATGCGTATTAAGATACCGTATGAGTTGTGTGTCGGTACTTTAGTTAGCATGGCATGCGTTTGAGAAATGTCGTGAGGGTCCAAATTATGAAGGAAGTCGTGCCTAGATTCCAAAGTTAGTAGCGATTCTTAACCACTAGTCCTAAATCGAGGACAAGTGTTTCATGATTCTTATTCATGTAGGTGCTACTCAGTTTCATGTTCTCTATGTACATGTTTCCATGTAATCACGTATTCAGCTCTCATGATCCATGACCATGTTCCCACGTAACCATGTCAAGCTCTTATGTTTTATGTCATGTTTTTTTCATGTTCATGTATTCAAGCCATGTCCAGCCATATTCTTAATCATGACCCATCATTCGAGGACAAATGATCCCAAGTGGGAGATATTGTAACACCCCGTACCTTTAACCTAATCTTTGACCATGATCCTAGACGTAGAAAACTAGATAAAGAATGTGGGAATTTGTAATTTCCTCTTCAGTTGTAAGATGGGGTTTTACGCCCGTGAACAGTGACCGTATTTCAGTATACAGCCTGTATTTCAAGTCGTAAACTGGTACTAAAGATTTCTAACCATTCTGGAATTTGGCATTTGGAGGTTACATTGTTAAATACGAAATGTATTTTGAAATACGGCCCGTATTTCAAAATGTTTTTGAAATTTGGAAAAACTTCCTTGATGAAAGCTGTAGATATTTTGAAATACCTTTCCAACGGTATATTATGGTGGTCAAACAAACATCTGTGCAAAGAGTTATGGCCATTTTACTGAAGAGCCACAATCCAGTCCACACAGAATAGGGACCGTATTTCCAAATACGGCCCGTCTTTCAAAATACAGCCAGTATTTTACTGGGCGTAAAATTTAATTTTCCAGAACAGTATATATCCATCCATATCAGTTCAAATCATTATTTTTTCATTCCTTCAAGCACTAGAACGACTTCCTACCCTCTCCCATCATTAACAACACCAAGATAAGCCTATTCTAATCATTCAAAGTTAATTCTAATATATATCCTTGTGACCTAAACTAGAAATCATCATTCCTAACCTAGGGTTTTCAAGAAAACCCATCTCAAGGTTCAAGATTCAAGCATGTGGAAATCTTCTTCAAAGTTCAAGTCTTTTATTCAAGTTTGGGAGAAATTACCGGTATGTTAAGCATACTATATACATGAGGAACATTGCTTAATCATCCTCATAACTCAATTATCATAATCCCCAGAAATCCAACAAGTTCATGTTTTTGCCCTAGTTCTTGATTTTCATAACCTAGGGTTAAAGCTCAGTTTTCTGATTATGTTCATACTTGTTATCCATGCTATGGACCCTAGCTTAATCTAAAAGACTTGTAATTCAATCTACGAGTCTCAGAATGCAGTCCAGGTCATCAGTCAGGTTACAGATCCAGTAGTCAGTTTTACACCTATTGTTTCATGTTTGATTGGGCCCAAGGCCATAGTTATGATTCATATGCATATGTAATTATTTTGGGCCTGAGGCCATAGCTTTGAGATCTCATTATTTATTGGGCCTGAGGCCATAGTTACATGATATTTGCACAGGTGGTTTCTATACAGATCAACTCATGATATGAGTATTCGGTTTCATTATACTTTATTGTTCATGTATCCCTTATCATTGCTTCAGTTGCTTATCATACTTGTACAATTCAAATGTACTAACGTCCTTATGCATGGGCCTGCACTGCACGGTGCAGAGTCTGAATTTCAAGAGGATACAACAGCTGCTTAGCTTCCAGCACTTTGAGTACATCAGCTAGTTGGTGAGCCCCTCTCATTCAGGGCTTCCCGTCTATTTCCAGCTTTCGAGTATTAGTTTGTTCATTAGTATTTGAGGCATGTCAAGGTATTGTCCTGACCTAGTTATTCTTACAATATTTTGATCATAGATGTTTCATAGACACAGTCTTTAGTCAGTTATGTTGGTTTTGCCTCAAAACATTTATTTCTGTATTCTCTATTATATTGGAGTTAGAATATTCTCTTGGCTCATTGTATATCTTGCATGCTTTCTATTACACCTGGGAAATTTCTGATTTGTTGCCTTGTGGACAGGCTAATGTGAGCTTATGGTGATTATGAAATCCTTACGAGATTAAGGGAATTATTAGATAGCTTAAGGTGCATACCATAAGATTTTGAAGTTGTACGAATATGTGAAATTTAGTTTGTTGAAGGAAGTGAAATATAAGTCGTGTTCGGAAAGGTTTTCGCTATAATTGAGCTAATATTTATTTAGTGATGTCTTGAGGGGCCGCTATAGGGCCTATTGTATGGTTAATGAAGTATTATGTAAGAGCCAAGAGGGTTCCACGAGGATTGGAAGTCAAACGAATCAACGAGAGAAAGTTTCGCATAACTGGGAGTTATACAACCACTTATATGGTCTGTATAACTTTATACGGTCCGTATAAGGAGGGTCCGTATAAAATGGCCTTCACAGAAAGGTTCATTTTCTTGGTGGTGTTATACGACCACTTATACGGTCCATATAACTTTATACGGTCCGTATAAGGGGGTCCGTATAACTTGACCTATTACAGAAAGGGACTTTCCCATGGTGGTGTTATACGGTCCACTTATAAGTGGTCCGTATAAGTCCATCGCGCAGATTTTTAACTTTTTGTACAAATAGATGGCCTTTGTTCATTTATTTAATTTTCATCTTCCACAAGTCTTGAGAGCTCAAAACCCTTCTCCAAGCATATTCCACTCCAATCCAAGAGAAACAAAGATCAAAAGGCAAGAATCAAAGTGTTCATGTGTTAGAAGGCTTCCTAGGGTTAGTAGACTATAAGAGATTCTTGGGTATTGAGGCTAGGGTTTTCACATAAGTTGATAGCTGCTCCAAAGCTCATTCCCATGAGATAAAAGGTTAGTCTTCATGCTTATTTCATGTTATCATGGATGCTTGGTTGTTGAACAACTTGGGTCGAAGATGAAAGTAGAAAATGAGGGCTAAATGTAACTTTTATGATGTTTTTGAGTAGTAAGCTAACTTAAGTCATGATTCTTAGTATAATATGGATATAATCATGTTATGAAAGGTAGTAATAGTGATAAGGAAGCATTGTATGAAAATGTGCTAAAGTGGGTGCGAGGTTGTTGGTATAAGTTGAACATAAGGATGAATTTTGAAGGCTTAATGGAACGTGATTACTTGATTATGATATTGTGGGTTTATTATAGATGTTTGGGAGTCGTTTTGTAATATGGTGGAAGTTGACGAAATAGGGGAAATGCTGCCCAATTTTCATTAGATCATGAATTATTCTAGTTTGAATTTAAGAGTATCATTAAGGTTTAACCATGGTATGAATCCTTCTAATGTAGATTATTCAAGATTCGACGGTGAACGTTAAGTAATTAAGAAGACAAAGAGGTATGTAAGGCTAACCCTTCTTTCATTAAGGCATGGTTCCTTTGCTATATATCCTCTCATGCGTTCCATAATGTCTTCCAAATGACTCTATCTCTAAATTTAATAAAGCTCATGATTCTCGATGCTATTACCTCATTTACATAATAGTTGATCTTCTAAGGATAGATGTAACGAAAGTGATGATGGTAATGATGCTGATGATACTTGTGGACTTTTATGTATACATGTTTAAGTATGTATGACTATTATGTAACACCAAGCTTATATGGCCAGGTATGATACTTATCGAGCGCGCACCTCTACAGATGGGTACGGATAACACTGAGCCTTGGTAGGGCTAGTATGTACAACACCGAACCTTATTATGGTCGGATATGTATGACACCGAATCCCTATGGTCGGGTACGATATTACTACAAGTAAAAATGTATGAAATGGAAGATCCCTGTCACGACCCAGCCCCGTGGGCCGCGACTGGCACCCTACCTGGGTGCCCAGACCAAATCGCATATTCATTTCCGAATCCAAACTTATTTCAAAATTTTCAAGAAGTTATATCAAACATAATTTATATCGAAAATATATCTTAAGCGGTCATATCAAATCAAACTCAAACAAAGCGGCGGAATAGACATCGCCGGTCAAAATACAAATATATACAAAAGGGCCATTTGGGGCCATCATATCAAACAGACCGCTTTAAGACCCGAAAGCAAAATCAGACAATGGACACATAGGACCCTCGCCCCACATATATGACTACAGGCCTCTACAAACTCAAACAAAAACATATGGCGAGACAGGGCCCCGCCGTACCCAAATAGTCAGATATACCCAAATATATACAAAGCAAAAGAGTCTGTACCAAAAGGGGACTCCGGGTCGGATAAGGGTACTCCGGAATAGCAAGAAGTGAAGCCTACTGCGGAGGATCACCGATATCTGCACCTGCGGGCATAAAACGCAGCCCCCGAAGAAAAGGGGTCAGTACGAAATATGTACTGAGTATGTAAAGCACGGAGTACAGAATTATAGATCAAAACCGAAAGCAAATCAAATGTCAAAGTGGGGTACAAACTGGTATATCAAAATCTGTATCGAAATCATATACATGTATTTTATGCAAACAAATTCATGCAAACGCTTAAGAACGTGGTCGCCACTCCGACGCTGGCGCCACACACAGCATAACACCAGAAGGTTTCAAATCTCCGTACATCCCCGAACATAATCATAATCATCGGTGAGCTTATCGCATCCCGAGCCATATCACAGCATAACTCCAAACGGAACCCGGCCCTATGGCGAAGCCTCGGGAACCGTAACACAGCATACGGCCGAATTGTCATAAGGCGCACGAATCAAAACCGGCCCGGGAACCGGTGAACGAAGTCATAATAAGGCACGAGCGGAGTCGTGAGCAAACAAATGCAAATCGTATTTCAAAATAGTGTTTCAAAACAAAGTAAACTCATAAATCATATCCTATTACAAAATAGTCGAATACTTAGTCGACATAAGGTTTCATTTTGCAAAACGATTCCAAAATGGTCCATATAGTTCAAAACCTGGATTAGTGCATCGAATAGTCCAAACATACCCCGTGGAAGGATGTTCCAAAGATCAGAAGTGGTACGTTCAACTTTATTCTCAAAGATGGCCCGAAGGGCAAATCGGGCATTTTGGGGTAGCGGACCCACCTCGAGTCGAAATGAGGTGGCGAACATATTTTTACGAGCAGTAATATGCCAAGGGTCATACATAATCATTTCTAGATTACCCGACCACATTTCGATAGGTTTCGGACGAATAATGGCATTCTAGCCAAAAGGGAGCCTTTAGGCTTCAATCGAATTGAATGAATAGTAACGTTTCTGTGGATTGGGTTACGAGGAGCAGAAATGCTCCGGAAGGTCTCATATCCGACTGACACACTAAGATATGCCAAATGAAGGAGCGGGAAGCCTTACATACCTCACAGACGTCGTATGCTCTTCCAAAAGTCCAGTCCCGTCTCGTCAAAAATCTGCAAATGGTCAAAGTTACCAAATGAGATTCTTAGGCTCAGAAATGCCTTTAACTCCATATTTGCCTACCGAAATTTCGGCAGCATTTCCCCTATAAATCTAACATCCCCGAGGCGTAGCTCGGCTCAAAATACACAACAACAACAGCCCACACATCAACAAACAACACAGACAACAATCAAGCCATTCTAGCTTCAAAATTCCACTTTGTTATCTAAGTTGGCAACTTCCATTCAAACTTTCAAAACTCCAATTCTACATCTACATAATTGTATTCATTTCCACATTCAAACTTATACAACCACATTCTCATTACAATTCAAACCATACACGAAATTACACCAAAATCCATTATGTTCCATAATTTTTCAAAACAATCAAAAGTTCACGACGAACATTCTAACTCACGTCGTTTCATTCCGAATTCATTAACATCATTATAAGTTCATATCTAAAGTCTCTAGCACCCTAAATATACAATGATATACATAATGATACCAAGGGTATACACTTTCCGATAATATCCAAAATCACTTTTCAACGCCAATTCCATTTATCAATTAATCTTTTACGACATAAAGGTCACAACAACACATTATACCAACTTAACCAAGATCAATTCACATCAATTTCCTCTCTATGGCTCACGGCCAATACACACTATACACACACACCCACGACTTTCTATTTATATCAAAATTACGGGATTCTCGTCTATTTCCAATCCTTAACACATTCATATCAATTCTATAACATTAGAGGGGCAAAATTCTTACCTTTTCTTGATTTTCCGACTTGTCGCAAACGTAGTTCTTGTGCCAAACAAATTGTATCACGTCGGAGAGCGTCTTGTGCTTACTATACTTACCAAAGGGACACGATTTTGTGATCAAAAGAAAAGGCTAGAAAATATTTTGTTGAGGAATATGAGGTTCGGCCGAGAGCCTCTTTTGTTGGTGGTCTTGAATTTTATTGTTTGTTCTTGATAATACTAAGAGATAGTTGATATATATCCTTATCCTTGGTCATGTGCCTAGCACATGACATTAAAGAAATGGGTTTGGGCCATTGTTGTGGCCGGCCACCCTCCATTCTTTGGGCCTCAATTTTGTGTCCTAATTCTTGGCCCAATTCACAAAAGTCCCGTTTTGTAATTCCCGAAACTAATTTCCGAAACTCCAAATTTATTCTCGGCCTTCCCCGGGGTCTTAACAATAATAATTCCATAACCAACATAGTCATATTCACTAAAATCAAATTATGTCCTTATAACACACAAGTCGTAATTATTTCACGATTTCCAATTATACGAAAACACGGGATATAACATTCTCCCCCCCTTAAGAACATTCGTCCCCGAATGTTAAGTTAACCTTATAAGGTCTTATGATCAAGGCAGGAGTGTCCCTTTTTAATAATGACATACATAGTTCATTTTATCAATCAACACAACAAACTGAAAAAGAAATTTAGATTACCTGTGGATGTCGGAAACAGGTGGGGATATTTCTTCTTCATCTCGTCCTCCGCCTCCCAAGTCATCTCCTCCCGATTATTGTTGCGCCACAGAACTTTGACGGAGGGCACTTCTTTAGTGCGTAGTCTCCGCACCTGCCGATCCAGAATAGATATAGGCTGCTCGTCATAAGATAACTGCTCCGTCACCTGAATGTCATCTACTGGGAATATCCTGGCAGGATCACCAACACATTTCCGCAACATAGACACATGAAACACCGGGTGTACGGCCTCCAAGTCGGATGGTAAGTCTAGCTCATAGGCGACCTCGCCTATCTTTCGCACGATCTGATACGGTCCAATGTACCGGGGGCTCAACTTACCCTTTTTACCGAATCTCATGACACCCTTCATGGGCGACACCTTCAGAAATACCCAGTCGCCAATCCGGAACTCTAACGGTCGACGTCGTCTGTCTGCATAAGCTTTCTGTCGACTCTGAGCAGCCAATAATCGTTCTCGAATAAGCTTTACCTTATCTACAGCCTCCTGGATCACATCTGGCCCAATCAACTTAGTCTCGCCCACGTCAAACCAGCCAATAGGAGACCTGCATCTCCTGCCGTAAAGGGCCTCGTATGGAGCCATCCGAATGCTGGAGTGATAACTGTTATTATAGGCAAACTCAATAAGCGGCAAATGATCATCCCAGCTGCCCCTGAAATCAATAACGCAGGCCCGCAACATATCTTCGAGCGTCTGAATAGTGCGCTCGGCCTGCCCGTCGGACTGAGGGTGAAAAGCTGTACTGAGACTCACCTGAGTCCCTAATCCCTCCTGAAATGACCTCCAGAAATTTGCTGTAAACTGGGTACCTCGGTCAGTAATAATAGATATCGGGACTCCGTGAAGTCTGACTATCTCTCTGATGTACAATCTGGCATAGTCCTCCGCCGAATAAGTAGTCCGAACCGGAAGGAAATGGGCTGATTTCGTTAGCCTGTCAACAACAACCCAGATAGAGTCGTACCTGCGTGGAGTGCGCGGTAGTCCAACAACGAAATCCATATTAATCGTCTCCCATTTCCAGGCTGGAATTTCCATCTCCTGTAATAATCCACCGGGCTTCTGATGCTCGATCTTAACTTGCTGGCAGTTCGGGCACTGACTAACAAACTCAGCAATATCTTTCTTCATGCCGTCCCACCAATACAAACACCTGAGGTCCCGGTACATTTTAGTGGAACCAGGATGGACAGAATATCGTGCATTATGGGCCTCGCCCATAATCTGCCGCCGTAAGCCCGCAACGTCCGGTACACAGAATCTGCCGTCATATAATAATACTCCGTCAGGCGAGATCTCAAACTGAGTCTTTGATTTACTAAGGGCCACATCTCTGTACTGAATCAAAAGAGGATCCTCAAACTGGCGCTGCTTTACCTCCTGAATAATAGATGACTCAGCAACTGGACGAACAGAAATCCCAGAATCTCCAGAATCCACCAAACGAACTCCGAGGCTGGCCAGCTGATGAATATCACGAACCAAATCTCTCTTATCAGATGGAACATCAGCCAGACTGCCCACGGACTTGCGGCTAAGCGCATCAGCTACCACATTGGCTTTCCCCGGATGGTACAAAATATCAACGTCGTAATCCTTTAGTAACTCAAGCCATCTCCGCTGCCGCAAATTTAGTTCCTTCTGCCTAAAAATATACTGGAGACTCTTATGGTCCGTATAGATATCAACATGGACCCCATATAAATAATGCCGCCAAATCTTCAAGGCATGAATCACCGCGGCCAACTCAAGATCATGAGTGGGATAGTTCTTCTCGTGCGGTCTAAGCTGCCGGGAAGCATAGGCTATGACTCGACCGTGCTGCATCAATACACATCCTATCCCAATACCAGAGGCGTCACAATAGACAACATACCCGTCAGATCCCTCTGGAAGAGCCAAAACGGGTGCTGTAATCAATCTCTCCTTCAGCATCTGAAAGCTGCGCTCGCAAGCATCTGTCCACTGGAATTTTGCTGCTTTCTGGGTAAGCTTCGTCAGTGGTGCTGAAATAGAAGAGAAATCCTCCACGAACCTGCGGTAGTACCCAGCCAATCCAAGAAAACTACGCACCTCTGTCGGTGTAGTAGGCCTGGGCCAATTCTGCACAGCCTCAATCTTCTGCATGTCAACCCGAATACCATCTGCGCCGACAATATGGCCCAAGAATGCCACAGAAGTCAACCAGAACTCACACTTAGAGAATTTAGCATATAACTTCTGCTGACGGAGGATGCCAAGTACCGTCCTCAGATGATCTGAATGCTCCTCGACTGATCGCGAGTAAATCAGAATATCATCAATAAACACAATAACAAACATATCCAGGAAAGGCCGAAATACCCGGTTCATCAGATCCATAAATACTGCTGGAGCATTAGTCAGCCCGAAAGACATAACTCTGAACTCATAATGCCCGTACCGAGTCCTGAAAGCAGTCTTCGGGATATCTGACTCCCGTACTCGCACCTGGTGGTAACCAGAACGCAGATCTATCTTTGAAAAATGTCTAGCACCCTGCAGCTGGTCAAACAAGTCATCAATCCGGGGGAGGGGATATTTGTTCTTAATAGTCACCTTATTCAGCTGCCGGTAGTCGATACACATCCGCAATGACCCATCTTTCTTCCTGACAAACAATACCGGCGCCCCCCAGGGTGATGTACTGGGCCTGATAAAACCCTTATCCAGCAAATCTTTCAGCTGCTCCTTCAACTCCTTCAACTCAGCTGGTGCCATCCTGTATGGAGGAATGGATATAGGCTGTGTATCCGGCATCAACTCAATAGAAAAATCAATCTCCCGCTCAGGCGGAAGGCCAGGAAGCTCGTCAGGAAAAACATCTGGAAACTCGCTGACGACCGGAACAGACTGAAGGGTAGGTACCTCCGCGGCAGTATCGTGCACACGAACCAAATGATAGATATAACCCTTCTGGATCATCTTCTTAGCCTTGAGGTATGAAATAAACTTACCCCTCGGCGATGCTGTAGATCCGAACCACTCTATGACTGGTTCCCCTGGAAACTGAAAACGGACTACCTTTTTCTGGCAGTCGACATTAGCATAACAGGAAGACAACCAGTCCATACCCATAATGACATCAAACTCGAGCATGTCTAACTCTACCAAATCAGCCTTAGTGCTACGATCATAAATGGTCACAGAACAATCCCTATAGATCTGTCTCGCTACAATAAAATCCCCAACTGGCGTAGCTACCTCAAACGGCGCTATAGGCTCAGACACTATCCCAATCTTACTAGCAACCAGCGGGGAAATATATGATAAAGTAGAGCCAGGGTCAATCAATGCATATACAGATCTGGAGAAAACCAGTAATGTACCTGTGACAACGTTTGGCGAAGCCTCCTGATCCTGGCGGCTGGCCAAAGCATATATGCGGTTCGAGGGACCGCTAGAACCTGAAGCGCCACCGCGGCCTCGACCGCGTCCTGCCGGTGCTGGAATACCTCGCCCTCCAGGGCGTGCAACTGATGGAGCAGAAGAAGAACCGGCGGCTGACCCTGTCTGCTGAGCAGCACTACCAGAACCGCTAGCCAATGGACAATCTCTCATAAAGTGGCCCTGACCACCACACGAAAAGCAAGCTCCAGTCGCTCGGTAACACTCCCCGGGATGAGACTTTCCGCAATGAGGACAACGGGGCCTGGGTGGTCTGGCCTGGCTGGGACCCCTGGGTACCTGTGAACCTGCCACTCTGGAGCTCTGACCGGCCCCAGACGGTCCTGTACTATCGAATCTTCGGCTACCTGACTGAGTACCCCGGCCGGAAGGAGGAAAATATCTGTCAGATTGCTGCTGCTGCTGAGGCTGTCCGCCTCGAGAATCCCCTGAATAACCCGCGGATCTAGCCCTCTTGGGCGGCCTCCTGTCTCGATCTCTGCCAGCAGGATCAGACCTGCGACGGTCCTCCATACCCATCGCATAGGCCTGAAGCCGGGAAATGTCCATGTCTGCCTGCAATGACACTGCCATACAACTATCGACCAAATACCGGTCCAATCCCATAACGTATCTGTGCATCCGATCGGACATATCTGCTACCACGGCCGGTGCATATCGGGCCAGAGAATCAAACTCAAGGTTATACTCGCGAACACTCCGACCCCTCTGCTGCAGACGTAAGAATCGATCAGCCCGTGCCCGCCGTAACTCTGGTGGCAAAAAGTGGCGGGTGAATGCTGTCACAAACTGATCCCAAGTGGCTGGAGGGGCACCCTCTCCCCTAGACAACTCCCAAGTCTCGTACCAGTGGGTAGCCACATCTCGAAGCCGGTGCGAAGCCAGCTCAACCGACTCGGTCTCTGAAGCCCTGACCAAGTCCAGTGAGCGTCGCATCCCCCGAATGAAGTCGTGGGGGTCCTCGTCGGGCTTAGACCCGAAGAACTCTGGAGGGCCACATAGCAAAAACTCTCGAACTCTCAGGCTGTCCCGCCTGTCATCATCATCGTCGTCCCTCCGCCCGCGCCTGCGAGCCTGTCCTGCTACCAGTGTAGTCAACAGCTGTACAGCCTCTCTCAGGGTCCGATCCTCCGCCCCTGGCTGAGGAGCTGGAGTCTCAGGTGCGGGGATACGGACCTCTGGAGCTGCTGAAGGTCCTGCTCCAGGCCGTACTAGTGGGGGTGTAGCAGACCCCTCAGACTGTGGCACATCCTCAGGCAAATCATATACACGAGCCCGGGTAGCTCGCTGTGCCTGGCTAGTCTCCTCAATCCTCGCCTTGCCCTTCTGGGCTGCCGTTGCCTTCTTGGGAGGCATCACTGCAAACACGAAGGCGAGTCAGATCAAAATCATCCTAATAGCTCAGCTCTATCGCACGATCTAAGATTACAAAGAAAGTAACATCCTAAATGCCCTGTAGCTTCCCGTTTATAGAGGTGGTGCACAACACATCGATAAACAAGACTCTACGAGACACGGCCTGTAGACATTCCGAGGACAAACCGCTCTGATACCACTTTTGTCACGACCCAGCCCCGTGGGCCGCGACTGGCACCCTACCTGGGTGCCCAGACCAAATCGCATATTCATTTCCGAATCCAAACTTATTTCAAAATTTTCAAGAAGTTATATCAAACATAATTTATATCGAAAATATATCTTAAGCGGTCATATCAAATCAAACTCAAACAAAGCGGCGGAATAGACATCGCCGGTCAAAATACAAATATATACAAAAGGGCCATTTGGGGCCATCATATCAAACAGACCGCTTTAAGACCCGAAAGCAAAATCAGACAATGGACACATAGGACCCTCGCCCCACATATATGACTACAGGCCTCTACAAACTCAAACAAAAACATATGGCGAGACAGGGCCCCGCCGTACCCAAATAGTCAGATATACCCAAATATATACAAAGCAAAAGAGTCTGTACCAAAAGGGGACTCCGGGTCGGATAAGGGTACTCCGGAATAGCAAGAAGTGAAGCCTACTGCGGAGGATCACCGATATCTGCACCTGCGGGCATAAAACGCAGCCCCCGAAGAAAAGGGGTCAGTACGAAATATGTACTGAGTATGTAAAGCACGGAGTACAGAATTATAGATCAAAACCGAAAGCAAATCAAATGTCAAAGTGGGGTACAAACTGGTATATCAAAATCTGTATCGAAATCATATACATGTATTTTATGCAAACAAATTCATGCAAACGCTTAAGAACGTGGTCGCCACTCCGACGCTGGCGCCACACACAGCATAACACCAGAAGGTTTCAAATCTCCGTACATCCCCGAACATAATCATAATCATCGGTGAGCTTATCGCATCCCGAGCCATATCACAGCATAACTCCAAACGGAACCCGGCCCTATGGCGAAGCCTCGGGAACCGTAACACAGCATACGGCCGAATTGTCATAAGGCGCACGAATCAAAACCGGCCCGGGAACCGGTGAACGAAGTCATAATAAGGCACGAGCGGAGTCGTGAGCAAACAAATGCAAATCGTATTTCAAAATAGTGTTTCAAAACAAAGTAAACTCATAAATCATATCCTATTACAAAATAGTCGAATACTTAGTCGACATAAGGTTTCATTTTGCAAAACGATTCCAAAATGGTCCATATAGTTCAAAACCTGGATTAGTGCATCGAATAGTCCAAACATACCCCGTGGAAGGATGTTCCAAAGATCAGAAGTGGTACGTTCAACTTTATTCTCAAAGATGGCCCGAAGGGCAAATCGGGCATTTTGGGGTAGCGGACCCACCTCGAGTCGAAATGAGGTGGCGAACATATTTTTACGAGCAGTAATATGCCAAGGGTCATACATAATCATTTCTAGATTACCCGACCACATTTCGATAGGTTTCGGACGAATAATGGCATTCTAGCCAAAAGGGAGCCTTTAGGCTTCAATCGAATTGAATGAATAGTAACGTTTCTGTGGATTGGGTTACGAGGAGCAGAAATGCTCCGGAAGGTCTCATATCCGACTGACACACTAAGATATGCCAAATGAAGGAGCGGGAAGCCTTACATACCTCACAGACGTCGTATGCTCTTCCAAAAGTCCAGTCCCGTCTCGTCAAAAATCTGCAAATGGTCAAAGTTACCAAATGAGATTCTTAGGCTCAGAAATGCCTTTAACTCCATATTTGCCTACCGAAATTTCGGCAGCATTTCCCCTATAAATCTAACATCCCCGAGGCGTAGCTCGGCTCAAAATACACAACAACAACAGCCCACACATCAACAAACAACACAGACAACAATCAAGCCATTCTAGCTTCAAAATTCCACTTTGTTATCTAAGTTGGCAACTTCCATTCAAACTTTCAAAACTCCAATTCTACATCTACATAATTGTATTCATTTCC
The DNA here is from genome assembly GCF_019175385.1 of Lycium barbarum. NCBI lineage: Eukaryota > Viridiplantae > Streptophyta > Magnoliopsida > Solanales > Solanaceae > Lycium > Lycium barbarum. The sequence continues at coordinate 31,532,319 of NC_083343.1, read as the reverse complement.
ACATTCAAACTTATACAACCACATTCTCATTACAATTCAAACCATACACGAAATTACACCAAAATCCATTATGTTCCATAATTTTTCAAAACAATCAAAAGTTCACGACGAACATTCTAACTCACGTCGTTTCATTCCGAATTCATTAACATCATTATAAGTTCATATCTAAAGTCTCTAGCACCCTAAATATACAATGATATACATAATGATACCAAGGGTATACACTTTCCGATAATATCCAAAATCACTTTTCAACGCCAATTCCATTTATCAATTAATCTTTTACGACATAAAGGTCACAACAACACATTATACCAACTTAACCAAGATCAATTCACATCAATTTCCTCTCTATGGCTCACGGCCAATACACACTATACACACACACCCACGACTTTCTATTTATATCAAAATTACGGGATTCTCGTCTATTTCCAATCCTTAACACATTCATATCAATTCTATAACATTAGAGGGGCAAAATTCTTACCTTTTCTTGATTTTCCGACTTGTCGCAAACGTAGTTCTTGTGCCAAACAAATTGTATCACGTCGGAGAGCGTCTTGTGCTTACTATACTTACCAAAGGGACACGATTTTGTGATCAAAAGAAAAGGCTAGAAAATATTTTGTTGAGGAATATGAGGTTCGGCCGAGAGCCTCTTTTGTTGGTGGTCTTGAATTTTATTGTTTGTTCTTGATAATACTAAGAGATAGTTGATATATATCCTTATCCTTGGTCATGTGCCTAGCACATGACATTAAAGAAATGGGTTTGGGCCATTGTTGTGGCCGGCCACCCTCCATTCTTTGGGCCTCAATTTTGTGTCCTAATTCTTGGCCCAATTCACAAAAGTCCCGTTTTGTAATTCCCGAAACTAATTTCCGAAACTCCAAATTTATTCTCGGCCTTCCCCGGGGTCTTAACAATAATAATTCCATAACCAACATAGTCATATTCACTAAAATCAAATTATGTCCTTATAACACACAAGTCGTAATTATTTCACGATTTCCAATTATACGAAAACACGGGATATAACAATCCCCAATAGAGAAAGGGGTAAGTAAATATGATGAACAACGCTAGAGGGACAAGTGGCTTCATTGTCTTATAACTTTTATATCTCATGTCATTAACTATGCTTCTATTATGATGTTGATTATGCTTTACATACTCAGTACATTATTCGTACTGACATCCTTTTGTTTGTGGACGCTGCGTCATTCCCGCAGGTGGACAGGGAGATAGACTCCACCCATAGACTGCTTATTCAGGGACTACATTGAGGAGCTCGATTTCATCCGGAGCAACGACTTTTGGGTATTATTCTTTTGTGTACATATATATGGGTATGGCAGGGTCCTGTCCCGCTTATATGATGTTACATACTCTTCTTAGAGGCTCGTAGACAATTGTGTATGGTTAGATGTCTTGTAGCCTTGTCGGCTGTTATTTTGTATATTATTTTGTTAGCCTCGTCGGCTTGTGTATATGGATATGGGCATAGTTGTTGATAATGATATGAATGTGTTATTGCCCAATGAGATTAGGCTTATTGATATATAGAAATCATGCGTAGGTCATGTGGCTCACCTAGATGTGAATATGAATGTACGATAAGAGGTGCCCGGGTGGGTTAGCACCGGGTGCCCATCATGGCCCTCTGGTTAGGTCGTGACACTTTCATGATACAACTGTTAGACTCAGTAGCCATGGGTGCGCTCGGTCATAGACAGTCAGGCACCGAGTGCCGTGTCAAGCCCAGGCCATGGTTCGGGGCGTGACAATGGTGTCCATATACCCGCGCTCTGAAATCCTATCTCGGATCACGAGCCTTTAACTTAAGCCACATCTTCACCTCCTATCAAATGTGCTCAAAATCTAGGTCACATCCTCACCCCTTTCAAATGTGCCTTTTCAAATATATATTTAATAAGCGATTATCAAGTAATATATCATTTTCATCAAGAAGATCATATTAACGTCTGACCACAATGTGTGCCTAAACGTATTCCAGCTCATTAGTATATATATATATATATATATAAGCGATTATCAAGTAATATATCATTTTCATCAAGAAGATCATATTAACTTCTGACCACAATGTATGCCTAAACGTATTCCAGCTCATTAGTATGTATATATATATATATATATATATATATATATATATATATATATATTGTCACATCACTTTTAATAAGCGATTATCAAGTAATATATCATTTTCATCAAGAAGATCATATTAACTTCTCACCACAATGTATGCCTAAACGTATTCCAGCTCATTAGTATGTATGGACTATGAACAATTGGAAATATTAATGTCAAACACAATAACAATGAAGGTACAAGTCACAAAGCCACAAGTCATACCATGACTTATAAAAATCAGCTCAACCATGAAATGAATCATACCAACCATCTCAACCAACATAAGGGTCTATGTCCCTCTTTACTTCCTAATATAACACGTACACCTCCCAACTAAGTCTTGTATCACCAAGATGCTCCATTTTCTCATATGTTATCATCAACACCAAGTCATAATTCAATATTTCATCTAGGTACTATCATAAGTCTATATCACGATTCAGGTCTAAACTCGTTATCCTTTCTTTCTCCGAAGATATGTGTCACCATAAAAGAGAGTTGACTACAACAAGTATCACTATAACAGCAATTAAGGTAACAGCCTAATCATACTAACAGGGCAGCAAGCCACAATCAACATCACAAGTATACATTAACTCCTTTCTTGCCATATCACCACATTTCTTGCCATATCACCACAAGTGCACCTTCTATTCAATACAAAAAGCAATGGCGACAAGCCTGCATAATCAGAAGTCACATCAACCTAGATAATATCCAACCAAACACCATGTACGAAGCCTTAATCATGCTTTCTCCCATCAATTCTACATAATATATATGTTTTGCTAATCAAAGTCTAACTAAAGTAAGTCGTAACCTATCTCAAATGCAGAGCAGGAGCCACGAACTACTCCACACGAGACTTTTATTTCCGAAGCACCTCAGAACGGTCAAACTCTAATAATATGATGCTAAGTAGGCAACAAACCATGTATTTAAACAAGAACAACAATCTGGGGAAAAAGACCCACTTACTTCTACCCTTTTCAATGGATGAAACCATCCTTTAATGGTGAATTTGTCATAACTTCTATCTCTACAATCATTAACCTTCAATTCATGGGTTTCTAATCAATTTTACACTTCAAATAGATTTTAGGACAGAGTTTCAATTTTTATTAGAACCCTAAGTCTCAACATGCAATTTTAACCCTAAGAAATCAAATTCCCTTCCAAAAGAGTGATAATCTATACTCCTAAATGGTTAATCAACAACAAAATAAAAAACTCATCAATTATTTAAGGGTTTACTAATTCTAGGGTTCTAGGATTTTCACCCACCATTGATGGACCTTAAACTAATCATGGAACTTGAAGAATAAAGGAAAAGGAACAAATAAAGGTGGGTATTTACCCTCCAATATGCTTTCACCAATGAATGGAATAAAGTTTGCCTCTTTCTCTTTTGAAAACTAACTTTGGGGTCTTATGGGTAATGGTTCAGAGTTGGAATATAAAAATAGGGGTTTCTGCTCACGTTGGCCGCTGCAGCGGTCACCATGTCTGCTGCGGCGGTGTCACGACCCGACTAGGGCCATGACAGGTACTCGGGGCTATCCATCGAGCACCACTCGTTCCATTACTCATTTTGTGTTCCTTCATATGTCTTATGCTCATAATCATAGAAAAACCATTTTCCATTGCGAAACATAAGTACCTTCTATGTACATAAGCCTTTTGGCCATCAAAATAATATATATATACAATGGGGGAATCGTGAGACCATACTACCCACACATGCGTGTCTACGAGCCTCTACTAGAGTACTAGACATATGGATGGGACAAGACCCCATCGTGCCCAAAACATATATACACAAAAGAATAAATCAATGGTACCTCCGGAACAATGGAGTGCTCTCAAGGCCTACTAATAGCTCCTACGAGTCTGGATCACCTCCCTGTCTACCTGTGGGCATGAACACAGCGTCCAAAGAAAAAGGACCTCAGTACGAACATTGTACTGAGTATTTAAAGCATGAATGAAATGAACATAATAGAGAAACCATAAGACATAAGGCGAAGAATAGATGTAACTTGCTTGACTTATAAGAGTGTGAGCATTTTAATCATATCACATATATCATCATAGCACGTCTATCATATCACATACACCCTCGTCGTTAACCCGCGTCCGGGTAATCATCATACGCCGCCAACTAGTAGTGTCATGCCCGACCCTCTAGGCTCGGTGTAATCATAAGAAGCCCGCCTTAGCGGTGACATGCCCGGCTAGTTAGGCACGGTGGAATCAGATGCAGCCCGCCTTAGAGGTGACATGCCCGGCCAATTAGGCACGGTGGAATCGTATTATCATATACTCATCATAAACTTATCATCATCATACATTTGTCATAGAACATGCATTAGAGCTTAGATAGTGAACATGCTCAACTAAAGCTAGAGAAAATTGGGCAGCATTTCCTTTGAGTGGAAATACTTCACTTGAGCCAAAAAACCCTAGTTCACTTCCAATGGAATTTCTTGACTTGGATGAACTCCAATGAGTTTCTTACACTTGGTTATCTTGGTTTGATAAAGTTGATCATGAATATCTCTTGAGTTCTTGTGGAAGAAGTGTGGAGAGCTTTTTAGAGGGTTCTTGAGGTGTGGAGTGAGAAAATGAAATGAAATAATGAACTTGGGTCCTCCTTATATCAACTTAAAATCTATCCCGACACGAACATGCGGACCAACATACGTTCTGTATCTTTTATATGGACCGTATGTCTGGCCGTATGTTTGGTCCAGTGAAGGTCCCCATTCTGGGCAGAACATATGGCCTTACATATAGCCAGTATGTTTTATACAGTCCGTATGTTGGACCGTATATTGCCCAGCTTTTCCGAACTCATTCTCGTCGACTCGTTTGATCTCCAATCCATATGGAACCTTCTTAACACTTGTTTAACACCTCATTAACAATCTAAGGGACGTTATAACTCTTCTTCGAGACATCATTAAGTCATCATTAACTTGTTACTCATAAATCTTTTCCGATACATAACGTATACCTTACCTTCCTTGGCGAACTTTCTTCTCTTGCCTCGAATGTCTTTGAAATCTCAATTAGGATCATCAAATGCCATTTCTTACTTATCGAAACATCGTATACTTCGTACCCTTCATTAGTCTATTCACTGTGCATGAACAGAAAAATTTTCGAGGTGTAACATTCTTCCCCCCTTTTGGAACATTCGAGGACGAATGTTAAGCACTCGAGAATACTACGAAAATTTTGCCAGAGTTTCCCCTGTAATATGGCACTACCATCGTGTCACAACAACCCATAATAACAATGCTTCACAGGGCCACAACATAATAGCAATAAATTTTGGCCATACATGACCCAAAAGTATAAAAAGGAAGTATACATACCTCATAATCTTGACATTTCATCTTGGATCTCTTCCGGGGGTTGAAATTATTTTCTTCTGCTTCCCAAGTCATTTCTTCTCAGTTTTTATTTCGCCATAAGACCTTAACTGAGGCTACTTCTTTATTTCTAAGCCTCCGTACTTGCCTATCTAGTATGGCAACGGGTACTTCTTCATAAGCCAACCTTTCTATCACTTGAACATCATCTATTGGAACAATCCTCGTAGGATCTCTAACACATTTACGGAGCATTGAGACATGGAAAACTAGGTGGACTGCTTCTAGTTCTGAGGGTAAGTCCAATTCATAAGCTACTTGGCCTACATTGCGGACAATTTTATAAGGTCCAATGTATCGAGGACTCAACTTTCCTTTCTTACCAAATCTCATCACTCCTTTCATTGACGACACCTTTAAGAATACCCAGTCATCAACTTGAAATTCTAAGTCTCGCCGCCGGTTGTCCACCTAAGATTTTTGGCAACTTTGGGCTATTAACAAGTGATCTCGGATGACCTTGACCTTTTCCACTGCCTGTTGGATCAATTTAGGGCCTATTAGCTATACTTGCCCTACTTCAAACCACCCAATTGGGGATCTACACTTCCTTCCATATAGAGCTTCATATTGAGCCATTTGGATACTGGAATGGTAGTTATTGTTGTATGCAAACTCAATAAGGGGTAAGTGGTCATCCCAACTACCACCGAAATCTAGAACACATGCTCTTAGCATATCCTCCAAGGTCTAAATGGTACGTTCGGCTTGCCCATCAGTTTGAGGATGAAATGTCGTGCTAAGCTTTACTTGAGTGCCCAAAACTTGTTGGAAATATTTCCAGAACTTAGCTGTAAATTGTTCCCCTCTATCTGTAATAATGGACATCGGAGTACCATGGTGTCGCATAATCTCCTTAAGATATAACCTTGCATAATCTTCTGCTGAATATGTGGTTTTGACAGGAAGAAAATGAGCTGCTTTCGTGAGTCTGTCCACGATCACCCATATGGAGTCATGTCTACTTCGGGAATGAGGTAATCCCACAATAAAATCCATGTCGATCACTTCCCATTTCCAAGTAGGGATTTCCATTGCTTGCAATAATCCTCTTGGCTTTTAATGCTCGATTTTCACTTGTTGACAGTTTAGACATTGAGCTACAAATTCTGCTATGTCTTTCTTCATGCCATCCCACCAATATATTAACTTGAGATCATGATACATCTTTGTCGCTCTTGAATGAATAGAATACCGTGAATAATGAGCCTCTTCTAGAATTCGACGACGTAATTCTGCAACATTCGGGACACATAGCCTGCCTTGGTATCTAAGAATCCCATCTATAGAAGTTTCAAACGGAGACTTCTCGTTTTCATGAAATGTGTCTCTATAATGGCTCAACTAAGGATGTTCATAGTGACACTCTTTCACCTCTATGTCCAAGGATGAAACAGTGGGATTATTGACATCGATTCCTATACTGTCTGAATCAATTATACGAACTCCAAGATTAGCTAGTTGGTGGAGCTCATGAATTAATTCTTTCTTCTCCGGAGGAACTTCACATAGGCTGCTCATTGACCTGCGGCTAAGCGCATCAGCTACTACATTTGCCTTTCCGGGGTGGTATAAAATACTCACATCATAATCTTTCAATAATTCTAACCACCGCCTCTGCCGCAGATTTAACTCCTTCTATTTGAAAATATATTGGAGACTCTTGTGATCTGTGTAAATATCAACGTGAACACTATACAAATAATGTTTCCACATCTTTAATGCATGGATAACTACAGCCAATTAAAGATCATGAGTTGGGTAGTTCTTTTCATGTTTCTGTAGCTGTCTCGAAGCATAAGTAATGACTTTACCGTGCTGCATCAATACACATCCTAACCCAACGACAGAAGCAACACAATATACAACATAACCATCTAGCCTCTCTTGGAGTGTCAAGACTGGGGCTGAAGTTAATCTGTCCTTCAACTCTTGGAAGCTGCGTCACAAGCATCATTCCATTTAAATTTATTTGACTTCTGGGTTAGCTTTGTCAATGGAGCTGAAATAGAGTAAAATCCTTCTACGAATCTTCTATAGTAGCCTGCCAATCCCAGAAGACTACGGACATCCGTGGGCGTTGTAGGCCTTGGCCAAGTTTTCACAGCTTCAATTTTTTGAGTATCCACTCGAATGCCATAATCTGAAATAACATGACCCAAAAATGTCACGGAATTCATCAAAATCTCGCATTTTAAAAATTTTGCATACAATTCTCGAGTTCGAAGAATTCTAAGAACAATACGTAAATGGTCTGCATGTTCTGATTCTGTCCAAGAATATACCAGAATGTCGTCAATGAACACGATCACAAACAGATCTAAGAAAGGCCTGAATACATTATTCATCAAATTCATGAACACTGCCGGAGCATTAGTTAACCCGAATGACATCACTCGGAATTCATAATGGCCATATCTCATTCGGAAGGTTGTTTTGGGAATATCTTCTTCTTTAACACTCACTTGATGATAACCTGACCTTAGATCTATTTTGGAAAACCACTTGGCACCCTGTAATTGATCAAACAAATCATCGATTCTCGGAAGAGGATATTTATTCTTTATCGTAACCTTATTCAACTGCCTGTAATCAATGCACATCCGTAGGGAACCATCTTTCTTTCACACAAATAGGACTGGTGATCCCCACGGTGACAAACTAGGCCTAATGAATCCTTTTTCAAGAAAATCTTTCAATTGTGCCTTTAGCTCTTTTAATTCTATAGGAGCCATTCGGTAAGGAAAGATAGAGATAGGCTTGGTATCCGGCAACACATCAATAGCGAAATCAATCTCTCTTTCCGGAGGAATTCCTGGGAGTTCATCTGGAAATACATCCGAAAATTCATTCACCACCGGAATGGATTGGAAAGTTGGTGGGTTTGCTTCGGCATCATGAACCCGAACTAGGTGATAAATGTAACCCTTTGCTATCATCTTCCTTGTCTTAAGGTAGGAAATAAACCTACCTCTTGGAGATGCTGTATTGCCTTTCCATTCAAGCACGGGCTCTCCCAGAAATTGAAATCGGACTACTTTCTTTCGGCAATCAACATTAGCATAACATGAGGCCAACCAATCCATACCCATAATTACATCAAAATCTAGCATTTCCAGCTCAACTAAATCAACTTTAGTTTAGCAATCACATATCACAATTACACAATTTTTGTACACTTGTTTAGCTATCACGGGATCACCAACCGAAGTAGATACCTCAAAAGGTTTAATTGGCTCGGGTTTCACCCCAATACGACCAGCGGTATATGGAGTAATATAAGATAGTGTAGAACCTGGATATATCAATGCATATACGTCATGAGAATACGGATAATATACCTGTAACCACATCCGGGGAGGATACAAGATCCTGTCGTCAGGCTAATGCATAGATGCGGGGCTGAGTAGCACCTGAAGTAGATGCTCCCCCTCTGCCTCTACCTCGACCTGCTGGAATCTGGAGGGTCTGCCCTGTCGGGCGCACAGAAGAAGAACCAGTCGCTGATCCTGTGGGCTGAACCCTAACTCTACCACTCATCGACGGGCAATCTCGCATCATGTGCCCAACCTGGCCACAGGCATAGCAAGCATCTGAACCTCGACAACACTGTTCGGAATGTAACTTACCGCACTGACTACATCGCGGTACTGGTGGTCTCCTCTGGCTATAATTACCCCCAAACTGGGAACCTGAACCTCTCGAGCTCTGACTCTGGCTTGAATGAATGGAGCGGTCAAATCACCTACCTGCAAATCGTAGAGGTGCACTAGTCGCCGACTGGCCTGAGTGCCTAGAATATAACTGCCTTGATCCCCTTCTATAGTCGCTACCGGCACCTATGGATCTGGCCCTCTTACTTTGCCCTCTATCAATATCACGCTCGCCCCTTTGCGGATGCTGCTGCTCTTCTAAGTTCTGGGCATGGGCCTGAATACGGAAAATATCCATCCCATCTTGTAAAGAAGTCGTTAAACAATCTTTAAATAAATGTGTCCCTAAGCCACTCACAAATTTGTGCACTCTATCTCCCATGTCGGCCACTATAGTCGCGGCATATCTAGCCAATAAATTAAACTGAAGACTATACTCTCGGGCACTCATATTTCCTTGTTTCAAATTTAAGAATCTATCCGCTCTAGCTCGGCCGACCTCGGGTGGCAAGTAGTGGCGGATGAAGGCATCTACAAATTCTTGCCAAACGGGAGGAGGTGCATTCTCTTTTCTTGATAATATCCAATTATTATACTATAAGACCGCCACATCTCGGAGTCTATAAGATGCCAACTCCACAGATTCAGTTTCGGAGGCATGAATAATCTTCAATGTTCTCAAAATTTCATCTATAAAACCTTACGGGTCTTCATCCGGCTTTGACCCAAAAAAATCCGGAGGATTCAAACTCATAAAATCACTGGCTCGAGTACTAACTGCCCTATCACTGGAAACCGAACTCTGCCGCTGTGCCTGGGCGGCAACTAACTGCGTCAATAGATGGATAGCCTCGGTCATTTGTTGACCCGAAGTAACCGAGGGAGGAACTGGAGGCATAGGAGCTGGAGCTGAAGCCCTCTCTTGTTCTTCTATAATAGGCGGAGTAGGAGAGGTATTAGATGGAGCCTCATTATGCGATTCACCCTCTTCTACATTCGTTGGCGGCTCCCTTTCTACCTGCCTTTCTATCGTAGTCTTGCCCTTCTGGGCGGCTGTAGCTTTTCTCTTCGGCGGTATCTCTCAAATCATAACACACTATTAGGAAGGGAAAATCTTATAACACAGCTCTATCGCACGATCTCACAAGAAGAAGAATGGTCATTTTTCATAAAATCCTTGTAGCCTTCTGTTTATTAGTGTGGCGCGCAACACAAACAAGACTCTACTAGACACGGCTCGTAGACACTTCCTAGGAATGAACTACTCTGATACCACTTTAGTCACGACCCGACTAGGGCCATGACGGGTACCCGAGGCTATCCACCGAGCACCACTCGTTCCATTACTCATTCTGTGTTCATTCATATGTCTTATGCTCATAATCATAGAAAAACCATTTTTCATTGCGAAACATAAGTACCTTCTATGTACATAAGCCTTTTGGCCATCAAAATAATACATATATACAATAGGGGAATCGTGAAACCATACTACCCACACATGCGTATCTACGAGCCTCTACTAGAGTACTAGACATATGGACGGGACAGGACCCCGTCGTGCCCAAAACATATATACAAAAAAGAATAAATCAATGATACCTTCGGAACAATGGAGTGAGTGCTCTCAAGGCCTGCTAATAGCTCCTACAAGTCTGGATCACCTCTCTGTCTACCTGTGGGCATAAACACAGCGTCAAAAGAAAAAGGACCTCAGTACGAACATTGTACTGAGTATGTAAGGCATGAATGAAATGAACATAATAGAGAAACCATAAGACATAAGGCGAAGAATAGATATAACCTGCTTGACTTTTAAGAGTGTGAGCATTTTAATTATATCACATATATCATCATATCACGTCTATCATATCACATACACCCTCGTCATTAACCCGCGTCCAGTTAATCATCATACTCCGCCCACTAGTTGTGTCATGCCCGGCCCTCTAATCTCGGTGTAATCATAAGCAGCCCGCCTTAGCGGTGACATGTCCGGCCAGTTAGGCACAGTGGAATCATATACAGCCCGCCTTAGAGGTGACATGCCCGACCAATTAGGCACGGTGGAATCGTATTATCATATACTCATCATAAACTTATCATCATCATATATTTGTCATAGAACGTCCATTAGAGCTTAAAGACAATCTATATTACATCGGGGTGACGTAAGGTCGGGAACCCCCAATTACCTTATGGAGTGATCATAAGCATCATATCTCACCTTGAAGAAGACTAACATTATAAGGTGAGTGTACACAAGTAACAACATCAATGGAACCATACTTAGGATCATTAACCTCATGGACATCATATGTCACTTTAGAATTCTTTAGACTTAAACTCACCATTGCCGTTACATAGGAAAGTCATGGAAAAATAGGAAGATTCATTCCATAGGAGTCATGCCTTAGAAGGAAAGGACTAGCCTTACATACCTTTTCGTTTAACTATTCTGTCGCTTGATCGTTCTCCTTCAATGCTCACGTTTCAACCTTCAAGAGAGTTCGTATTAACATTAGCTAATCAATCACGTGAACATGCTCAACTAAAGCTAGAGAAAATTGGGCAGCATTTCCTTTGTTTATACGACTTTCCTCATACCATATATCAACTCCCAAACATGTATAATAACATTCACAATATCATAACCAACCATCTTCATTCACTACATTATCCACATTTCACAATTTCACTTCAATTCCTCCATAATCATGGTCATAGTTCAGTATTACATTTACTCACATATAATGCTTATCCCATGTCCTTAATATCATTTATAACATAATCATAATCACAACATATCAATAATCATGACTCATCCCAAGCTACTACTAAAAATCTCATTATTCTCATCTTTGTAACCCATTTTCTATCTCCTTTCATAATCTATGTCTTTCAACCTCTCAATATCTTTAAACAACATGGAATGATCATAAAACTTACCTTAGATAGTGTATGAATGAGCTTTGAGTGGAAATACTTCACTTGAGCCAAAAACCCTAGTTCACTTCCAATGGGATTTCTTGACTTGGATGAACTCCAATGAGTTTCTTACACTTGGTTTTCTTGGTTTAATAAAGTTGATCATGACTTTCTCTTGAGTTCTTGTGGAGGAAGTGTGGAGAGATTTTTAGAGGGTTCTTGAGGTGTGGAGTGAGAAAATGAAATGAAATAATGAACTTGGGTCCTCCTTATATCAACTTAAAATCTGTCCCGACACGAACATACGGTCCGTATCTTTTATATGGACCGTATGTCTGGCAGTATGTTTGGTCAAGTGAAGGTCCTCATTCTGGGAAGAACATACGGCCAGTATGTTTTATACAGTCCGTATGTTGGACCGTATATTGCCCAGCTTTTCCGAACTCGTTCTCGTCGACTCGTTTGATCTCCAATCCCTATGGAACCTTCTTAAAACTTGTTTAACACCTCATTAACAATCTAAGGGACGTTATAACTCTTCTCCAAGACATCATTAAGTCATCATTAACTTGTTACTCATAAATCTTTTCCGATACATAACGTATACCTTACCTTCCTTGGCAAACTTTCTTCTCTTGCCTCGAATGTCTTTAAAATCTCAATTAGGATCATCAAATGCCATTTCTTACTTATCGAAACATCGCATACTTTGTACCCTTCGTTAGTCTATTCATTGTGCATGAACGGAAAATTTTCCGAGGTGTAACAGGCGGACCCGCTACGTGTCACGACCCAGCCCCGTGGGCCGCGACTGGTGCCCTACTTAGGCACCTCAAACAAACTCACAACCCGATCATCGTATTCAAACCCAATCAAACTCAGCATATGTTGTTCGAGCTGAAGATTTATAACAGACGTCACGCGAACACTTACCGAACCCTTATCTTAAGCGGTCGCCCGTTCAGATTAGTCAAATCAAAATCAGAAAGGTGGCGGAATATACGTCGCCTAAATGCACACACACATATACAAACTCAGAGGCCGACTTGGCTATAGTAGCGTACGGGCCGCTTAAGAACGCAAAACAGACTCACATACAAACACACCGGACCCACGACCCACAAATGTGACTACAGGCCTCTAGACAAAACAGAACATATGAACATATGACGGGACAGGGCCCCGCCGTACCCACACATCCACAAATGTACCAAACACACACACAACAGAAGGTATGTACCAAAAGTAGACTCTGGATCAAGGGGAGCTCTCCAACACAGCAGAATGAGTAGCCTAAACTGGAGGACCACCCAAACGATCTTCTGTACCTGCGGGCATGAAACACAGCCCCCGAAGAACCGGGGGTCAGTACGGGAGAAGTACTGAGTATGTAAAGCAGAAGGTACAGGATTCACAAACACAACTGGAGTTAGAAGAAACAAACACGAACGTCAACGCAGCAAAGCAAACCTGTGCGGAAGGCAAATGTACAAATGCAAATCAAATCATGTATAGGGTTTAGGAACGTGGTCACCCCCGACGCTGGTGCCACAACACATCATAACTCCAGAAGTTTTCAAATCTCTGTACAGTCTCCAGACACATCATATCACACACACACATCACATCATCAGAACATATCAAATGCCATATCACATCATAACTCCATAAACGGTAACCGGCCCTATGGCGAGGCCTCGGAAACCGTAACACATCATAACTCCCGAATATGTTATGGCGCGCACGATCACAAAGTCGGCCCGGGTACCGACGAACGAAATCATAGTAAATGGCACGAACGGAGTAGTGCAGAAACCATATGCAAATTAAAAGTAAATTACCGAACTCAACACATGATTATCCATGGCATATACTTGACGTAAAAGGCTCGGAGTAGGAGTCAGGAAAATAAAAATTTAGTAGGTAATAGTTACGGAGTTCCAAACTGCAAAGTCTTTGAAAAAAAATTCACAAGTCATTTTCCGAAAATCTAACATCATTCAAAGTGCAAAACGTTCAATAACGGCATAGGGAATTTCAAACGGACCCTTAAGTCATAAACAAACGATTGCCTTTTATATCGGACGAAAATGAGCCAAACGAACCAAATAAGGGAAGCCTCGGGGCTTGCGGGCCCACCTCGAGTCAAATTGAGGCGGCGGACACAAATCACGGACTTTAGGCTCCATAGAGTCATCCACGAAGGTTTCAGAGAGTTTCGGACACAACAGCAAAAGTTACGAAGGTTCGAACATTCTTTTAACTAAATGCAACAAAAAGGGTTCAATTGCGCTGGATGAATAGTACCCAAACTTGAACCTAGATTTCCAAGAGCAGAGTTATCCCCGAGAGTCCGATCTTAACCTAGTATGACTAGGACATGCCAAAAGAAGGATAGGTAGGCTTTACATACCTGGTTGGCGCCTTACGCTCGTCAAATCGGAATTCCCGTTTCGTCCGAAAACTGCAAATGGTCACTTTTACCAGTTACTATTCATGAGAGTTAACATTTTCATCTTTGGGGCTATACTTGGCTACCGAAATTTCGGCAGCACTTCCCCTATAAATCTAACACCCCCGAGACTTGGCTCGGCTCAAAATACAACAACAACAACAATCCCAAACATCATTACACAATACAAACCACAATCAAACCGCACTAGCTTCAAAATTTCACCTTATTACATAAGTTGGTAATTCTATATTCAAACTTCAAAATTCCAAATCTATTTCCACATTAGTGTATTCATTCATTCAAGATTTTTTCACCACATAACATACAAGTTCCAAACCATATACAAAGTTTCTCAAAATCCATTACTTTCCCTATTTCATTCAAAACACCAAAAGTTACGACGAATATTCTAACTTGTGTCGTTTCATTCCAAATTCATCAACATCAACTATAAATCATATTTAAAGTCCTTAGTATCATAAATATACTATGATATACACAAATATACCAAAGGTATACACTTTCCGATAACGTCCGAAATCATTTTCTAATGCCAACTCAATTCTTTAATCAATCATTTACAACATAAAGATCACAACAACACAACTAACAAGCTTACACGAAATCAATTCACATGTCCTTCCACCCCATATAGCTCACGGCCAAACACACCCCTCACACACATACACGCCATGCACACACCCACCACACTTCCATAATCTTCATGCTAATCCAATCACTAACACATATATATCCATTTCATAGCATAAAACATAGAAATCTTACCTTGATCTTAAGATTCCGATTCGCCGCAAACGTCGCCCTTTCGTCAAACTAATTGTACCACAACGATGAGCACCTCGAACTCATCAATCATTCCAAAAGAAACTAAGTGTTTGGATTAGAAACAAAGCCAAGATAATTTTTTTTTCTTTCCAATGGTTCTCGGCCGAGAGCCTTATGTTGATGCTCCTTTTTTTTTTTTTTTTGTTTTGATCTTCATAGCTAGCAAGACCACTTGAACTTGATATATATCCACAATTAAGAGTCATGTGCATAGCACATGACATTAAAAATGGGTTGGGCCATTCACTATGGCCGGCCACCTCAAGATTTTGGGCCTAAATTCTTATCAAATATTTCTTGGCCCAATTCCTTAAAAGTCCCGCTTTGTAATTCCCGAAACTAATTTCCGAAATTCCAAATTTACCCTCGGCCTTCCCCGAGGTCTTGACATTATTGATTCCATAACCAACATAATCATAACAACTCGAATCAAAATATTTCCTCAACTCACACAAGTCTTCTTTATTTCTCAATATCCCGTTATACGAAAACACGGGACATAACATTCTCCCCCCCTTAAGAACATTCGTCCCCGAATGTTAAATTGATCTCATGGGGCGTCACCCTACTCTGGGAGGGTTCTCTTTATAGTTGTCCTTTACTGATTTTTCTGACACGGCTTCTTTACCAACATTAGAGGGCAAATTTTTCACATCACCGATTCAAATGCCTTCATAATCCCTTTTGTCATACCCTACGTAATCACCGCACCATACGCTATATCCTTGTAATGGACGAACGCTTTCCAGACATCATAGTCAATATCATTTTCTTGTCACACTCCTGAGTTTCCTTACCGCATCGTCGTAATCTCACTTTACTTCATATCAGACATTTCATGCCAAACAGATTCAGAACTAAAGCCGGACGCACATAAGCGTATCAGACGGATCCATAATCGGAGGCAGACATACTCAACCATGGCGGGCGGATTCGTAGTCGAAGTCAGGGGTACAAAAGTGTGTCAAACAAATCTGAGATCAGGGTCAGACGTACGAAATCACATCGGACAGATTCGAAATCAGAATCAAATATACAGAATTGTGATCAGACAAACCGAAATGTATCAAACACACGCGCGGTCAAAATCAAACGCACAGAAGCATATCAGACGGATTTGTATCCAGAGTCGGACATACAGAGGTGTGCCAAACAAAAACGTATTCAGAATCAGACGCACAAAGATTCCTCAGACGGGAACATAATCGAGCTCAGCAATACAGAGGCGTACTAAACAGAGCCTCATCGGAATCGGAAGTGCAGGAGCACCACAAATAGAATGTCAATTTAGAATAGAATCGTTCATATTAAGGCTCCAATGGTCCGCGAGAAATTCCCCCTTTATTTGCAAACTTATTCGCCAAGTTGTCACACAAATTACCTTGCGTCTCGCGTATCGATTCTTTCAAAGGTTCTATTTACTCACGCTGCTTACCTTTCATCTTTCACAACATTAGTTGCCGGGGCTCGGCTCTTAACCCACATGACACCAAATGAAAATCATGCACACACATACACATACACATACACATATACACACTTATTCAGACCTTACTGGCGAACATCTCTGGCTGTTATTCAGATCCATTCACTTTCCCAAGCGATGGTATACCCTTTTCTTCTTGCCCGTTTAGTCCGCCTCGTTCCGCGCGACTCCCGAAAGGGCACTAATTACTCCACACACATTCTATTTACCTCTTGGTTACCCCAAATTTCCATTTATTTTTATCATATTCTCACTTATGAAGAACTTTGCATTACTTCCCAGGGGGGTCACCCATCCCAGAATTGCTCTGGCTTGAGCACGCTTAACCCCGAAACTTTCACGCATTTTGACGCGTTAGGACTGATATAATTTCGTCAATTGCCCCGCACGACCTTTGTCACATAATCTTAGGGCCAAACGGGGTCTTAGCAAATTTTTTTCGGAAGTTTTCGTAGCGGGCCCCACTCTGACCCGAAGAGGGCGTTTGCTCTTCTGGCTCTGTGGTTTATCGTTCTAGCCTTCCAAATTCCATATATTCGCCTCCCACGTATACAAATAACTGCCTCAAATATTTTCATTAATTCGGATTCTTACCCTACTTTTACTGACACACAAAAAGAGAATATCACATAATACTGAGATACAGACCTATTATTGCACATATTCATTCAGAAAAAGGTTAGTAATATACCTGGGTCTGCGTCTAGGGATGCCTCTGGGTCCCGCCGACCAGTCAAAGCATAGATGCGGTTCGAGAGACCGCTAGAATCTGAACCCCCACCACGGCCTCTACCGCGGCCCGCCAGTGCTGGCATACCTCGCCCCGTGGAGCGCGTGGCCGAAGGGGTAGATGACGAACCAGCAACGGATCTCATCGGTGGTGCTGCGCTACCGGAACCGCCTGCCCACGGACAATCCCGCATGATGTGGCCCTGGCGGCCGCAAGCAAAACAGGCCCCTGTGGCCCTGAAGCACTCACCTGGGTGCGATCTTCCACAATACGAACACGGGGGCATAGGTGGCCTAGTCTGACTGGGACCCCTGCTCGCCTGAGGACCTGGGGCTCTGGAACTCTGGTCTGCCCTGGACGGTCCTGCGCCATCAAACCTCTTACTAACAAACTGTGTGTCCCGGTCTGACGGAGGGAAGTACCCACTGGACTGATACTGAGGCTGCCCGCCCCGAGAATCTCCAGAATACCCCGCTGATCTGGCCCTCTTGGGCCGTCTCCCATCATACTCTCTGCTGGGCCGATCTGCTCGGTGCCGGTTCTCCATCCCCTGGGCGTAGGCCTGTAGACGGGCATTGTCCATATCTGTCTGCAATGACACCGCCATACAGCCGTCAACCAGGTAACGATCCAACCCCATAACATATCTATGCATCCGATCTGTCATATCTGCCACCACGGCAAGGGCATACCGGGCCAGGGAATCAAACTCCAAATCATATTCACGAACGCTTCGACCCCTCTGCTGTAGATGTAAAAACCGATCAGCTCGCTCCCGTCGTAACTCTGGGGGCAGAAAGTGGCGGGTGAAAGCAGTCACAAACTGATCCCATGCAGCTGGAGGAGCACCCTCACCCCTGGATAACTCCCAAGTCTCATACCAATGTGCGGCAACATCCCGAAGTCTATGCGAAGCCAGCTCAACCGACTCGGTCTCTGAAGCCCTGACCAAGTCTAATGCACGCCGCATCCCCCGAATAAAGTCATGGGGGTCCTCGTCGGGCTTAGACCCGAAAAACTCTGGAGGGCCACATAATAAGAACTCTCGAACTCTCAGGCTGTCCCGCCTATCCTCATCATCATCGTCCCTCCGCCCGCGTCTGCGAGCCTACCCCGCTACTATCGTGGTCAGCAACTGTACAGCCTCCCTCAGGGTCCTATCCTCCGCCCCTGGCTGGGGAGCTGGAGTCTCAGGAGCGGGTACACGGACCTCTGGAGCTGCTGAAGGTCCTGCTCCAGGCTGTACTAATGGGGGTGTAGCAGACCCCTCAGAATGAGGTGCAACCTCAGGCAAATCATAGACACGAGCCCGGGTAGCTCGCTGTGCCTGACTGGTCTCTCCCACCTTCGCCTTGCCCTTCTGGGCCGCCGTTGCCTTCTTCGGAGGCATCTCTGCAAACACAACAACGGGTCAGATCAGAATGACCCTAATAGCACAGCTCTATCGCACGATCTAAGATTCCAAAGAAAGTAACATCCTAAATGCCCTGTAGCCTCCTGTTTATAGATGTGGTGCACAACACATCGATAAACAAGACTCTACTAGACACGGCCTGTAGACATTCCGAGGACAAACCGCTCTGATACCACTTTTGTCACGACCCAGCCCCGTGGGCCGCGACTGGTGCCCTACTTAGGCACCTCAAACAAACTCACAACCCGATCATCATATTCAAACCCAATCAAACTCAGCATATGTTGTTCGAGCTGAAGATTTATAACAGACGTCACGCGAACACTTACCGAACCCTTATCTTAAGCGGTCGCCCGTTCAGATTAGTCAAATCAAAATCAGAAAGGTGGCGGAATATACGTCGCCCAAATGCACACACACATATACAAACTCAGAGGCCGACTTGGCCATAGTAGCGTACGGGCCGCTTAAGAACGCAAAACAGACTCACATACAAACACATCGGACCCACGACCCACAAATGTGACTACAGGCCTCTAGACAAAACAGAACATATGAACATATGACGGGACAGGGCCCCGCCGTACCCACACATCCACAAATGTACCAAACACACACACAACAGAAGGTATGTACCAAAAGTAGACTCCGGATCAAGGGGAGCTCTCCATCACAGCAGAATGAGTAGCCTAAACTGGAGGACCACCCAAACGAGCTTCTGTACCTGCGGGCATGAAACACAGCCCCCGAAGAACCGGGGGTCAGTACGGGAGAAGTACTGAGTATGTAAAGCAGAAGGTACAGGATTCACAAACACAACTGGAGTTAGAAGAAACAAACACGAACGTCAACGCAGCAAAGCAAACATGTGCGGAAGGCAAATGTACAAATGCAAATCAAATCATGTATAGGGTTTAGGAACGTGGTCACCCCCGACGCTGGTGCCACAACACATCATAACTCCAGAAGTTTTCAAATCTCCGTACAGTCTCCAGACACATCATATCACACACACATCACATCATCAGAACATATCAAATGCCATATCACATCATAACTCCATAAACGGTAACCGGCCCTATGGCGAGGCCTCAGAAACCGTAATACATCATAACTCCCGAATATGTTATGGCGCGCACGATCACAAAGTCGGCCCGGGTACCGACGAACGAAATCATAGTAAATGGCACGAACGGAGTAGTGCAGAAACCATATGCAAATTAAAAGTAAATTACCGAACTCAACACATGATTATCCATGGCATATACTTGACGTAAAAGGCTCGGAGTAGGAGTCAGGAAAATAAAAATTTAGTAGGTAATAGTTACGGAGTTCCAAACTGCAAAGTCTTTGAAAAACAATTCACAAGTCATTTTCCGAAAATCTAACATCATTCAAAGTGCAAAACGTTCAATAACGGCATAGGGAATTTCAAACGGACCCTTAAGTCATAAACAAACGATTGCCTTTTATATCGGACGAAAATGAGCCAAACGAACCAAATAAGGGAAGCCTCGGGGCTTGCGGGCCCACCTCGAGTCAAATTGAGGCGGCGGACACAAATCACGGACTTTAGGCTCCATAGAGTCATCCACGAAGGTTTCGGAGAGTTTCGGACACAACAGCAAAAGTTACGAAGGTTCGAACATTCTTTTAACTAAATGCAACAAAAAGGGTTCAATTGTGCTGGATGAATAGTACCCAAACTTGAACCTAGATTTCCAAGAGCAGAGTTATCCCCGAGAGTCCGATCTTAACCTAGTATGACTAGGACATGCCAAAAGAAGGATAGGTAGGCTTTACATACCTGGTTGGCGCCTTACGCTCGTCAAATCGGAATTCCCGTTTCGTCCGAAAACTGCAAATGGTCACTTTTACCAGTTACTATTCATGAGAGTTACCATTTTCATCTTTGGGGCTATACTTGGCTACCGAAATTTCGGCAGCACTTCCCCTATAAATCTAACACCCCCGAGACTTGGCTCGGCTCAAAATACAACAACAACAACAATCCCAAACATCATTACACAATACAAACCACAATCAAACCGCACTAGCTTCAAAATTTCACCTTATTACATAAGTTGGTAATTCTATATTCAAACTTCAAAATTCCAAATCTATTTCCACATTAGTGTATTCATTCATTCAAGATTTTTTCACCACATAACATACAAGTTCCAAACCATATACAAAGTTTCTCAAAATCCATTACTTTCCCTATTTCATTCAAAACACCAAAAGTTACGACGAATATTCTAACTTGCGTCGTTTCATTCCAAATTCATCAACATCAACTATAAATCATATTTAAAGTCCTTAGTATCATAAATATACTATGATATACACAAATATACCAAAGGTATACACTTTCCGATAACGTCCGAAATCATTTTCTAATGCCAACTCAATTCTTTAATCAATCATTTACAACATAAAGATCACAACAACACAACTAACAAGCTTAAACGAAATCAATTCACATGTCCTTCCACCCCATATAGCTCACGGCCAAACACACCCCTCACACACATACACGCCATGCACACACCCACCACACTTCCATAATCTTCATGCTAATCCAATCACTAACACATATATATCCATTTCATAGCATAAAACATAGAAATCTTACCTTGATCTTAAGATTCCGATTCGCCGCAAACGTCGCCCTTTCGTCAAACTAATTGTACCACAACGATGAGCACCTCGAACTCATCAATCATTCCAAAAGAAACTAAGTGTTTGGATTAGAAACAAAGCCAAGATAATTTTTTTTTCTTTCCAATGGTTCTCGGCCGAGAGCCTTATGTTGATGCTCCTTCTCTTTTTTTTTTTGTTTTGATCTTCATAGCTAGCAAGACCACTTGAACTTGATATATATCCACAATTAAGAGTCATGTGCATAGCACATGACATTAAAAATGGGTTGGGCCATTCACTATGGCCGGCCACCTCAAGATTTTGGGCCTAAATTCTTATCAAATTTTTCTTGGCCCAATTCATTAAAAGTCCCGCTTTGTAATTCCCGAAACTAATTTCCGAAATTCCAAATTTACCCTCGGCCTTCCCCGAGGTCTTGACATTAATGATTCCATAACCAACATAATCATAACAACTCGAATCAAAATATTTCCTCAACTCACACAAGTCTTCTTTATTTCTCAATTTCCCGTTATACGAAAACACGGGACATAACACTACGGCAGCCCTGAGTCCGCTACAGCGGACCTGCTGGAACAGTCCGTACAAAATTATCATAACTTTCTCATACGAAGGTGAAACGCGACAATTCTTTTTGCTATAGCTTCGTAATTACGATACGAATCTACTGGTTCAAATCTCACACAAAACAAAGGTCGTTTGATCAATTTGGAGCACTTTCTATCCAAAGACCTACGGCGAAAACTGCGAATACGAGCGCGACAAAACCCAAACCTATCTGAAACTCTTTGGAACCTCACCAAAACTTGTGGACAAGTTAAAAATCATCATATTAACTTGTTGGAACTTCCAAAATATTGACACGGGGTCATCCTGACCCGATGTTGACCATGGTCAACTCTAACTCGTTAACTTAACTTGCTTCTCCATCAATGACTCAATTTACCCTCGAACCTTGCGGGAACCAATCCAATGACTTCATTAAGTCATAGATCTTACTAACGGGAATTGGGAAATGGTCAACAAGGGTAAATGGGTCAAAAACACTATAACGACTAGGCGGGTCATTACATCAGATACCAATTTACCAATCGTTCATACTCGAACGAAGAAGGGGAGTAAGAAGGTTGACAATAACCCAAGAACAAGTCTCAAAACAGCACCAACCTTTAATTATAGACACAATTATAGCCCACTCTGAACCAGTAAAATACTCTAGTTTCGCTAACCTATCTTCACCCTTAGAACCGTTCTTAACACCACGATTTCCTAGAAATACGTAAACACGCACCACAAGCCCGAAACCAATCACAGTCCTATCACCATTTGGGGTGACTAATTCTAGTCCCTTATATTCCAAAAATGCTCACTCAAGTTATCCGATTAGTAATACCCGTCACATAACCCACTACCACGAATATGACCTCATCTCGAAAATATAACCCTAACCTTCACATTATAGGAATTTCCATAAACCCTCTTATTTAACCCACACTAGCTTATCTACTATAAAGTGTTACAAAACTATCCATCTGTGAACCACACAAACCATTTCCTTAAGCCTTAATACGTCGGTTACCTGAATCTTGCTCTCACTAGTTGTTGATCACAAACCCTCACGAAACTATGTCATATCACTTAGTCTATTTTGTAGATTCCTTTCCTTAAGCGTACTAATGATCAAACCTCATCTAAAATATGTAAGACAGCAACCCCACAACCTACACTAACCTAAGTAATCATGATTTCTAATCAAATCACAATCATCATTACCATCTAGTTATTTCTCGAACCCCCTCAGTAGGATACCACAAACCACAAGTCTTGCAAACTAGACAAGTCAATCCTGGAGATAGTAGCATACCACCTACTCTACACCCTAGAGTTCCCTTAGTTCACTCAACTCTAAAACCGAAAAATTTCTGAATCCAGCCTACCATGTATACCGTCCTATTGCTGCTCTGACATATATCTACCAAGGTGCCTTTGCTCGAATTCCCTTAATCAAAATTTTCGAAATGATCTAACCTTCATCACTAATTTACCATTACGATGTCTTACTTGTCTAACCAGAACACCCTTAACCATTCGCGCAATTATCCCTTTTTATGCGATTAACTAACCGAGTAGTAACACCAGTAGTAGTAGGAACGAGCCAAACTTATGCACGAGGAACGAAGCTCTCAAAAATCCCCCAAGTGTGCTTACAGAATGATGGAACGAATGATAAGGGTTTTAACTTATAAAGTACGAAGAAAACTACTCGGCGTCCGCTGCGGCGGTCGATGGTTCGCTGCGGCGGTCCCGTTGTGGCAGACAGCCCAGTGCTATAGCGGACTCCGTCACACTTGACTACCCGCACCAGCAAGTTGTACCTCGCTATGGTAGACTCGCTGTGGTGGAAGCCCTTCCGCTGCAACGGTCGACCCTTAACTAGTGTGCTCGGTTTTTCACCAAGTTTTCACTCCCTATCCCAACTATTCATCCGAGGCCTTACAACCACAAACTAAACATACAGGTCAATGTAAAAATATACTACGGACTTACCCGTGGCCTCGGAATTCCTAACGGAGGTCTAATTTATCATGTCACCCCTAGCGGTCACTATACGTTTGTCAAATATGAAGATCCCTACCTAACTTACACTCGTGCCACACCCTATCATAACACCCCAATGAAGTTTTAAACTTATGCCCAAACCAATCATATCATACTTGTTTAAGACGTAAAAGCACATATGCGACTTCTGAGCGACCCAACACTGAAAACATAGAGACCATGTAATCCTTCGTACCATCTCTCCCATTTCTCAAGAAAACCCACATGATGAATGAATCTCAACCACCATTCCACACAACAGAAACCTCAAATCATAATTGAATACTAAACTTAGTCATGCGTCCGAATCAGGAAGACACATATGGAACCATATCAAGTCATGTCATAACAAAACTGCTCGCATGAGAGTCCAGGAAATGAGTTTCCACCATCCGTGGAAGAATGAGACAAGAAAGTGCAGATACTAATTGGAATCGACTAGATACCAACTTGAATGAAGTAGCACTAAAGAATGAAAGAAGTGGAAGTTTCCTAAATGTCTTATAGCCTCTCCTAGATAGGTATGAAGCTCTTCGTACCAATCTGTAAGACTCTACTAGACACGTCCTTGTACAACGAGATTCACGAACCTAGGCTCCAATACCAACTGTCATGACCCATAATACCGATTATGCTGGCACCTACCTTATTATCACTAGTAGGCGAACCATTACTCGTTAACAATCACTACCCAATACTTAAACAATCAATGAGCATGTGAATGAATAAATAGTCTACCAAGTCATAAATAATAAATAATACAAGTATGGAAGTCTACTATTACATCCCCAGAATTTGAAAGTCATTATACAAGAACTCTAACCAACAATGTTTAAAGAATGAAGTATATCTCAAATATAATAACAACTAATTTCTGGAATGAAACTAGACATCTAGAAAGAGAGATCTTTAGGTGGCATGGTATGGATAGAAGCTCACCCACGCATCCGATCAAGCTAACTAGCTTTAAGGTAGAGATGTGGTCTGGATGAAATCTCTGAAACACAATCTACACTCAAAAAAGGTGCAGCAAGGTAGTATCAGTACAAACACTATGTATCAGTAAGCATGATAGGCCGACTAAGATTAGTTCACGCATATAAGTATAAAATCAACAAGATAAATATATAGGCACTTAATTCTCAAATCCAAGTCACAGAACATCCCATAACTGAGTCTCAGCCTAAGAAGAAGCTTCTAAACCACAAGTCTATCAAGTCTCAATAATCTCATTAACGCCTTTCTTCCCATATCACTACAATTACACCTCCTATTCATCATAAAAAGTAATGGCGACAAGCCCGCATAATTAGAAGTCATACCAACCTAGATAATATCCGACCAAACACCATTGTCCGAAGAGCTAAGCATGATTTCTCCCATCAATTCCACACAATATATACATTTTGCTAATCAAATTCTAACTAAAGTAAGTTATAACCTACCTCGAATGCAGAACAGGAGCCACAAACTACTCCACACGAGCCTTCTGTTTCCGAAGTGCCTCAGAACGGTCAAAGTCTAACAATATAATGCTAACTAAGAGAAATACCATGTATTTAAACAAGAACAACAATTTGGGGAAGAAGACCCACTTACTTCTACCCTTTTCGATGGATGAAACCATCCTTTGGTAGTGAAGTTATTATAACTTCTATCTCTACAATCATTAACCTTCAATTCAAGGGTTTCTAATCTATTTTACCCTTCAAACAGATTTTAGGACAAAGTTTCCATTTTTATTAGAACCCTAAGTCTCAACATGAAATTCCAACCTGAAGAAATCAAATTCTCTTCCTAGAAAGTGATAATCTATACTCCTAGATGATTAATTAACAACCCAGAAATTATTTAAGGGTTTACTATTCTAGGGTTCTAGGATTTTCACCCTCCATTGATGGACTTAAACTAATCATAGAACTTAAAGAAGAAAGAAAAAGGAACAAATAAAGGTGTGGACTTACCCTCCAATATGCTTTCACCAATGAATGGAATGAAGTTTGCCTCCTTCTCTCTTGAAAACTAACTTTGGGGACTTGTGGGTAATGGTTCGGAGTTGGAATATAAATATAGGGTTTTCTGTCCCCTTTGGTCGTTGCGACTGTCATCATATCCACTGCGGTGGACCCTCTACCGCGGCCCTACAGGGACTTGCGGGAACAGTCCGCACAAATAAATGGTCGTAACTTCCTTATATGGAGGCGAAACGCGACAATTCTTTTTGATATAGCTTTGTAATTATTACACAGATCTAATGGTTCAAACATCGCAGAAAACAAAGGTCGTTTGATCAATTTGGAGACCTTTCTATCCAAATACCTATGGCAAAAACATCGAATACGAGCGCGACAAAACCCAAACCCATCTGAAAATCTTCGGAACCCCACCAAAACTTGTGGACAAGTTAAAAATCATCATATTAACTTGTTAGAACTTCCAAAACATTTATACAAGGTCATCCTATCACGACGTTCACCATGGTCAACTCTAACTCGTTAACATAACTAGCTTATCCATCAATGACTCAATTTATGCTCCACCCTTGCGGGAACTAACCCAATGACTTTATTAAGTCATAGATCATACTACTGGAACTTGGGAAGGGTCAACGAGGGTAAATGGGTCAAAAAAACTACAACGACCAGGCAGTTCTTTACAATACGGAAGACCAAGAATGGGATGAGCATGACTAGGCAGAAGAAAAACATAATAAAAAAGAAATTACGTAAGTAATCTAAAAAAGCGGAGGAGTGGTGACCCGAGAGTATATGGTAGACGAAACGACGGTGGCTCCATACGGGGGATTGTCAGGTTCTTATGGGTGCATTAACTAGAAATTGGTTGGAATTGAAAGTAACTGTATGCGAGGGAGGGAAAGGAAAAGCAAAAAGTTTTATGCGTTCGTGCTCCACATCCGTGAAGCACTTCACTCGCTCAAGAAGACACAGAAAATTACTAGCTTTTCGGCGTTGAAGTGTGTGTATATATATATATATATATATATGTGTGTGTGTGTGTATGTGGCGCACGCTAGATGTCGTACCTGTCACGACCCAACCATGAGGACCCTAACTAACACCGGATACTATGCCTGACCGAGCTTCACCATACCATTCATTCTTTATCTATTATCCTTATGTGAACCCATAGACCTTTTATTCCTTTAACTTAAGTTATTTCAACATAAAAACTCAATGAAACTCCTCATAGGGAATTACATGAACATACGGCCTACATGGCCACTACAAAAAACTGATGACATCCCAACATACCATATACAAGACACTATCTTTAAAGTCTCTAACATAACCAAGATGCCATAACATGAGTCGGGACAGGGCCCCGACGTACCCATAATGCATAAGACACATATATGTACACATGTCCTTCGACTTGGCAATACTCCGAACAGAAGAGGAGTTCTCCAATCCAGCTGATAGCCGGAGAACAACCAATAGCAAGTGCTACACCTACGTGGCATGAAACACAGTGTCCCCAGGCAAAGGGACGTCATTACGAATAATGTACTTAGTATGTCAGGTAGAGATGAAACAATATAGTAAGACCTCAATTATAATAAGAAGAGCGTCAGAATTAACATGTACTTGTGACTGCCATTAAGGGCCATGAACATGCATATTATACCTTTTTTTAAGACATTTATATGTATATACCTTTACCCATTCGCTCCACCGAGCTTCGCCCCATCGGGCATTATATCATATCCGGCCTCATTGTGCATCATCATATACCAGCTGATCAGGTGGTTTGCGTAAATACGTAAACAATGCATGTGTGTGTGTGTGTGTATACACACACACACACATAGACATAATATATATATATATATATATATATATATATATATATATATATAGTTTCTTTAATGTTATGGCCATGCCATAACATTAATTTTCATTTTACAAGGACATCTTCCATATTTTCGGTGTTTAGGTATATTCTTTCCTTTGCCTTTTCTCCTCTTATAACCCATTTGTTTCCTTATAGGGATTTCATTCCTCCTGGTAACAATTTATCGCCGTTACTCTTATCCCTCTATTCTTGTGTCTAACTTCTTTTTATTCCTGAATTCCACCACTTCCCAGTGTCAGTTACGTATCTAGTCAACTTGTGAAGTTAAAACAAGTGTCATGTTGAAATCTATTTCGTTTTCGCCCGCTTCCTTCCATTTGTCAAGATCCATATTACTTCAGACTCTTTATAGGATTCCATTCCTTTCGGAATTCATGGCGTCTAAAACGTTCTTTCCCTTATCCTCCTTCTTTCAATTTGAGTTTTCACCCTCTTTGTCACATGTATAACCTTGCCAAATTTTGTTACATGTCCTATGATACTAATTTGATATTTCCCGATAACTTTTGAATTCATGGTGTCTAAACTTTTTTTTGTTAACTTGCCGTTTGTCATCGCACTTGCCATATGATGGCAGAAATTATGTCGTAAATATTCCTTCCCTTAAAGCCTTGACGATTATTCCTCTTACCTTAGCCTTCTGAGTTCATGTCGTTATTATCTCTCCTACCATCATCCATTCTATCCCCTTGAACCCTTTGTTGCTCCTTAGTAAGTGTTCTTGGACACATTCCCTATGGTATCGGATTAGAATTTTCCACATAGTTCTCCTCACACCACATCTATCCTCATGTCCAATATTGTCACTCTTCGGATTCGCCTTCCGTATTCCACCTTGAATTCTTTCCTCTCCCTAAATACTTCATCGTCATTTCATCATATCCCTTAGTTGTAGCTCATGAACTAATTACATCTCGCTCTATCCGACAATCTCGTGTTTCGCGGTCATCGTTAAATCTATATCTTTTGTTATTCTGGAATCGTCTCCTTGATATACCAACATTATTTTATTTCTGACTATGACATCCCCGTACACTTATTCATCTCCCTCTTCTATGAATCCAATTTTTGGTTAAATCCTATACAAAGATTCCCTTCACAAATGTTTCACTGTGGTTTCCAATTTCACTTAATAAGAAGACTCACTTCCTAGGTCGCAATCAATCATCCTTCCTTATAGGCTTGGTTCCATAACCTAAACTTTTATCAGTCTTCTTCCTTATACTTTCCCTTTGTTGCTTTCTTCCCGCTAGTTGATTTTTATAACCTTTAAATATTTCTTTCATCCTTGCAATCTTTTACCAATATTACATATGCCCTTACCTCAATTATAGAATGTCCTGCATCTTCACATCTTATTTCCATGATCACTGCACCTCTTGCAACTCATTGGTGGTATACGTCTTACCAATTCTTTTACCTTCATTTATCTAATATCTTATAAACAAAATCCTTCATTGGATTATATTCTATGTTCTAGTACCCACATCTCGATCAGTCGTACCATCGCATTTTCAATATAACGATTTTTCATCACTTTACCAATAACTATAGATTTTAGTCCATTGTTTGTCACAATCCTTCAATTATCATTCTTTCTTAACGTCGACCCTTTGTTTCTTTTCCTAAACAATTAATAATTCTATGAATTCTCATCGTTACGAAATGTGCATATCTCGGATGTACCCTCGTCCTATTCTAGCATTCTATCAAAATAATAAATTTACATTTCATTTTGACTTAGTCTTGAAATTCTGACGAATGTTTCTTGTCACGATCCTACTCTAGAGTCTTGATCTGGTACAAATCGTTCTAACAACGGCTGGAGAAATTCTTCCTCTTGTTGCCCATCCATCGGTTGTTCACCAATACACGTATTTTCTACAAACGTACCAACTATGTTGATCCTCCCAGTTTGGCCACCATTCTCATTTGAACATTGTTCTATAGATGTCATCACACTTGAATTACTCGGGTTTTTCATCTGTAAACTCATCGGCCTCTCCGAAGGCCTTGACTCATCCAATGGTCTACCATAACGCGAATTCTGAGGATCAACTCCCATTATCTGTCTGCTCATGTCTTGCCCTGATAGGGCCAGGGGTGAAACTGGTGACATCGAAGATCCTCCCCGCTCCCCTAAACTTGTCAAAACTGACGATACCTACTATGTTGTGGCCTCTTAAATCTCCGATGAGTCTGTCTCAATAGAAAAGATGGCTTCAGATGGATCAATCTCAATACAGGACATATCCTCGGATAGATCTGTCTCATAAGAGTAACACACTCCCGTAGAAGTCATTCTTCAGCTATAAAACAATCAGAGGTTATATGACGAATTTTATTTCCTATAACTTGGTTCTATCACATGATCTAAGATATAAAAAGAAGGTAACCATTCTAAATGTCCTGCAGCCTCCCAATTATAAATGTGGCGTGCAACACATCCATAAGTGGGACTCTTCTAGACACGACTTTGAAAACTCCCAAGGATAGACCTGCTCTGATACCACTTTTTTTCATGACCCAACCCTGAGGACCTCGACTGACACCCGATACTCTGCTTGAGCGAGTGTCACCATACCATTCATTCTTTATCTATTATCCTAACCTGAGCCTATAACCTTTTATTCCTTTACCTTAAGTTATTTCAACATAAAAACTCAATGAAAATCATCATAGGTAATATACATGAACATACGGCCTACATGGCCGCTATAAACAACTGACGGCATCCCAACATACCATATACAAGACACTGTCAGCAAAGTCTCTAACATAACCAAGATACCATAACATAAGTCGAGACACGGCCCCGGTGTACCCATAATGAATAAGACATATATATGTACACACGTACTTCGACTTGGAAATACTCCGAACATAAGTGGAGTTCTCCAATCCAACTAATAGCCTGAAAATAAACTACCACAAGTGTCTTCTATTCGTCTGTCTATACCAGCATGGCGTGAAACACTGTGTCCCCCAAGCAAAGGGACGTTAGTACAAATAATGTACCGAGTATGTCAGGAAAAAATGAAACAATATAGTATGACCTCAATTATGATAAGAAGAACATCGGAATCAACCTGTACCTGTGACTTCCACTAAGGGCCACGAACATGCATATTATACTTTTTTAAAAAATAATTATATGCATATACCTTTACCCATTCGCTCCATCGAGCTTTGCCCCGTCGGGCATTATATCATATCGGGCCCCTTCGGGCATCATCATCATCATATACTAGCTGATCAGATGGTTTGTGTAAATAACACCTTCCCATTTCCCATTTCCCATTTCCCATAAAAATCATGATAAATAAGTAAGTGTGTGTGTGTGTGTGTGTGTGTATAGCGCATGAGAAGAATGTTAAGATCATATATAACGAATGTTAAGATCATATAAAGACTGTTAAGATCATATAACCTTTCCTGGAGTGACATAAGAGTCGTTCATCCTCCGATTTCATTATGAACATCATTATAATTATCATACACCCCCTTCGGGACTTAGAACAAATCATGAGAGTGTACATGAAATGCAATGACCATCTTTGAGACTTAAGATATCAAGGACAATATTATGATGGAGCCAAATAATGTGAAATAACAATGGAAGGACAACCCTAGTCCTCTAAGAGTAAAGCCATTATGAGGTATGTTCTTTCACGTTTCGTTTCCATATAGATCATGCCAAAATGAAAGAAGGGTTAGCCTTCACATACCTTATCAGCTTACCGGTAGTGTCCAACGTTCATCGTCCAATTTTTGCCAATCTATACAAGACATTTAGACTTAAGGTTATTAGCCATTGGAACTTTCTCAAGCCAAACTTAAGCTAGTAGGTGTTCTACATAAATTCGGGCAGCATTTCCTTTCTAATATCGACTTCCATCCAAGCCAAATTTAGCTCAAGACAATTATACATCATCAAATAACAATATATCCAAGGAATCATAACAACAACCAGCCCAAAATTTCCATTAATTTCCTTCTAAAATAGTCCGCACAACACCCTCCGAGCTCTTCAAGTTATTCATATTTCCATTATCAATTTATTTCACAAACGTCAAACATTCGTAACAACATCATAGACATCATGTACTTACCATTTATTATAATTTCCATTTACAACAATACAACCTTAAAGCAATCCAACAACACAACAATAATATACATATGGTCTTCCACTCTTTTCCTTAAGGCTTATCACCCAAACAACATATCCAACAGTTCTATTGCATCAAACATATAGAGAAGGTGTAGAATATTACCTTTACAAGGTTACTTCACCCATCAGTATGCAACAAGATTAGCAACAATAATATCAATTTAAAGTTTCTCGTTCCACCAATACCTTTACTATGCTTCCTTAACTTTGGAGGGGTTTGATTTGGGTTTAAACTTGTAAGGCTTGCTCTATAAGCTTGAGAGGGTTTTAGGGGTTATGGATAAAGAGTTTCAGGGTCTAGGGATGAGTTAAAAATGAAGGAAATAAACTGGACATCAAGATAAATACACAAAGGTCGGCACTGCCTCACTTTCACGGTCCACTTTAACGGACTGTGAATTATTTCACGAGCCGTGAAACTGGCCGTGAAACCATTCCAGTGGCTAACCTCCATCTCCACCAATTCACGGTAGTTGTTACATTATTTTCATGGCCGTGGAAAATTCCATGGACCGTGAATTCTACCGTGAAACATCCCACTTTCCAATTTCTGACGAAACGCATTCTTTCTGATTCGTTTGGCTCCCAAACTCTCACATCCCTTACAAAACATGTATACAAACATATTTTACCTCGAGGCGCACCTGTAGGCTGCCTGCATGACTCTCCCAGTGGTTTTCAGTACCAGTTTACGTCGATCTAATCATAACCTATCCTTTATCCTACGATGAGAATGAAATGTAACCCTCACATCTTTAACAACTCATAGGGGCTTCATAGCCCTTCCTGCTTACTTTAGGTCACTTACATCACAACGATGCAAAACATTTCTGGGGTGTAACAGTACTTACTGATTATAGCTTGGGGTGTGAAGTCATATCATATCATATATATATATATATATATATATATATATATATATATATATATATAGCGCACACTAGGTGTCGTACCCACCGATTATAGCTCGGGGTGTGAAGTCATATCATCTACACACACACACACACACACACACATATATATATTATATATATATATATATATATATATATATATATGAGACCATTGGAGTGACGTCAGGCCGGTAAACCTCTGAATAACGTTATGTAACCACCAGTCATCATGAATCTCAATAACAACTCAAGAACCAGGATAACATGATTTAATAACATTACAATAGAAGGAAAGGACATGAACACTATAACTAATATGAGTAGAGTCGTTATGTTAGGACATTCGTTTACGTTTTGTTTCAGTTGGATTCATTGAAAAAGAATGAAAGGATAACCTTAACATACCTTTAACGTCAACTTGCTATTAGTGTTATGGCCAATTGCGTTAACTATAACAACACAAGAATCATATATAGAGCGGCACACTCGTTTTATAATGAATAGGACAGCATCTCCCATATTTCCTTCAATCCCTCAAGTTCAAAATAATAAGAACACCAATAACCACATCAAATCCAGCCACACAACAACTTAGAAGAATCACCAAACAACCATCATGACAATAACAACACCTTATATGATTTCCGCTATTAATTTCTTATTTCTCATCTCACAATTTAGCTATGACCTAGACGAACTTAAGCATATTTAGGAGAGGAGAATTCTTACCTTATATGCCAAGAACTACTCGTCTTCCACTTACTTCACTTTGATGAAAGCCCGGATTCAACAATGCGACAAAAGGGGAACAATGAGATCGAAGTAGTGAGCAAAACCCATATGTCGTTCTTGAGAATAAATATACGTCTCTTCCTAAACATATAACGTCACCCAACTGCACTTCAAAAGGGTAGAAAGTTGCCTCCTTTAAACACCTTTGCAGTGATATTTCCTTACATGCCAATGCAAAATATTAAGATAAGAGACTTGGATATACCTTTTTGTCCATATAGTGGCTATATTTGAGCATACCTTAGTGCTTGTCACCAATTATGCCACCACCAACTTATTTAAATGCATCATTTTGATGCCACCTGTCCATGATCACACGGTTGTCTATTTAATAACTATACAAAAATTTAAAATAATTTATTTACTTCCGTTACAATACCGCCACTTAATCAATTACACACATAATTAATTTCTTGATCTCAATTCACTTAAACAATAAGCAATTCCAATGCTCTTCTTGACTTAGGCCCCGTTTGTCCAAAGATACCAAAAAAAATCACTTTTTTTTTGGAATTTTGGAGTTGGAGTTGTGTTTGGCCATAGTTTTTGAAATTGTATTTTTTTGGCGAAATATAGTTGTAAAAAAGTGAAAAAAGTGAATTTTTTTGAAAAATAAGTTTTTTGAGTTTTTGGTATTCCAGAATACAACTTCAAGTTGTATTCGGAATTCTCATGGCCAAACGCTGATTCCGGAAAAAAGTGGGAAAAAAATCCGGAATAAAGTGAATAATTCTTATGGCCAAAAGGCTTATTATCATGGCCATGTGATCTAACACTAGTCCGTAACATTTCTAATCACCGTCGTTACACTTTTAAATCTTTAAATTAATTTGGTACTCCATCCTTTTATACACCGAGCACTTGGTATGCACAATTAAATATGACCAAAATTCCCTTTGGCTCAGGTCTACTTACATACGTTGAGCAGTTCAAACCGTAGCTCGAAAGCCCTAGGTATTACATTGATGAAACTCATACTCTTCGATTCGTTTAACTTCTAACCTTGACAACACTTACTTATCACTTCTTAACCGTTGCATAAATACAAATAACCTCAAAAATAGTCTTGTTCTTCGAGATTAAGTCGACTAACTTACTGTCACGACCCAACCGGAGGGCCGCGACGGGTACCCGGTGCTAACCCACCCGGGTACCTCTTATCACACTTTCACATTTATATCTCGGTGAGACAGATAGCTAAATCATACTTTCCATCCATTATTCATACTAATTCCATTGGGCAACAATACATATATATCATCATCAATGACAATGCCCATATAGATGTACATAAGCCGACGAGGCTAACAAAATGATATCCAAAATGTAGGTCAACAAGGCTAAACACATCTAACCATATACACATGTCTACGAGCCTCTAAGGAGAGTATGACATATCATATAGGCGGGACAGGACCCCGCTATGCCCATAAATATGCACACAAAAGAATAAATACCAAAAGTTGTAGCTCCGAATGAAATGGAGCTCCGCTATGTAGTCCCTGAGTAATAAAGCTATGGATCAAGCCTGTCTCCCTGGCCACCTGCGGGCATGACGCAGCGTCCATAAACAAAAGGACGTCAGTATGAAGAATGTACTGAGTATGTAAAGCATGATCAACATCATTATCAAAGCATAATAGACAACATAAGAAATAGCATAGGATGGGAGATAGTAGTATGATCATCATAAACACTTACTTGCTTTTCATAGAGATTTTCCATTTCTAATGCGTGATTGTGTAC
Organism: Lycium barbarum; assembly: GCF_019175385.1. Taxonomy (NCBI): domain Eukaryota; kingdom Viridiplantae; phylum Streptophyta; class Magnoliopsida; order Solanales; family Solanaceae; genus Lycium; species Lycium barbarum. The sequence continues at coordinate 31,496,467 of NC_083343.1, read as the reverse complement.
ATACATCCATATCCGTATCCGTACTCATTTACATTCGTTTCCATTTTCGTATTCATAGCATATTCGTATTTATACTCATATTTATATCGTATACATATCCATATCATGTACATAGCATACCCGACCCTGAAGGTTCGGTGTTTTGCATACTCGGACATGGCAAGGCTCGGTGAGTATACATACCTGGCCCTACCAAGGCTCAGGGTTATCCGTACCCAACTGTATTGGTGCGCGGGCGCAATATATATATATATATATATATATATATGGTTTCATAATAGTCATACATAGACACATATACATAAAAGCTCATAAGCATCTTTAGCATCATTACTATCGTCGTTCATTACATCTATCCTTAGAGGATTACTCATTATAGGAGGAATTTAGTACAATCGAAACATATCGAGAATCATGAGCTTAGTAGCTCTTAAAGATAGAATCATTTGGAGGACATCATAGGCTCATAGAGGATTAGATATTTGGCCAAAGAACCATGCCTTATGAAAGAAGGGTTAGCCTTACATACCTCTTCGTTCAACTATTCTATCACTTGCACGTTCTCCTTCAATATTCACGTTTCTACCTTCATTAGAGTTATACTATCATTAGAAAATCGATAGCTTAGCATACATGACTAAAGCTAGAGAAAATTGGACAGCATCCCCTTTATTTATACGACTTCCACAATATCATATATCAACTCCCAAACATCAATAATAACATTCACAATATCATAACAATACTCTTTATTCACATATATTATCCTTACTTCTCAGTTCACTTCCAATCATCCATATCCATGGTCATAGCACACGATTACATTCATTCATATACAATGTCTATACCATGTTCCTAACATCATTTATAACATAACCATAATCACAACACATCAAGAATCATGACTCAATCCAAGCTATTACTCAAAAATGACACTATTCCCACATTAATGACCCATTTTCTATATCCTTCTACAATCCAAGTGTTTCAACTTTTCAATACCTTAAACAATATGGAAAGACCATAAAACTTACCTTAGATGGTGTAGGAATAAGCCTTGGGTGGAAATACTTCACTTGAGACAAAACCCTAGTTCACCTCCAATGAAATTTCTTGTCTTGGATGATCTCTAATGAGTTTCTTACACTTGGTTTTCTTAGTTTGATGAAGTTGATCATAAATTTCTCTTGAGTTCTTATGGATGAAGAGTGGAGAGGGTTCTAGAGAGTTCTTGAAGTGTTGGATGAAAATGAAATGAAATAATGAACTTGGTCCCCTTTTTAATAACATAAAAATCTGATCTGTCGGGAAAATATACAGGCACTTATACGGTCCGTATAAACTTATACGGTCCGTATAAGTGACCGTGAAATCGCCGCTTCAACATCTCGCTTCTGTGACCATTATACGGCACATTATACGGTCCGTATAATCCCATCAGTGAGGGACCTTCACTGTGACGATTCTGCGGACCATTATACAGACCATATAACCTTATACGGACCGTATAATCGGCTGTGTAATCCATCTTTTCTCTGATCTTGTTCTTGTCACTTCGTTTGATCTCCAATCCTTATGGAACCTTCTTGATACTTGTTTAACACCTCATTAACGATCTAAGGGACGTTATAATTCTTCTCTAAGACACTATTAAATCATCATTAACTTATTACTCGTAAATCCTTTCTGATACACATCATATGCCTTGCCCTCTCTTGGAAAACTTTCTCCTCTTACTCTAAATGTCTTTGCAAATCTCAATTAGGGTCATCAAATGTCATTTCTCACTTATTGCAATACCGTAAACTTTGTGCCCTTCGTTAGTCTATTCACTGTGCATCAACGGGGAATTTTCTGAGGTGTAACACTTACGATGCAACCTAATGTACGAAAATTCATGATGTGACAAACCAACTATCCAAAACACGCCCGAACACTTTGGGACCCGAACCAACAACTCAACTAAGTCATAAATGACATTCCGGACCTAATGGAATAGACAAAACTTCAAAAAAAAGGTGCAATTACCCCCGATGTTGACTTTGGTCAAACATATTCATTTCTTCAACTTAGAAACCTCTAAAATCACTAAAACTCATCCAAAACCTACCCGGTTTTCACAGGAACCGAACCGCCCATCCCCACAATTCATAAACACCAAAATGAAACTACGGGTGGGTAACTTGGGAAAAAAGAGGTAAAACTCCTAAAACTACCGAATGGGTCATCACATCATATATCAATTAAACAAACATTCATCCTCAAGTGGAAAAGAAAACAAGGGAAAGGTACCTGAATTGATGAACAATTGGGGTATCTACCTCGGTCTCTCAAGTAGCCTCTTCAACCGGAGGGTGCTTCCATTGCGCCTTTACAGAAACTATCTCCTTAGATCTCAACCTATCTAAGATTGCCACTAGCTCTTCCTCAAAGGACAGATTTTGATAGCACTGAGTCCCTTTGGATTATATACGACCGTTTTGAATGGTACTTCTTCAACATGAAAACATGAAATACAAGATGAACACTCGCCAAACCTGGTGGTAATGCTAACTCATAGGCTACCTTACCAACACGCCGAAGAATATCAAAAGGACCAATAAACCTAGGCCTTAGCTTGCCCTTCTTCCTAAATCTCATCCAACCCTTTATGGGCGAAACCTTCAACAAAACCTGATCACCAACCATGAACTCTACATCGCGTACATTTCAATCCACATAACTCTTCTATCTACTCTGTGCCGTATGAAGCTTCTCATGAATAAACTTCACCTTATCCAAGGAATCTCTGAACAAGTCTGTACCCCTACAATCTCACCTCGAACTCATCGAATTAACCAACTGGAGAGCGATACCGCCTACCATACAAGGCCTCAAATGGCATCATCTCAATACTTGAATGATAACTATTGTTGTAAGCAAACTCTGCCAAGGGGAACAAGTTGTCCTAATGACCACCAAAATCAATCACACATACCCACAACATATCCTACAGAACCTGAATAGTTCGATCAGACTGACCACCATCTGCGGGTGAAAAGTCGTTCTCAAGTCCAATTAAGTCCCCAAATGTCCTTCACAAATGAGAGCTAAACTGAGTGCCTCTGTCTAAAATGATAGAAATAGGCACTCCATGCAATCAAACAATCTCCATAATATAGACTTTTTCCAACTTCTCCGAATTGAAGGTAGTATGAACCAGAATGAAATGCACGGACTTAGTCAGCCTGTCCACGATAACCCAAATAGCATCAAACATGCCCAAAGTCTTCGGTAGCCCTACCACGAAGTCCATAGCTATCCTCTCCCATTTCTATTCCGATATGGGCATTTACTGAGTCATACCACCCAATTTCTGATGTTAAGGACATTTTCTTTAAAAGACGAATTACAGGGCATCTGTCGCCACCCAATTTAGCTAAGTCGTGCGGGTACTTACCTTACCCACCTCAGTGAGCGAACCCTTTACCCAACGTTACTAAAAAGGTAAAAAAAATAGTTCAATAAGCGGAAGAGAATAAATCACGTATGTCTGACGATAATAATATAGAACCAGCGTGGAAATAAGGAAATACACCCCACGTTCTGGTCTAATTCATACAAGAGAATCCAACTAGAAATATACAAGTCTGGAATATTAATAATAAATCAAGTCTGAATATGTCTCAGAATAGAAAATAAGACATAAGTAAGGAAGAATCTTCAAGGCAGCCAAATCTTGTGCTCATCCTGTAGACTCTACGCAAATCTCGGAGCGACTATCAGCCACGAGAAACAGAAGTAGATCCAACCTAGAATTCTGCATTCATAAAAGAATGCAGCAAGTACAGGTCAGTACAAACCACAGTACTGGTAGGTATCATGGGCCGACTAATATAGCTAACATAATCCAGACAATAAGGTAAGATATGTAGATAAATCATCAAGTATAAGTCAAACACAAGTCACAACCAAATACACGTCATCACCTAGGTGGTAGCATCTAAACCCAAGTGTGCCAAGTCTCAATATGTCCAATCCGAATCCAACTAACACAAGTAAATCACCAGATCATCCCAATATAAGCCATAGTACAATACAATGCAATAATGTATGCAATGCAATGTTGTGTACACATGTACTCCGAACGGAAGTATCGACGTCTCGGTAGCACAGCCCATGGGGGACTCGCGAAGTCCATGTACCACTTGTTCCGGATCTTTGCCCAACGGTAACGACACTCCAAATATTTTCCCACGGAGGATCTTCATCCGCACAACCTATGGGGGGACCCACGGAGTCCATGTACCTCACGGTCCGGCGACAACCTGGATACCGCTACCACACAAGTACGATTCCGGGACAACCATCAAATATCGAACCTCACGTCACTCTCATCTAAACTGAGCCCAGCTCATCACAGTGTTTCCCAAGTATCATCAATGTATCAACAGTATATCATGAAGGATCAGAATGCGTGCGGTGTATGAGTCAACATCAATGATCAGATCAGTATCACAAGTACCAAGCATGGGTACGCCAACAATATCATGAAAGACTACACAAATCATATAGAAAACTATCCTCGTATCAAATGTCAACAACTAAAATAATACAATATCATGATCAAGATGTATTAATAGTCTCTAATATTGCCATCACTATGTGGAATCAAGCCAACAACAATAGAATAAATCAAGTCACAACACAACGAGGTGGCTAACCCCATTCACACAACAGGGCCCATCCTAAGACAATATCCAACTCAACTTCATACCCGAAGGTTTACATTCTTTCTCTGACAATATCATCTAAATATATGCTTCACTAAATGAAGTCTCACCATAGGGTAAGCCATAACCTACCTGGAAGGCCGAACAATAATAACACTAACAATCACTCCTTAGCCTTTCCTTTCCGCTGAGCCTTGAGATCAAGAAAGTCTAAGCATATTCGAATCATGGAATTAGAATCAAGAAGAACGTCAAAACCAACCCTACTTCTATCAAGACCCAAATCCCCAACCTATGAAATAGGGTTCATGAACATGAAGGGTGAAATTAGGAATCTAAAGGCTCTATCATGAAATTAAACCTCTAAGTGATCAATTCCCATCAATAGCAAGCTAGAATAATCAACAATTTACTCTAATTTTGATTCTAGGCAAAACCCCCAAATTTGGGTATAAACCCTAACTTTTAAATCCACAAATTAACCTTGAATTAGGAAGAAGTTATGAAATAAGGGTTCTAATCATCAATTCAATGCTTAATGAAGCTAACCTAACCAACAAATCATAATTTAGAAGCCTAGATAGAATATTCATTAACCTACTTTAATCTTCCATTACTAATGAACTAACTAGGAAAAGGGATTCTAAGATGATTAGGGATAATGAAATAGCAAAGAGATTAAAAGGATTTACCACCAAGAATCTTCTCCAAGAATTCTCCAGAATTTCTCCCCTAAGCTTAATTTTCAGAATAGTAATAAATGAGAGATTAAGGGCTTTTAATGCATAATTAATGAATATAACACACCTGATATCAATACGGCAGCAGCGAGACAGCTACGGCGGTACCGCCTCAACGTCCACTCAAACTGCCAAGACGATTGAGCCACAAAAGCACTAGGCCGCCTCACAGCCAATACGACCGCTCTGGCGGTACCGCTATGGCGATAATAGTGCCGCCAGGGCGGACACCAGCACAGATTTTTCACGAAATAAATACAATGTCAATCCGAAATCCCGACTAATACCCGAGGCCATCTGCTCACAAACCACAAACACAGACACACATAAAAATATGGTACGAACGCACTCATGGCCTTGAAATTCCTAACGGAGGTCTCATTGACCGAGTCAACTCTCGATACCTCAATTCTAACTTCCCAACCCAAGCCCCAAAATGCACTCGAGTGCATTAGGAACTGAACTAGATATACACATAAGTTCTAAAAGACCATTCGGACCTCTTGGAATCGACGGATTTTTGAAAAAGGTCTGTTTACCCAAAAGTCAACTTTGAGTCAACTCTTTTTCACTTTAAGCCTAAATTTCACAAAAAGTTGCCCGTATCAAATCTAAACACCTCGAAAAGTGTGTCAACAGTCCCCTCGGGTCAAAAGTGAGCTAACAAGCTCGGGAAAGAGTTGAAAGTTTCGAAAAGACTATAACGACCAAGCGGGCCTTTACATCAGATACCAATTAAACCATCGCTCATCCTCGAGTGAAGAAGGAAAAGAGCGGGAAAGTACCTGAATCAGTGAACAACTGGGAATATTAGCTACGCATATCAGACTCAATCTCCCAAGCAGCCTCCTCAACAGGACGGTGCTTCCATTGCACCTTCACTGAAGCAATCTCCTTCGACCTCAACTTTTGAACTTGCCTATCCAAGATCACAATAGGCTCCTCCTCACAGGTCAAATTCTCATCAAGCAATATCGAATCCCAACGAAAAATGTAAGTACCGTCGGTATGGTACTTCTTCAGCATAGACACATGAAAGACCGAATGAACTCCCGTCAAGCCTGGCAGCAAGGCCAACTCATAAGCAACATCGTCCATACGGTCAATAATCTCAAATGGGCCAATATACCTAGGGCTCAACTTGCCTCTCTTCCCAAACCTCATAACACCCTTTATGGGTAAAATCTTCAATAGAACCTGGTCACCAATAGAAAACTCTAGATCTCGGACCTTCCGGTCGGCATATATCTTCTACCGACTCTGAGCTGCCAAAAACTTGGCCTGAATAACTCTCACTCTATCAAGGGACTCTCTCAACATATTTGTACCCCAAGGTTAAACCTCAAACCCATCAAACCAGCCAACCGGAGATCTATATCTCCTATATAAAGCCTCAAAAGGCGCTATGTCAATACTCGAGTGATAACTATTGTTGTACGCAAACTCTGCCAATGGTAAGTGTTGATCCCAATGACCGCCAAAATCAATGACACAACCCTCAACGTGTCCTTGAACACCTGAACGATCCGCCCTGATTGGCCATCGGTCTAGGGATGAAAAATTGTACTAAGATCCAATTGGGTACCCAACTCATCATGAAAAGCCCTCCAGAAACAGAAAGTGAAGATAGTACCCTGATCAAATACGATAGAAATAGGAACCCCATGCAATCTCACAGTATACCTAATGTACAACTTAGCTAACTTCTCCGCGGTATAAGAAATTTGAATCGGAACAAAATAAGCGGACTTATTCAACTGATCATCTATCATCCAAATAGAATCAAACTTACCCAGGGTCTTCGAAAGTCCCACAACAAAAACCATGGCAGTCCACTCCCACTTCCACTCGGGAATGGGCATCCTCTGAAGTACACCACCGGGTTGCTGATGCTCATACTTAACTTGCTGACAATTCCAATACTTAGCCACGAAATCAGCTATATCTCTCTTCATCCAACGCCACCAATAGTGCTGCCTCAAATCACGATACATCTTAGTAGCCCCCGGATGGATGGAATATAGAGAGCTATGAGCCTGAGTCAAGATCAACTGAATCAAAACACCAACACGAGGAACGCACACGCGTCCCTTAATCCTCAAAATTCCCTCAAAATCAATCATGGCCTCCTTGGCCTCACCTCTCAAAACTCTATCTCGAATCTTGCTCAGCTGAGCATTCTCAAACTGATGAGTCCTAATCCGATCCAATAAAGATGACCTCGCCTCTGCACAAGCCAAAACCCTACCTGGGGCTGAAATATCAAGGTGAATGAAACTGTTGGGCAGATTTTGAACCTCCATGGCCAACGGATGCTCGGAAACAATCAAACGAGCTAGACTCCCCATACTCACTGCCTTGCAACTCAAGGCCTCAGTTATAACATTGGCTTTCCCGGGATGATAAAGAATAGAGATGTCAAAGTCCTTCAGGAGCTCCATCCATCGGCGCTACTTGGAATTAAGATCTCTCTAGGTAAACACATGTTGAAGGCTACGGTGATCAGTGAGAACCTCACAATGGACACCATACAAATAATGCCTCCAAATCTTCAAAGCAAAGACCACAGCCAACAACTCCGAATCATGGGTAGGGCAATTCTTCTCATGGATCTACCACTGACGGGGAGCATAAGTTGTCGTTCTACCCTCCTGCATCAACACGGCACGAAAACCCATACGGGATGCATCACAATAGACCATGAAATCCTTACCCTCCATGGGTAATGCTAAGATTGGGAATGAAGTCAAAACAATCTCGAGATTTTAAAAGCTCTCCTCACAATCATTGACCCACTGAAAGGGACCGTCCTTCTGAGTCAATTTGGTCAAGGACGAAGCAATAGCAGTAAAACCCTTCACAAAGCGGTGATAGTAGCTGGCCAAACCCACAAAACTACAAACCTCGGTAACAGTAATGGGCCTCGCCCAACCCTCACAGCCTCAATCTTCTGTAGATCAACCATAATCCCATCCTTAGACACAACATGGCCAAAGAATGCCACAGACTCCAACCAAAACTCACATTTCAAAAACTTAGAAAACAAATAATTCTTCTTCAACATTCCAAGAACAGTACGAAGATGGCCTCATGCTCCTCTCTACTCATGGAATACACAAAGATATCATCAATAAACACAATCACGAATGAATCAAGGAATGACCTAAAGATGTCATTCATCAAAGTCATAAATGTAGCTGGGGCATTGGTATGCCCAAATGACATCACCAAAAACTCATAGTGACCATATCTCATCCGAAAGGCTGTCTTCGAAATATCCTCAGCCTTGATCCTCAACTGGTGGTAGCCTGAACACAAGTCAATCTTCAAAAACACTGAAGCACCCTGAAGTTGGTCAAACAGATCATTAATACGAAGCATAGGGCACTTGTTTCGAATAGTAACATTATTCAACTTGCGATAGTAAATGCACATCCTCATGATTCCATCTTTCTTCTTCAGAAATAACATAAGAGTAGCCCAAGGGAGACACTTGGTCTAATGAACCCCTTGCTCAATAAATCCTGCAATTGCTCCTTATGCTCTCTCAACTCGGCAGGTGCCATCCAATATGGCAGAATAGAAATAGGGTGAGTGCCCGGATCCAAATCAATACAGAAGTCAATGCCGGGATCTGGTGGCATACCCTGCACATCGATCGGGAATACTTCTGCGAACTCGCTCGCAACAGGAATAGACTTAAGGGATGGAGATGCAACAGTAGTGTCACGTACATGAGCCAAATAAGCTAAACACCCCATGCTAACTAACTTCTTCGCCTGAAGGAAGGAGAAGATCTTCTTGGGAGAGGGGCTAGGAGTACCCCTCCACTAAAGTCTAGGGATGCCCGTCATGGCTAAGGTGACTGTCTTGGCATGACAATCTAAGATCGCGTTATAAGGAGAAAGCCATGTCATACCCAAGATAATGTTAAAGTCCAACATATTAAGAATCATCAAATCCACCCAAGTGTCATACCCCATAAAAGTAACCAAACATGATCGATAAACTCGATCAACCACAACAAAATCTTCAACCAGAGTAGACACATGGATAGGTATATCTATGCTTTCACAAGGAAAATCCCAATCAATGGCATGATATGCAGACACATACGAAAAAGTGGATTCAAGATCAAATAACATGGAAGCTATTTTACATCGGACAGAAACTGTTACACCCTGGAAAATTTCGCGTTACCAAGACTGTAGACGGCTTAGTATGAGGTCAAGGGAGAGCAAGGTTATACAAGGATTAGGGATGAAGATTATATTATCGGAGTACAAGAATATATACATATATATATATATATATCTGACATTTGGAGATTGTATGGAATTAATCAGTTAACACGTTACTCGATGATAACCCTCGTAACCATAAGGTAAGGTGGGGCCCACATGTCAGGATTTTTGTAAAGGACATGAAAAGTGATATGAGTAGTATATGGAAAGTTGAGAAAATCTTAAGAAGGACCCTTAAGCCAAATATGGGCATAAGCCCTCCAAAAGGATGATTTAAAGATGCGTTTTCGGATGACCTGATTTGGAGGGGCCAAAACGCTATTATAAGTTTGGTATTTGGAAAAACGTCAAGAATGAAAGTTGTAGATAATTTAAAGTGCTTTCCAACCGTAAGTCATGGGCCCTCACACAACATCGGGATCAAAGGTTATGGACATTTTAAGATCAAGACCCTAAGCTGCCAAAAGGCTCCGCGAGCCCCACTTGAGGAAGTCGGTGAAACCGACCAAGGAGGGGTATAATTACCCCCATCAACCCAATTTTTTTTTTCAGAAAATAACATTCTAAAGAGTCCTAGAAATTTGTCCACACCTCCCCCAAATATTATAGTCCGATAAATTAAGAATTTAACAAGATTACACCAAACTAGCCCACGAAAGGTGATTGTTCTTACTCCTACTTAAGTTTGGCGTTGGAGAAAGTTGTTGTGGCTGATTTTCTTCAAGTATAAGGTATGTTTTTCATCCTATCTCTTATGTTGAGTTTATTTGAAGGTTTAGCAAGCCCCGGAAAAGTGGAAACAATTATCGAGGAAAGGTCATAAAGTATTGTATTGTAGTTGTTGTATTTATGGGCTGTTTTGAACATGTTGTGGCCGTGTGGTGGGCTGATTTATATGTATAGAAGTGGTATCTAACATTGTTGGTGTGGTGATGAGATTATACTCCTTGATTGGGATGAAAGGAAGTGCATATTGTTGTTGTATGTTGAAAAACATCGTGTGGGATGTTTAGGCAATATGTTGATATTAATAATAGTGTTGTTGATGTTGGTATTGTTGTTGTTGTTGATTGGTTGCTGAATTGTAATTTTGGGCTAGGCATATAAATAGGGGAGATATTGCCCGATTTTCGGCAGAATATAGAATAGTTGATTTGAAACTTGGAACAAGTGTACAATAAAGAGTCTAACGCTAGTGTAACTCCTCTTAAATGTAAACTTGCGAGCTCGGATGAATAAGCGTAGCTAGTAGGAGGTCGAACAGGTATGTTAAGGCTCGTCCCTTTTCTTTCAAAGGCATGATTCCTATGGTATGAGTCCATAAGTGTTTCCATAACCTCCTTGATTTCAAAAGCTAGAAGTTTATGACTCTTAAAGCTTCTTATGATGTTAAAAATGAGAGTGTTTATGAGGATTACGTTGAGAATGATTTTATGCTTAAAGGTATCAAATATGATTTCAACGATGATGTAAAAATGTTAAGCTATTTCAAGATTTTCCCGATTAATTTCATTGTTGTTGATCTCACCTTATAAATTGTTCCCTCAAGGTGGGATAGAGCGACACTTTTTATTTGAACTCCTATGCATGCCATGAGTATAATATATGTATATAGCTAATTTGTGACATTACAGAGTTCTATTTCTTCATTTCGATTATGCACCGCACTCATTTTCATTCTGCATGTATATATAAGGCACAGTTGACAGGGGGTGACGCTGTGACCTTTGTTGTATATGTATAAGGCACAGTTGACAGGGGGTGACGCTGTGACCTTTGTTGGATATATATATAAGGCACAGTTGACAGGGGGTGACGCTATGACCTTTGTTGTGTGTATATATGGCACAGTTGACATGGGGTGACGTTGTGACCTTATTGTGATGTGTATACGTATGGCACAGTTGATAGGGGGTGACGCTGTGGCCTTTATTGTGATCTCTATATGTATGGCACAGTTGACAGGGGATGACGCTGTGGCCATATTGTGTTGTATATACGTATGGCACAGTTGACATGGGGTGACGTTGTGGCCTTTATTGTGATGTGTATATGTATGGCACAGTTAACAGGGGTTGACGCTGTGGCCTTTATTGTGATGTGTATGTGTATGGCACAGTTGACAAGGGGTTACGCTCTGGCCTTTATTGTGATGTGTATGTGTATGGCACAGTTGACAGGGGGTGATGCTATGGCCTTTATTGTGATGTGTATGTGTATGGCACAGTTGACAGGGGGTGACGCTGTGGCCTTTATTGTGATGTGTATGTGTATGGCACAGTTGACAGGGGGTGACGCTGTGATCTTATTGTGATGTGTATGTGTATGGCACAGTTGACAGGGGGTGACGCTGTGGCCTTTGTTGTGGTATTCCTATGGACATATGTGTTTCTCTGATGTAGCTACACTGATGCATCTATGTTGTCCATTCATTTTCATGTCTCAAATGTTTTCCAGGACTTTATGTATATATTGATTTCATGCCTTACATACTCAGTACACCATTCGTCCTTACCCCCTTTCTTCGGGGGCTGCGTTTCATGCCAGCAGGTGTATACAGATGAGTAGAGGATATTGCTAGAAGATGTCCCAGCTGGATTGGCGAGCTCCATTTCCTTCCGGAGTGTTGCCGAGTCAGGGTATCTATGTTATAGTATGTTGATTTATGTTAGAGACTTTGCAGACAGAGTCGCGTATATAGCATGTCAGTCTAACAAGCGGCTCTGCAAGCCGATGTATCATTATACATTATGTTACAAATTTCATATGATTACAGATTTTACTTGATTTGAGAAAGACAAAAAGAATGTTTTTGAAAAGCTTTCATTATGCCTTTCACTTTGTGATTTAAGGGTCCAGTGAGATTACGAATATAATGAGAACCAGCGGGTTCGCTCGGATCTAAGTAAAGGGTCGGGTGCCCCTCATGCCCTATCAGGACTCGGGTGTGACAAATTGGTGTCAGAGCTGTTCGTCCTAGGGGTTGTCTGCAAAGTCGTGTCCAGTAGAGTCCTGTTTATGGTGTGAAGCGCGCCACATTTATAAAAAGGAGGCTACGGGCATCTAGGTTGGTTATTCTTCTTTCACATCTAAGATCGTGCAATAGAGCCAAGTCATAGGAAATGAGATTCCTTATACTAACCTTCGATCTCAGCAGAAGCATAGTATCGACGGAAGAAAGTGAGCGATGATATGGGAAGTCAGAGGTAAGTCACTTCACTGAGGCTACGTTATCAATATATATATATATATGATAATGAATCGGTACAAAGTTAAGCAATGGCACGAAGGATGTATGTCGGGTAAGGTAAGAATATTGCATGTATGATTGAGGTGTAAAGCTGAAGAATGAAAATGGAAGTTAAACAAGAAGATATAACAGGGCAGATCGCTAGAGGATCAGGTACATCTCGAGGAGTGATATATGCGGTAAGTTTTGATATTTTTGTTCTTTTACCTGAAATTGGGAGCCCTGGGTGGCTGGGATATGTCGTATACATATATATGCCCTGTGAGGCATTGCTGGTATTTGCTGCATGCAGGTTTTGGATAGTAAGAATTGTAAAGGAGACTCTGCCAGAATTTTTCAAAATCAGGCCATTTAGTTAGGTACACTTAACCGGAAGAAGTGTGGAAAGGAAATATCGTAAATAGACAATAAGTGGGATGCGTTGCTTTAGAGGAGTTATGGATTTGGCATGGCATGAAGAATGATTATGAGGAAGACGATTAGCAATCCGAAGGATTAAAATGGGTTACATTCGAGGTTTAGTAGGAGCAAGGTCTATTGGGGGATTTAGGGAAAGTCCATGAACGAGTTTTGCTGTAGATTATTATATAAGAGTGGCGAGCGGAAACCCAAAGAGGCTGATAACCGAGTATTTATAAGTAACGGCGATGAAGGTGTATTCGCTACCATCGAGAATCTAGAAATCTAGGACCAAAAGTAGTCATACACACAGATGAAAGGTGAATATTGAGAATTTAAAAGGCCAAAATAGTAATTGTGTGGTCGGAAGAGTAAGAGACCCTTTCTAATTCGGAGGGAGATGCGTTACAAGAACGTTTTGGAATCTGTCAAAACTTCAACTTGATTTAGATTATGTGGTGAAGGCCATGCGGTGAGGTGGATACGATTATACCAGCATTAACGCATCGGATTTCTTCAGAGTTTCAAGGTTAAGCGTGCTGGGGTGAGAGAAATACTAGGATGGGTAACCCTCTGGGAAGTGTACAAAAGTCCTATAAATTTAGACATAAAACATGAATAAGAAGCTAAAGTATACTAAGGGAAATTAGAGTGTGCAGAGTAGTTGGAAACCTTAAGAGGTCGCGTAGGACGAGGCAGACTAGACCGGTGAAGAGAAAGAAAGTACATTACAGCTCTAGAATTAGGATGAGTTTAAGTAGCGCTTGGAAATACCTCGCAAGCGAGGCGTTAGAAAATGTACATATGTATCCCGTTAACCGGCGTTGCGGTATCTTGAAGGCATTAATGGAACAGGGTAATAAAGTGCAAGTGACAAAATAACGCTACCAAGTAAGCTGATTTACTTTCACTACCGGCTAGGTTTGGAGAGTTATAATGCAATGACATTTGGAAAAGAAAGAAAGTGAAAATACGGAAGGTAAGGAGATCAAAGTGTTGAGAAAGTAAGTAGTAAGAAACATGAGTGAGCGAAGCCTCCGAGAGAGACGACGAGCAAAACGCGAGACTATTTGGGTAAATATTCAAAGGTAGGCATGCGAACGGGATAAAGTGTGGTAGTATGGAACAAAAGAGGAATGGTGGGGTTCGAGAACCGAATTCGATAAATGGGGATAAAAGGATAGTGACCACGACAAGGAATGTGAGGTAAGAGAAAGAATGATTAAGCCTTGCAACGATGCTAAGAGATTTTCAGCCCTCGAAAGGTATATAAAGGGATAAGTGTGTGGTCAAATTAACACGGTTGCCTCGGACATGGAGAAGCTTTCCAAAAAGATGACTTAAGAATAGAACGGATTTGCGCATTTAAAGGAATATTTTATGAACTTCAGAGCCGATACCACAAATAACAAGAGAAGAAAGATACTCGAGGAGGAAGAAACCCAAGAAAGGTTAAGGATGAAAGTAGGAAAGGTATACTAATGGGTTGGTCGAAGGAAGATGAGAGCATTTAGGAGTAAAGTAACTGGAAATCTTTAACCATGGGAGTAAGAAGGATACTTTAACGAGTTGGCGGTAGGAAACCGATTACTCATCGAAGAAAGGACGAGGATGATGAGTCGACACAATGGATTAGAAAATAAACGACATAGAATAAGAATTCATTTGAAGACCGAGAGATTTGATCATAGAAGTAATGGAATGAAATGTAAGGAACGTGCATGGAAGACCGCTCGATTGTAGCATCATAAAGATAGATAGAGGTTCGATACACGAGGATGGAGAGAGTGTACATTGTAGGAATTTCGTGATAAGAGCAAGAAGTAGTAGGACACTCGAAAAACTCGAATGCATAGCTGCAACACAAACACGTAGTTAAGAAGAATTATGAGTAAGTTAGCTAAATTGGCGAAAGGACTAGTAGTGGATGGAGGGGTACGGAAATATTGACAAAATTATGATATAGACATAAATGGAAGAAGAACTCAGGGTAAGCAGTTTTAGAGATGTCATAAGCAAAGTCGGGAATAGCAAAACAAGGAGTAAGGTATAATCGGAGACTTCATAAAGGAATATCGATGTCCCCATTAACTGGCAGGTCCGGAAAACCCGTTAGTCATAAATAGACAGAGGTGTGAAAAGACGAAAAAGAAGGCATCAGAATTTGATCTAACCCTTCTACGTATTCCGATTGGATACAAGACTGTAACTAGAAAGAAGATAGACAAGACAGACCATACGATGATGGAACCCCAACCTTAAGAAGATTGTGAAGGGCGGCAGATAATTATCGAAGACGACGGTTACTCAAAGGCTATGGGCATATAAGGACCTCCTTAATAAGGGGGGAAGGACATACTAGACTGGAAAGGAACATAACCATTAGGTTCCCTAGCGGTAAGGTCATGTTGGATAAACACTCGGAATGTAAGGGTAAGAGAGATGGTGACAAGGATGTAGGGACTAATGAAGCTGACCAATGAACTACAAGGAATCAGTATGACGTATATCTAAGATCAACGGGTACAAAAAGGATAGCCCGAGATAGTACCGAAGAGGTAAACGCAAAGAGTGCGCCGTATATGAGTAAGGTAGCTTCCCACTAACAAAGAAAAGAAAGGAGAAAAGAGTACTTACAGGACGATGAATAGTTACGGCACGGCAAATCAAAAATACCATAATGGAGAAAGAACAAGAGCGAGATGCTAGTTAATTTTCGATCATGTACATGAGGACAAAGAAGTGAAAGAAGATGACAAGAAAATAAAAGAGTTAAGAAATGAAGTCTAGGTACCCGCATCTATTTCATCCTCCAAAGGATATGCAAACAGAGCCCTCAGTACCCTCAGGTATGTAATGCTTCTCAAAAGTGATTTCTTGGTCGTATGTGGCCAGTATGGATGTTAATGTTGTAGCCCTGTAGGGCGATTATATGTTTTGGGTTGTTGTGACAGAATGATAGTGGTACAATTACAGGGAAAACTCTGGAGAACCTTTCGTAGGAATCCCTATGAACTTAACATTCGAGGACGAATGTTCCTAAGGGAGGAAGGATGTTACACCCTGGAAATTTTCGTGTTACCAAGACTGTAGACGGCTTAGTATGAGCTCAAGGGAGAGAAAGGTTATACAAGGATTAGGGATGAAGATTATATTATCGGAGTACAAGAATATATATATGACATTTGGAGATTGTATGGAGTAAATCAGTTAACACGTTACACGATGATAACCCTCGTAACCATAAGGTAAGGTGGGGCCCACATGTCGGGATTTTGTAAAGGACATATGAAAAGTGACATGAGTAGTATATGAAAAGTTGATCAAATCTTAAGAAGGACCCTTAAGCCAAATATGGGCATAAGCCCTCTAAAAGGATGATTTAAAGATGCGTTTTCGGATGACCTGACTTGGAGGGGCCAAAACACTATTATAAGTTTGGAATTTCGAAAAACATCAACAATGAAAGTTGTAGATAATTGAAAGAGCTTTCAACCGCAAGTCGTGGGCCCTCACACAACATCGGGATCAAAATTTATGGCCATTTTAAGATAAAGACCCTAAGCTGCCAAAATGCTCCGCGGGCCCCACTTGAGGAAGTCGGTGAAACCAACCTAGGAGGGGTATAAATTCCCCATCAACCCCATTTTCTTTTCAGCAAATAACATTCTAAATAGTCCTAGAAATTTGTCCACACCTCCCCCAAATATTATAGTCCGATAAATCAAGAATTTAACAAGATTACACCAAACTAGCCCACGAAAGGTGATTGCTCTTACTCCTGCTGAAGTTTGGCGTTGGAGAAAGTTGTTGTGGCTGCGTTTCTTCAAGTATAAGGTATGTTTTTCATCCTATCTCTTATGCTGAATTTATTTGAAGGTTTAGCAAGCCGGAAAAGAGGAAATAGTTATGGAGGAAAGATCATAAAGTGTTGTATTGTAGTTGTTGTATTTACGGGCTATTTTAAACATGTTGTGGCCGTGTGGTGGGCTGATTTATATGTATAGAAGTGGTATCTAACATTTTTGGCGTGGTGATGAGATTATACTCCTTAATTGGGATGAAAGGAAGTGTATATTGTTGTTGTATGTTGAAAAACATCGTGTGGGATATTTAGGCAATATGTTGATATTAATAATAGTGTTGTTGATGTTGGTATTGTTGTTGTTGTTGATTGGTTGCTGAATTGTAATTTTGGGCTAGGCATATAAATAGGGGAGATGTTGCCCGATTTTCGGCAGAATATAGAATAGTTGATTTGAAACTTGGAACAAGTGTACAATAAAGAGTCTAACGCTAGTGTAACTCCTCTTAAATGTAAACTTGCGAGCTCGGATGAATAAGCGTAGCTAGTAGGAGGTCGAAGAGGTATGTTAAGGCTCGTCCCTTTTCTTTCAAAGGCATGATTCCTATGGTATGAGTCCATAAGTGTTTCCATAACCTCCTTGATTTCAAAAGCTAGAAGTTTATGACTCTTAAAGCTTCTTATGATGTTAAAAATGAGAATGTTTATGAAGATTACGTTAAGAATGATTTTATGCTTAAATGTCTCAAATATGATTTCAACGATGATGTAAAAATGTTAAGTTATTTCAAGATTTTCCCGATTAATTTCATTGTTGTTGATCTCACCTTACAAATTGTTCCTTCAAGGTGGGATAGAGCGACACTTTTTATTTGAACTCCTATTCATGCCATGAGTATAATATATGTATATAGCTAATTTGTGACATTACAGAGTTCTATTATTTCATTTCAATTATGCACCGCACTCATTTTCATTCTGCATGTATATATAAGGCACAGTTGACAGGGGTGACGCTGTGACCTTTGTTGTATATGTATAAGGCACAGTTCACAGGGGGTGACGCTGTGACCTTTGTTGTATATATATATAAGGCACAGTTGACAGGGGGTGACACTGTGACCTTTGTTGTATATATATATAAGGCACAGTTGACAGGGGGTGACGCTGTGGCCTTCTTTGTGTGTACATATGGCACAGTTGACAGGGGGTGACGCTGTGGCCTTTGTTGTGTGTACATATGGCACAGTTGACAGAGGGTGACGTTGTGGCCTTTGTTGTGATGTGTATATGTATGGCACAGTTGACAGGGGTGACATTGTGGCCTTATTGTGATGTGTATACGTATGGCACAGTTGATAGGGGTGACGCTGTGGCCTATATTGTGATATCTGTATGTATGGCACAGTTGACAAGGTGTGACGCTGTGGCCATATTGTGATGTGTATACGTATGGCACAGTTGATAGGGGGTGACGCTGTGGCCTTTATTGTGATGTGTATATGTGTGGCACAGTTAACAGGGGTTGACGCTGTGGCCTTTATTGTGATGTGTATGTGTATGGCACAGTTGACAAGGGGTGACGCTATGGCCTTTATTGTGATGTGTATGTGTATGGCACAGTTGACAGGGGGTGATGCTATGGCCTTTATTGTGATGTGTATGTGTATGGCACAGTTGACAGGGGGTGACGCTGTGGCCTTTATTGTGATGTGTATGTATATGGCACAGTTGACAGGGGGTGACGCTGTGACCTTATTGTGATGTGTATGTGTATGGCACAGTTGACAGGGGGTGACGCTGTGGCCTTCGTTGTGTTATTCCTATGGACATATGTGTTTCTCTGATGTAGCTACACTGATGCATCTATGTTGTCCATTCATTGTCATGTCTCAAATGTTTTCCAGGACTTTATGTATATATTGATTTCATGCCTTACATACTCAGTACACCATTCGTACTGACCCCCTTTCTTCGGGGGCTGCGTTTCATGCCACGCAGGTGTATACAGATGAGTAAAGGATATTGCTAGAAGATGTCCCAGCTGGATTGGCGAGCTCCATTTCCTTCCGGAGTGTTGCCGAGTCAGGGTATCTATGTTATAGTATGTTGATTTATGTTAGAGACTTTGCTGACAGAGTCGCGTATATAGCATGTCAGTCTAACAGGCGGCTCTGCAAGCCGATGTATCATTATACATTATGTTACAAATTTCATATGATTACAGATTTTACTTGATTTGAGAAAGACAAAAAGAATGTTTTTGAAAAGCTTTCATTATGCCTTTCACTTTGTGATTTAAGGGTCCAGTGAGATTACAAATATAATGAGAACCAGCGGGTTCGCTCGGCTCTAAGTAAAGGGTCAGGTGCCCCTCATGCCCTATCAGGACTGGGGTGTAACAGAAACGGTACCTAAGATAACAGCATCTGAGGCCTCTGCCTCGGGTCTAGCAGGGAATGTGTAACACTGCACCCCACCACGTCCAGACTGATATCCACCTCTCGAACACTGGGACCCACCTCTACCAGCCTGGAATCCACCTCTAGAAATCTGAGAACCACCGCGGCCTGACTGTGTACCGCCCTTCTGAGAAGCACCATCTCGACTATCGAACGATGTCGGATTCCTTTGGGCTTGATAATCCCACCTGGGTTGGGGACATCTCCTAGTAATATGCCCAAGCTCTCCACAAACAAAACAACCTTGAGGGAGCAGAGAATGATAAACTGACACTAAGGACCGGGCTGAAACAACCCTGTCTACTGGTTGAGAAAATAAGCTCTCAGGAAGTCTCTTCCTGGGTGGCTCACTAGAGGAAACCTGCAAGGCTGAATGCACAAGGCGGTCGGAATATAGCTGATACAGCCTAGAAGTGTCACGACCCCACCAGAGGGCCATGACAAGCACCCGAAACTAATCTACCGAACACCTAGGAACATACATCTCATAATCATTTCTAGGTGGGCCACAAAGGTAGCTCATAGATATCATAATCTATAAAGGATCATATATCACAAAATAACGGCACAACTCTACATAACCGTCAACAACTATTCCTATCGTCACAAGCCGGCAAGGCTACCACAATATTATACAACAATATGAACTAATAAGGTTATGAAACATCGGGCTACATACATCTGTCTACGAGCCTCGATATAGAATACATGAATTCATAAAGATGGGACAGGACTCTGCCATGTCCAAGTATATACACAAAAGAGTAATACCAATAGACTATAGCTCCGAAGCAAATGGAGCGCTCCTGAACCTCCGTTGATGAAGCTCCTAAGGATCTGACCCGCTGTCACGACCCGACTAGGGGTCGTGACGTGTACCCGTGGCTAACCCCCGAGCACCACTCATTCTACTACTCATCATACTCATATAATAAGAAAACCATTTTTCATTTAAGAACATAGATGCTTTTATAGACATAAGCCTTTCAGCTATCAAAATGATAATATATATATATATATATACAGTAGTAACCTCGTGAGACCATATA
The DNA here is from genome assembly GCF_019175385.1 of Lycium barbarum. Lineage (NCBI taxonomy): Eukaryota > Viridiplantae > Streptophyta > Magnoliopsida > Solanales > Solanaceae > Lycium > Lycium barbarum. The sequence continues at coordinate 31,475,806 of NC_083343.1, read as the reverse complement.
ACCCACACTGCGTATCTACGAGCCTCTACTAGAGTGCTAGACATAGAAATGGGACAGGACCCCGTCATGCCAAAAATATACAAATATACACAAAAGAATAATCACAGCACCTCCGGAACAATGGAGTGCTCTCAAGTCAGCTAACAGCCCCTACGAGTCTGGATCAAGCTCACCTCTCTGTCTACCTGTGGGCATGAACACAGCGTCCAAAGAAAACAGACGTCAGTATGAACATTGTACTGAGTATGAGAGGCATAAACAACAACGATGCGTAATGAGATAAAGGAAGCATCAATAAGGAGCAATTATATATGACTGTCACTTATAAAAGGAATAACACATGCTGACTTACTCATAATCAACATATCATGTATGCATAAATGTACAAATGTATAAGCTGCCCGTCCATACAGGTACGGTGTGATAATAATTAACCTGCGTCCAGGCCTCCCGCGTCCGGGGTATAAGCTGCCCACTATAGTGGTGTGTGTCTACCCGTCCATATAGGTACGGTGTGATATCATCAACATATACTCATCATAATATGCTCATCATAGTATGCTCATCTTAGTATGCTCATCATAATATGCTCATCATAATACATGCCTGAAGACTCAAGGACAACCATACTTTATCGGGGTGACGTAAGGTCGTGATCCCCCGATTTCATGATGGAGCATTCGCAAGCATTCTGCCTCACCTCGAAGGAAGTAGTATATAAGGTGAGTGTGTACAATGCATAACATACTTAACTTAATGGTATTCTGCCTCACCTCGAAGGGAATAATGTATGAGGTGAGTGTATGACATCATTAGCACTATAGGAACGTCATATCATGAACTCTAGAGTCTTTAAGCTCAAGCTTATCATCATCATCTTTGGACTCATAATGTATCTCTTATCTCATATAACTATTCATGATCATAGACTCTTGACTTTCTGGTATATGTATAGAGAATTCATAAAGAGGAAGGAGAATCATACCATCGGATTCACGCCATAGAAAGAAAGGACTAGCCTCACATACCTTTTACGCTTAACTAATCTATTGCTTTCTTGTTCTCCTTCAATGCCCTCGTTTCCACCTTCAAGAGAATTCGCATCAACATTAGTTAATCGGCTAGAAGGACGTTTTACTATTTCTAGGAAACATTGGGCAGCATTTCCTTTATTTCTACTACTTTTCCCATATTCTATATCAAGTCCCAAACGTTCCTAACAATATTCACAATATCGCAAACAACAATCATCATTCATCTACATTTCCCACAATTCACAATTTTCCTTCAATTTCTCCACAATTATAGTTAGAGCTCACTATCGCGTTTTCTCATATATGATACTTATTCCATGGTCTAAATGTCATTAATAACATATATACAATCATAACACATCGATAGTCATGACTCAATTCAAACCTTTACCCAACAATGTCACTATTCCCATATTTATGACCCATTTTCTATGTCTTTCTACAATCCATGTGTTTTTAACTTTCAACACCTTAAACAATCAAGAATGATCATAAAACTTACCTTGGATGATGGATGAACAACACTTGAGTAGAACTTCCCTTCGTGCACCAAAACCCTAACTCACTTCCCTTGAGTTTTCTTGGTGTAGATGAACTTTTAATAGGTCTTATACACTTGATTTCATGGATTTAATGTAGTTGATCATGGTTTTCCCCTTGATTTCTTGTGGATGAATAATGGAGATTGTTCTAGAGGTTTCTTGAGGAGAGGAGTGTGAAAATGAAATGAATTAATGAGGGAGGGGTCCTTATATTAATTGTTGAAATCTGTCCCGACCAACATATACGGACCAACATACGGTCCGTACATTTCATACGGGTCGTATGTTTGGCCGTATGTTTGGTCCAGTGAGTGATGCTCCTCTTGGCTAATTATACGGCCTAACATACGGCCAGTATAATTTATACGGCCAGTATGTTGGGCCATATAATGCCCAGCTGTTCTGATTTCGTTCTCGTCGACTCGTTTGATATCCAATCCTTATGGAACCTTCTTGACACTTGTTTAACACCTCAATACCAATTTAAGGGGCGTCATTACTCGTCTCTAAGACATCATTATACCATCATTAACTCATCGGCTATAATTCCTACCCGACACATAACATATTTTTTACTTTCTTTACCAAGCTTCTTCCTTTTGGTCAAATGTCTTTGAATCTCGATTAAGATCATCAAATGTGATTTCTTGCTTATCCAAATCATCGTATACCTCATACGCTTCACTAGCCTATTCACTGTATACTAACGGGGAATTTTTCAAGGTGTAACATTCTTCCCCCCTTTTTGGAACATTCGCCCTCGAATGTTAAACACTCGGAATTCTACGAAAATTTCGCCAGAGTTTTGCCCTGTAATATGACACTACCAACCTGTCACAACAACCCATAATATCATTGCCTCACAGGGCTACAACACGATATGAACATACTTATGGCCACACATGACCAAAAGCATGAAAATAAAGCATACATACCTCATAATGTTGGGGCTTCATCTTGAATCTCTTCTGCGGGTTGGAATAAATGCGGGTACGTGGATGTCATATTTTCTTCCACTTCCCGAGTCATTCTTCTTGGTTGTTATCTTTCCATAAGACCTTAACTGAGGCCACTTATTTCTTTCGAGGTTTCCGTACTTGCCTATCTAATATGGCAATGGGTAGCCCTTCATAAATCAACTTTTCTTGTCACTTGAACATCATTTACTGGCATAATCCTAGGAGGATTTCCAACATATTTACGAAGCATCGAGACATGTACAACTGGGTGAACTTATTCCAAATCAGGAGGTAGATCTAATTCATAAGCCACCTTGTCTGTTTCGCACATAATCTCATAAGGCCTAATGCATCGGGGACTAAGCTTCCCTTCCATCTAGTGATCTTATTGCATTCGTAAGTTTTCACACCCCAAGGCTACCGTAGGAAGCGTATAGCATGTACTTATGTCATGTTCCAAGTAATTGTCTTATTTATCCCTAACAATAATCCCAACTCAACATTTCTACTCAATTTACCATATGTTTTCCTTCAACTGACCCGGGGTATCATGACCACACTATTCTTGTTTACCTCTTACTCCTCTTTTTAAGTATCCACTTGGTTTCATTGGTGGCGTATAATTACTTGTGAGTTACACAATTCGTTCTTGCGTGATTCGTGTACATACACATCTATACATATACATGTATCCCTATCTGCATCCATATTCATAATCATAATCGTTTACATATCGTATCCATGGTCATATTCATATACATATCATTTACATAGCATGCCCGACCATGAAGGTTCGGTCTCATTCATACCGAAAGTCTTTTGTCTATCTGTAGTAACTTATCTCGTCGTGCTCTCTTCCTTCCTTGATTATCATATCTAGTGTCCTACTATAGAAAACCTTAGGTTTCTTTCTTAATTGTTGCTTATAAATATCAATATCATTCACATCGACTTTACTGCTAGTGTCTTTACCTATATTCTAGTATAACACCGCCCTCCTTTGCAATACCCCTTGAGTTATTTGCTCTCAATGTCACGTGGTTCAAGACCTTCGTGAATGGTTTCCCGTACAGTCTCAGATGCCTGCTCAATTTATGTTCATTTATTTACTAGTCATTAGGTTCATTTTTGTATAACTCTCGCTCTTCACTTTAGAGTCTATATCTGCCACATCTTAGGGTCCATCATTTCAATATTCACACTTGTATCCTCTTTATTCGCTGCCCCCCCCCCCCCCCCCCCTTAAGGTTTTTACTTGTACCATTCTCAAATCCGTTGCCTCACCTTCAAATCTTGAATTCATACACCCCTCACTATGGTACATCTTACTCATACTATTTCCCATAATCTATGGCTACAATAATTCATGTGTGAAGTCTTAGCATACTCACCTTGTAGTCTTGTAACCAAATAATACAATCGATATAGCAATCCGAACAAGAATGTATTTTACTTAGCTCATCTAGTAGTTATGAGTCAATGTCTAATTTGCTCCGATTAACAACTTCTGTCCCATACGGATACTCACCATAGTAGTAGGTCTAATTATCCATACCATCCATATAATGTCACTTGCCCTCTTCTTTGGTGCTCAAAGTTCACTTGTCACGTCATCTTTGTTTTCCAGGGCCTAAGTCTCATACGCCACTAATACCCCTCATGCCTCTTATTCTTTTACCCTTGGTTTGCATTCAACACTGATTTTCAACACCAATCATAATCGTATTATATTTGTCGTTGATGATAGCTTTACTCTATCGCTTTATCGTCGTACGATAACTCACAACTCATGATCATCTTTTTCTTTTCAACTCTTTACTTCATATACTTTACTCGTTCTAACTTGGTATAGGATATTCGTAGGAAATGTATCTTCCTTTAATCATAACGCAACTACTTCTTAAGCACGCGTACTTCGTATATTTCCTTTTCTCTCTATTCTCGTTCTTATTCCTTCCTCCTCAATTTATCTTGTTTTCTCCCGTTTTATAATCAGTCCTTTATTCTTCGCGCGAGGAACCCTATTCTTAACTTAGTACCGCTTGCCCTTTAGAGTGTACTACCTTTGTACAATCCATTCTTTGCCTCCAAGACTTGTACTGTTCATCCTGATCATCTCCTCTCATCCTTATTGTGTTGATCCTTTCATTATTCATCTTTTTGTAGTCTTGGTATTTTACATCCGGCTAAAAATATCGCTCATATTCTTGATTATGCCAATCACAAACTACTACTACTCTGCCATCTCACTATTCTCTGATTTCTTTTTCAAGTTGACTTCCCCCCTTTGTTTGCTATCATTTCTGTCATTGAGGAACCCCTATGCTGGACTTTCCCCTAACCAGGTCTTATAAACTTTCTCATCTACTGCTCCATGGCTCGCTTGTTGGTTTCATATTTGCATTCACTGTTTATTCATATAGAACATGTCACATCTTTAGTCGTTTCCTCGCTATACTTTGTATTACCATTCCTATTACGTTCTCATTATACCCTGATCATAATCAACTCTATAGAGTGACACTCCTTGATCTCATTCGCAATCCCGCTTATACAATAGAATAAACCTAGTGAAGTAAGCATACTCAACCTGTTACTCTTTCCAGTCAGCCCTATTACACTTACCATATAAATAGTTCTACCAACGTATTCTCATTCATTATAACCCTTCGTATTCGTACCGCTGTCTCCGGGTACTGTTACTTTATTTGCTGGTAAACTTATCGTATCTTACTCACACTCATCCATCCAATCAATACTCCAGTGTCACACTCTATTGGAGTTATCCTTTCTCTTCTATGTCATGTTTTAGTACTACCAAGAATTTCTCTTTACCGTATCAATGTCGCTCTTATAACTACTGTTACTATCAATTCAATAGTATTTAAATCATCTCGTATAGTTGTTAATGATACTCCTAACTTAATCTCGTCCCGCTATTACTTTTTGCACCACATCATTTCCCGTTAGGATATGTTACAAGCCTATATCTCATCTCCTTTTAGATTCTGAGAAAATTTCGGCAGAGTTTCTCTTGTAAGCATAACAATCCCAAACCTGCACATAGCCCAGAAAACACGTCCGATGTCTCAATAGGACATATACCGAAACACACATAATACGCAACTCAGCCACACAAGATCACTTACCATTAAAGAATATAAACAATAGATCTTGTCTCATAAGTTGTGCCTGCACACTCGGTCTAAAATTCCAATATCTATATACATACACATATTATTTATATTCACTCACTGTCAATCAACTTACTCGTAATTCACGATTCTGGCTATCACCATGTTACTAACAAATATAGTCATCTCAAATTGTCGGATTAGCTCAGATTTTTCATCTCAACCTAATCATCACAACGGAGGTGATACATGACAGCATAGGATCCGAACCAATCGAGGTACACATATCATAAGAGGATACTAACAATATACCAGGAACAGTATCGGGGGAAGACTCAAGATCCTGTCGCTCAGCTAACGCATGGATATGATGCTGGGATCCACTTGAACTGGGCGTTCCTCTTTGGTCTCTATCACCACCTGCTAACATTTGTGGCCTTGGCCTTGGAGGGCATACCGATCACGAAGATCCAGCTACTAACCCCATAGGTCGAACCTTATCTCTATCACACCTCCATGGGCAGTCGCGCATGAAATGGCCGGGCCGAGCACAGGTATAACAAACATCCGAGCCCAAGCAGCACGGTCCCCAATGTAACCTATGACACCGAGTACATCATGGTACCGAGGATCTCGTCTCACTAGAACCACTCCAAATTCGAGAACTAGAAAATCTGAGACTCTGGGTGACCTAGAATAAGTAGGTCCATCAAATTTGGGTCTAGGAAGCTGCGGAGGAGCACCTCTTGTTGAACGAACTGAGTGCCTAAAGAATTGTTGCCTCGGAGCACCCCTAAACTCATGATCAAACCCTGAAGAATTAACTCCCTTTCTCCAACCCCTGTTATCATGGCCCACATCTTGCCGCTGAGCTTGAGCGGCTACCAATTGAGTCAGTAAAATAATAGCCTACCTCATCTCTTGGCCCGAGTCATCTGGTGGAGGAACGGGGGGTGTTGGAGCTAAAGTTGAGGCTCCCCTCTAATCCTTGAAGGTGGGCGAAGTATGAGAAAATTGAGGTGGGGCCTTATTCTGGGGTACGCCCTCCTCCATATCTATAGACGACTCCCGTTCAAGCCCTTCTTCAACCACTATCTTGCCTTGTTGGGCTGCCGTAGTTTTTCCTTTCATCAACTCTGCTGAAATTATAACGCACCATTAGGGAGGGGATAATATTATAGTACAGCTCTATCGCACGATCTCTTAAGATGAAAAATGGTCATTTTTCCTGTATGCCCTATAGCCTCTTGTTTATTAGTGTGGTGCGCAACACACCATAAACAAGACTCTACTAGACACGGCTCGTAGACACTTCCTAGGACTGAACTGGTCTGATCCAACTTTTGTCACGACCCGACTAGGGGTCGTAACGGGTACCTGTGGCTAACCCCCGAGCACCATTCGTTCTACTACTCATCATACTCATATAATAAGAAAACCATTTTTCATTTGAGAACATAGATGCTTTTATAGACATAAGCCTTTCAGCTATCAAAATGATAATATATACATACATATATATATATATATACACAATAGTAACCTCGTGAGACCATATAACCCACACTGCGTATGTACGAGCCTCTACTAGAGTGCTAGACATAGAAATGGGACAGGACCCCATCGTGCCCAAAATATACAAATATACACAAAAGAATAATCACGGCACCTCCGGAACAATGGAGTGCTCTCAAGTCAGCTAACAGCACCTACGAGTCTAGATCAAGCTCACCTCCCTATCTACCTGTGGGCATGAACACAGCGTCCAAAGAAAACGGACGTCAGTACGAACATTGTACTGAGTATGAGAGGCATAAACAACAACAATACGTCAATGAGATAAAGGAAGCATCAATAAGGACCAACTATATATGACTGTCACTTATAAAAGGAATAACACATGCTGACTTACTCATAATTATCATCATATCATATATGCATAAATGTACAAATGTATAAGCTGCCCGTCCATACAGGTACGGTGTGATAATAATTAACCTGCGTCCAAGCCTCCCGCGTCCGGGGTATAAGTTGCCCACTATAGTGGTGTGTGTCTGCCCGTCCATATAGGTATGGGGTGATATCATCAACATATACACATCATAGTATGCTCATCTTAGTATGCTCATCATAATATGCTCATCATAATATATGCATGAAGACTCAAGGACAACCATACTTTATCGGGGTGACGTAAGGTCGTGATCCAACAATTTCATTATGGAGCTTTTGTAAGCATTTTGCCTCACCTCGAAGGAAGTAGTATATAAGGTGAGTGTGTACAATGCATAACATACTTAATTTAATGGTATTCTGCCTCACCTCGAAGGGAATAATGTATGAGGTGAGTGTATGACATCATTACCACTATAGGAACGTCATATCATGAACTCTAGAGTCTTTAAGCTCAAGCTTATCATCATCATCTTTGGACTCATAATGTATCTCTTATCTCATATAACTATTCATGATCATAGACTCTTGACTTTCTGGTATATGTATAGAGAATTCATAAAGAGGAAGGAGAATCATACCATCGGATTCACGCCATAGAAAGAAAGGACTAGCCTCACATACCTTTTACGCTTAACTAATCTATTGATTTCTTGTTCACCTTCAATGCCCTCGTTTCCACCTTCAAGAGAATTCGCATCAACATTAGTTAATCGGCTAGAAGGACGTTTTACTATTTCTAGGAAAAATTGGGCAGCATTTCCTTTATTTCTACTACTTTTCCCATATTCTATATCAAGTCCCAAACGTTCCTAACAATATTCACAATATCGCAAACAACAATCATCATTCATCTACATTTCCCACAATTCACAATTTTCCTTCAATTTCTCCACAATTATAGTTAGAGCTCACTATCGCGTTTTCTCATATATGATACTTATTCCATGGTCTAAATGTCATTAATAACATATATACAATCACAACACATCGATAGTCATGACTCAATTCAAACCTTTACCCAACAATGTCACTATTCCCATATTTATGACCCATTTTCTATGTCTTTATACAATCCATTTGCTTTTAACTTTAAACACCTTAAACAATCAAGAATGATCATAAAACTCACCTTGGATGATGGATGAACAACACTTGAGTAGAACTTCCCTTCTTGCACCAAAACCCTAACTCACTTCCCTTGAGTTTTCTTGGTGTAGATGAACTTTTAATAGGTCTTATACACTTGATTTCATGGATTTAGTGTAGTTGATCATGGTTTTCCCCTTGATTTCTGGTGGATGAATAATGGAGAGTGTTGTAGAGGTATCTTGAGGAGAGGAGGGTGAAAATGAAATGAATTAATGAGGGGTCCTTATATTAATTGTTGAAATCTGTCTCGACCATCATATACGGACCAACATACGGTCCGTACATTTTATACGGGTCGTATGTTTGGCTGTATGTTTGGTCCAGTGAGTGATTCCCCTCTTGGCTAATTATACGGCCTAACATACAGCCAGTATAATTTATACGGCCAGTATGTTGGGCCGTATAATGCCCAGCTGTTCCGATTTCGTTCTCGTCGACTCGTTTGATCTTCAATCCTTATGGAACCTTCTTAACACTTGTTTAACACCTCAATACCAATTTAAGGGACTTCATTACTCGTCTCTAAGACATCATTATGCCATCTTTAAATCGTCGGCCATAATTCCTACCCGACACATAACATATTCTTTACTTTCTTTACCAAACTTCTTCCTTTTGGTCAAATGTCTTTGAATCTCGATTAAGATCATCAAATGCTATTTCTTACTTATCCAAATCATCGTATACCTTGTACTCTTCGCTAGCCTATTCACTGTACTCTAACGGGGAATTTTCCAAGGTGTAACACCCACCTCCTTGCTTTCTTGTAAGCATGAACGCAGCGTCCACAAGAAGGGACATCAGTACGAATAATGTACTGAGTATGTAAGGCATGAGTAATCACATAATGAAAGTATGAAGATAACATAATATAGAAGAGATCAACCTGTGCCTCTGAATGACTTTTTAAGGCTGATGTCATGCATGCTTGGCTTTTAAAAAAAAGTCTTTTTCATATATAAAGTATCCTACCCGGCCAATGAGGCTCAGTTACATTTATAGTATCAAGCCCGACCACTAAGGGCCGGTTATATATATAGTATCATGCCCGACCACTAAGGTTCGATTATGTATATAGTATCATGCACGGCCACAAGGGTCGGTTAAGTATAAAGTATCATGCCCGGCCACTGCCCGGCCACTAAGGGTCGATTATATATATAGTATCATGCCCGGCCATGTAGGTGCAGTTGTATATAATATCATGCACGCCCATGTAGGCGATAAACGTTACATATATAAATACATATAGCATACATGAGAGCCCGATTAAACATTTCTACTCTATCGGAGTGACGTAACATCGGTAACCTCCGATTTATATTATGGAACAATCATCATCGTTATATCCCACCTTGAAGGAACAAGTAACATAAGGTGAGATCAACAACAATGAATGAAATTAAGAAAATCATGAAATAAGCTCAATAATCTCATAATAGCATCAAATCCATAAGCTTTGGAATCTCCAAAAATGGAATCATCATCATCATCATTATCATCATCATCATCATTATCATCATGGAAAACATCTATCTTTGGCATCATAAGAATTTTGAGAATCATGAACTTCTAGCTTTTGGGGAATAAGGATGTTGTGGAAAGCATGTGTGGATTCATAAGAAAAGAATCATGCCTTTAGAAAGAAAGGGTTTAGCCTTAACATACCTTTTTGGTCTCCTTAACTACTTAACACTTATCCTCCCAAGCTCGTAAATCTACATTCAAGAGAATTCATATTATTGCTAGGCTTATCGTCATATGCTTATCATAAGCCTTCAAATTAAACTCCTTTAGAATCTGCCGAAATTCGGGCAGCATCTCCCCTATATCTTCTACTCCCTCCAATCTTCAAAACAACTCCCAAAGCACAATAAAATATCAACAATTCCATAATCAAAAGATTACATTCAAACTATACTCAATTCAATCCCAAAACTTCTTTTCATAGTCAATCCATGACAACTTCATACAACCCCTTATACACTCGTATACGACAATTTTTTAACACCATTGTTATCTCTCATAACAAGATCATGCTCAAAACATACTAATAATTATAACTCAAGTTAATTCACAACTTAAGATATCATCAAATGCATATTTGAACTTTTCCTCCAATTTTTCTTCTCCTCAAGTCTTAACATAATTATCAAACAAACTCATAAACATGAAACTAATACGAAATCTTACCTCAAAATTCAAGAACACTTCAATTGTATGGTTACTTCTCCTTAAAAATACTCACCCAAACATCTTCAAGAGGAGGAGACAAGTGTAGACCTCACTTGGAAACCCTTAACCACTTTAATCTTCACTTTGATCCTTGATTTGAGCTTGGAAATATGTAGCAATATGATTGTAGAAGTTTCTAGGACTTCCTAGGACTTGAGGATATGCTAAAAATGAAATAAAAAAGACCAAAATTGTCATATAAACTTAGTTGGAGGAATGTTCTAGAGGATTTGGGATATGTTTAGGGGGATTTGGATATTGGATGAATGTTGTGGGAAGTTCTAGAGAGGTGTGGAGATGAGAAATGCTGAAAAATTAAATGATTTATGTGACTTAAGGGGTATATATAGTAGTCCAATTCGGTTTGGGGCTAATGGGCCGAAATTGGTGGGCTTTTAAATGATTTCTATAATTTCTGTGTAGGTTCGCAGGCTTCTGGTAGTCCATTTTAAAACGCTCATAACTCTCTACTCCGATGTCATATTGACAAATGGTTTGTTGTGTTGGAAACTACACTCGACAAACTTCATTTTGGGCTCTTGAAACACCTCAAAACTCTTGATATACCAGGAGATATACCTCTCTGAAGTTTACCCAAAATTTCTGTCCAAAATTCTGCCAAATTTTTCCCAAATTTTTGACACACTTATTTTGTTCAATTTGCTTGATCTCGAAACCTTTATACACTTGCTTAACACTTGTAAAGATTATTCCTTAACCTTATAAGGGTTAAATGACCTCTCCGAGCTTACGTTAGTTTACAAACGACGTGAAAACTTTCGGGGTGTAACATCTCCCCCCCCCCCCCCCTTAAAAACATTCGTCCTTGAATGTTGAACTCTCAAAGATTCTATGGGAGTTTTCGGTAGAGTTTCCTCTGTAGTTGTAGTACTACCAACCTGAAGGTTATAATGTCTCAATCTTGATCTCCTCTAGTAATGGAGACAAATGCGGATACTAGGATCTCATATCTTTCTTAACTTCTCAAGTCATCGCTTCTACCTTCACAGTCTTCCATAGTACTATTACCAAGGCTACCTCTCCGGTTTTTAATCCACAATCCTAGAACTTTGGCGATTTAAGAGGGTAGTAGGGACTTCCTTATACGATAATTGTTCTGTACTCCAAATATCATCAATTGATACAACTATGGGGGAATTTCTCAAGCATAGACATGTAAAAGATTGAATATACCGATTTCGATTTTTGGGGGTAAATCTAGTAGCTCCTTTGACTATCATCTTGCGAAGTCTAAGATATCCAAGGGTCATACTTACCTACCTTCCTTATTACATTTCGTAAATTTCTCCACAATGAGATTCCAAATTTCAGACAATCTGACATTCTCTAATTCTTGTAGAGATTCATGTGAGCCATATGGATATTAGAATGATGACTAATACCATATGCAAATTCAATCCATACTAACTGGTCATCCAAATTTTCTTCAAAGTTCTAATATACATGCTCATGACATACCCTTGGACGTCCGAAAAGTGTGCTCTACTTACCCACTTATCTCAAGGTGAAAAAGAATACTAGTGTAATCTATACTCTTTAGGTTTCTCAATATATATTGATCCTCATGTGCTAGTAGAGAACTGAACATCTTAATTGGGTAACCAAAACTATTAGATAATGCAATAATTCCATGTTGTTCATTTCCATCAACAAAATGTTACTACATTCTGGCTCGAATACTTTTGCCTTTAAGGCTTCCCTGCACAATGCTTTCCTAACTGTTCTTTGATGCTAGAACTTTGTATCTACACAACTAGCTCGCGGTGGCTATTTCACTTAACTCTTATCGTAGCCTACTATCTACTTCGAATACTATCATACTCAATCCTTATCTGCTTCTTCATTTCTGAACTTTCTATTACACTCTTATCTTGAAATTCTGAGTAATTTCCTCCTTAGTCTGCTCCCTTTCAGTCTTTACTTAGCCATGCACATGACTGAATCATGCATATGAATGACTGGTTATTCTTATCCTCAAATCGTTCTTACATCTTATCGGCTCGCTAGTGTAATATCCCTTTTGAGGTAGTTTCCAATTAGATTTCCATCTTTTAACAAGGCCTACTTCTGATCCAATACTTGTTTGTCTCATCTTCCCGTCTTAGGGTGTCAGCCCATTATTCTATATTTAACATCCCATTAGTTCTCCTTTTTCTTGCAAGTACATACTCTCAACAAATCCATAACTAACCTTAGTCATGACTGTTCGCCGTCAAAATTTATCTGGTCGGTTGCACATATTTGTAACGAGTCACATATTCTCATAGACGTACTAGTCCTGGATGGGCCTAAGCTTTCATCAAAAAGATCTTCATAGTTTCTTTACTGTTCTTCCAAGATCACCTTTCTCCTATTATTCGCTTTCCCCATTTCATCACCGTGATGGTATCTAGCGCAATTTATTCTTAAAATCTGCCCTGATTGTTAATATTCCTCCTTCTCTTTGCCACATAAACACTCGATCTTCAGACAAACCTCTTTTAAGCTACAAATTCATCTCCTTAATGAAGGGTACATCTTATATCAACTTACGACTTCAAACTCATTCATATACCATCATACCACTAATTTCTTCAAAGCATCGTTCACATCCTTCATTAGCTATTCAGCCTTATATTACTAACTTAATAATCTTGTGACAAGAGGACTTCTGAAAAAGAATCTTTCTGTACCTTAGTCCTAACTTTTTCTTATATCCATATCTCCTTATACTCGTACCTCCATACAACATCCCTGCCAATATAATATATATGATAAAAAAACCCTTGTCGATATCTGGCTTAGTAACATACATCGTTCTCTTATCTCTTCTACCCCTTTGTACTCTTAAATCATTAGCATATTTATACTCAAGGGTCATATTTAAACACATACCTATCCCCTTCCACTTCTTACTTCTAGAAGAAGTTACAACTCTCATCTAGTCATACTAACATCTCATTAATGAAACAATTTGAAAGGTTTAATCGACTCAAGTTTCGCCCAAATCCAACCAGCAATATAAGGAGTAACATATAACAATGTAGAACTCGGATCAATCAACACATATACATCATGAGAGAATACTGACAATATACCTGTGACAACATCGGGGGAGGACTCAAGATCCTGTCGACCATTCAATGCATAAATACGGTTCTGAGGATTGCTCAAACTGGGCGCTCCCCCTCTGCCTCTACCACGACCTGCTGATGTCTGAGTGTCTTACCCTGGAGGGCACTCCGATGAATAAAATCCAGTAGGCCGCACCATACTTCATCTGCCTAGAAATGGACACTCACGCATAATATGGCCCGGCTGACCACGGGCATAGCAAACATCCGAACCCAAACTGCACGATCCAGAATGTGGCTTACTACATTAATTACACCGTGGTAAGGGCGGTCTCATCTGATCGGATTCACCTCTATACTGGGAACCCGAAACTCTGAAGCTCTGACCCGGTTCGAAATAATTAAGACGATCAAATCTCTTGCATGCGAATCGAGGAGGTGCACTAGCCACTGAATGGCCTGAGTGCATAGAATGTTGCTGCCTCTGACCCCCTCCGAACTCACTAATGGCACGTGAAGATATGCCCTCTTACTATAACCACTATCATCATCATGCTCACCCCTTTGCCGCTGCTATTGCTCTTCCAAATTCTGGGCATGGGCCTGAATATGAGCAATATCTATCCCGTCCTGAAGTGAGGCCGTCAAGCACTAACAAATCAGTGTACACGGTCTCCCATATCAGTTACCATGGCTAGGGCAAACCTCGCTAAGGAATTAAAGTGAAGACTGTACTCTCGAGCACTCATATTCCCTTGTCTAAGATTGAAAAACTCGTCAGCTCTGGCTAGTCGAACCTCTAGCAGCAAGTAATGTCGGAGAAAAGCATCCACAAACTCTTGCCATAACAGTGGAGGAGCATTGACTTATCTAGAAGACATCCAAACCATATACTAATGTACCGCAACATCCCGTAATCTATAGGAGGCCAACTCTACCGACTCTATATCCGAAGCATGTATTATCCGCAAAGTTCTCGATATTTTATCTATAAAGCTCTGCGGGTCCTCATCCGATTTTGACACAAAAAAACTCCGGAGGGTTCAAACTAATGAAATCACGACCTCTAGCACTTACAGCTCTGTCACCATGTCCCGTGCTTTGCCGCTGGGCTTGAGCGGCAACTAGTTGAGTCAGCAAAAGAATGGCTTGTTTCATCTCCTGGCCCGTGGCATCGGGTGAGGGAATTAGGGGTATTCGAGCTGGAGCTGAGGTCCCTTCTTGCTCCTCTGAAATGGGTAAAGTAGGAGAGGTCTGATATGGAACCTCATTGTGGAACTCATCCTCCTCCATATCTGTCGGTGGCTCCCATTCAGTCCGCCTTCCAGCTACTGTTTTGCCCTTCTGGGCTGCTGTAGCTTTCCACTTTACAGGCATCGCTAAAATCATAACACACGATTAGGAAAAAGGAAATCTTGATAACATAGCTCTATCGCATGATCTAAGATGAGAAAGAAAGGTCAATCATTCCTAAATACCCCGCATCCTCCTGTTTATAAGTGTGGAGCACTTCATACCCGTAAAAGAGAATCTACTGGACACGGCTCGTAGTTATACCCTAAGACGAACTGCTCTGATACCACTTTTGTCACGACCCCGCCAGAGGGCCATGACGGGAACCCGGAACTAACCTACCGAGCACCTAGGAACATACATCTCATAATCATTTCTAGGTGAGCCACAAAGGTAGCTCATAGATATCATAATCTGTAAAGGTTCATATATCACAAAATAACGGCACAACTCTACATAACCGTCAACAACTATGCCTATCATCACAAGCCGACAAGGCTACCACAATATTATACAACAATATGAACTGATAAGGTTATGAAACATCTGGCTACGTACATCTGTCTACGAGCCTCTATATAGAACACAGGAATTCATAAGGATGGGACAGGACTCCGCCATGTCCAAGTATATACACTAAAGAGTAATACCAATAGACTGCAGCTCCAAAGCAAATGGAGCGCTCCTGAAACTCCATTGATGAAGCTCCTAAGGATCTGACCCACCTCCCTGCTTTCCTGCGAGCATAAACGCAGCGTCTACAAGAAGGGACGTCAGTACGAATAATGTACTGAGTATGTAAGGCATGAGTAATCACATAATGAAAGTATGAAGATAACACAAAATAGAAGAGATCAACCTGTGCCTCTGAATGCCTTTTTAAGGCGGATGTCATGCATGCTTGGCTTTTAAAAAAAAACTTTTTCATATATACATATATAAAGTATCCTGCCTGGCCAATGAGGCTCGGTTATATATATATATAGTATCCTGCCCAACCACTAAGGGTCGGTTATATATATAGTATCATGCCCAGCCACTAAGGGTCGGTTATGTATATAGTATCATGCCTGGCCACTAAG
Organism: Lycium barbarum; assembly: GCF_019175385.1. Lineage (NCBI taxonomy): Eukaryota > Viridiplantae > Streptophyta > Magnoliopsida > Solanales > Solanaceae > Lycium > Lycium barbarum. The sequence goes on along the minus strand of NC_083343.1, from coordinate 31,459,348 downwards.
GGTCGGTTATGTATAAAGTATCATGCCCGGCCACTAAGGGTCGGTTATATATATAGTATCATGCCCGGCCATGTAGGCGCAGTTGTATATAATATCATGCCCGGCCATGTAGGCGCGGTATTATAGAAGTTACATATATAAATACATATAGCATACATGAGAGCCCAATTAAACATTTCTACTCTATCAGAGTGACGTAAGGTCGGCAACCTCCGATTTATATTATGGAACAATAATCATCGTTATATCCCACCTTGAAGGAACAACTAACATATGGTGAGATTAACAACAATGAATAAAATCAAGAAAATCATGAAATAAGCTCAATAATCTCATAATAGCATCAAATCCATAAGCTTTGGAATCTCCAAAAATGGAATCATCATCATTATCATCATGGAAAACATCTATCTTTGGCATCATAAGAATTTTGAGAATCATGAACTTCTAGCTCTTTGGGAATAAGGATGTTGTGGAAAGCATGTGTGAATTCATAAGAAAAGAATCATGCCTTTAGAAAGAAAGGGTTTAGCCTTAACATACCTTTTTGGTCTCCTTAACTACCTAACGCTTATCCTCCCAAGCTCTTAAATCTACATTCAAGAGAATTCATATTATTGCTAGGCTTATCGTCATATGCTTATTTTAAGCCTTCAAATTAAACTCCTTTAGAATCTGCCGAAATTCGGGTAGCATCTCCCCTATATCTTCTACTCCCTCCAATCTTCAAAACAACTCCCAAAGCACAAAAAATATCAACAATTCCATAATCAAAAGATTACATTCAAACTATACACAATTTAATCCCAAAACTTCTTTAAATAGTCAATCCATAACAACAACTTCATACAACCCATTATACACTAGTATACGAAAATTTCTTAACATTATTACTATCCCTCATAACAAGATAATGCTCAAAAAATACTAATAATTATAACTCAAGTTACTTCACAACTCAAGATATCATCAAATGCATATTTGAACTTTTCCTCCAATTTTTCTTCTCCTCAAATCTTAACATAATTACCAAACAAACTCATAAACATGAAATTAATATGAAATCTTACCTCAAAATTCAAGAACACTTCAATTCTATGGTTACTTGTCCATAAAAATACTCACCCAAACATCTTTAAGAGGAGGAGACAAGTGTTGACCTCACTTGGAAACCCTTAACCACTTTAATCTTCACTTTGATCCTTGGTTTAGGCTTAGAAATATGTTGAAATATGTTTGGAGAAGTTTCTAGGACTTCCTAGGACTTGAGGCTATGTTAAAAATGAAATAAAATTGACCAAAATTACCATATAAACTTGTAGGAATATATGTGCATGTTGTGGAAGTTGAAGGAATGTTCTAGAGGATTTGGGATATGTTTAGGGGGATTTGAATATTGGATGAATGTTGTGGGAAGTTTTAGAGAGGTGTGGAGATGAAAAATGGAAAAAAATTAAATGAGTTAGGTGACTTAAGGGGTATATATAGTAGTCCAATTCGGTTTGGGGCTAATGGACCGAAATTAGTGGGCTTTTAAATGATTTCTAGAATTTCTGTGTAGGTTTGTGGGCTTCTGGCAGTCCGTTTTAAAATGCCCATAACGCCCTACTCCGATGTCGTATTGACAAATGGTTTGTTGCGTTGGAAACTACACTCGACAAACTTTATTTTAGGCTCTTCAAACACCTCAAAACTCCTGATATACCAGGAGATATACCTCTCTGAAGTTGATGCAAAATTTATGTCCAAAACTCTGCGAAATTTTTGACAAACTTATTTTCTTAGATTTGTTTGATCCCGAAACCTTTAGACACTTGCTTAACACTTGTTAAGAGTATTCCTTAACCTAATAAGGGTTCCAATACCTCTCCGAGCTTACATTAGTTGACAAACAACGTGAATATTTTCGGGGTGTAACAAGAAGACTGACCAGCACCCTTCGAACTAGAACCACCATAACTCCCAGTCTGATGCTGCCTCTTCTCACCACTACCTCTAAATGCACGGGCCTTAGCGGCCTCAACCAAAGAAGTATGGTCAACGACGGACTGGAAAGAAGCCCGCATAGCCTCCATCTAAAGGCAGGGACTCTGTAGAGAACCAACTAGCCTACCAACAAAATGCCTAATCCTGTCCGGCTTAGTAGGGATGAAGGGAGTGGAATAACGGGCCAGATACAGATAACGGGTCACATAGGCCTCCACAGATATACCCCTCTGCTAAAGATATAGAAACTCCTCCCTGCGCGCCTCTCTAAAAGACCGGGGAACATATTTCTCAAGGAAAGCCTAGTAGAACTGAGTCCAAGTTAGAGAAAGAGAACTCTCAGGTCTGAAAGCAACAAAATACCTCCACCAAGTCTTCATGTCAACGCGAAACTGGTAGGACACATAGTCAACTCCATGGGACTCTACGATCCCTATCCTATGTAGTAACTCATGCATGTCCAAGATGAAATCATAAGCATCTTGTCACGACCCAAACCGGAGAGCCGCGACTGACACCTAAGACCCTACTCGGCTGAGTGCCATACTACCATTCCATCCATGAGTCACAACTTTTTGTGAACCTTTAATCTACGAAATGACGCTTCCGTCAGGTAAAAAAAAAATTCAATAAAACTCTTTTGTCAAATCAGGGACTTCTCCCTTATCGTTAATTCAAGAAAACCTTTAGACACAATAGAATCCTTAAAAATAAAGCTTGAAAACACATCGACCTATATAGTCGCTTTATACCGCTGTCGACTCCTCGACGCACTATCCACAGGACACTATCTGCAAAGTCTCTAACATATACACAATACCATAACACAAGTACTTTGACTCGGCAACACTCCGACTGAGATGGAGCTCACCAATCCAGCTGATAGCCTGGGAACATCCTATAGCCAATGTCTTCTACTAATCTATATACACCTGTGTGGCATGAAACGCAGCGCCCCCAGGCAGAGGGACGTCAATACGAACAATGTACCGAGTATGTAAGGCAGAATTGAAACAATATATCTCGACTCGGATGATAAAAGAGTAACAGACTCAACCTGTACCTGTAACCAACTCTGATAAACATGTACGTGCATATGAACTTTTGATGCAGCATGAGTATGTGTGTGTGTGTGTGTATATATATATATACATATATATATATATATATATATATATATATATATATATATATATATATATATATATATATATAATGCATGCCTTCACCTTTCTCGCAGCCCCTTCGGGCATAATAGCATAATGGCCCATTCAAGCATCATCATCATCGTATATCAGCTGATCAGGTGGTTTGCGTATATAACGCCTTAGCCCTTTTCCCTTCCCCATGAAATGATGTCGTGCATGTATGTAAATATGCAAATGCATGAGAATATTTTAAAACCATCAAAAGACTCCCTTCGAAGCAACTTTTAGTTCAAAACGGGAACTTCTTCCCTTTTCTTAAAAATGGAAACTTCTTCCCTTTTGTCTCAAAAATGGGAACTTCTTCCCCTTTTCATTTGTCCCCTTCGAGACTCAAAAATTAAATGTAAAATGCATAGGTAAGAGAACTACCTTATGATTGTCCCCTTCGGGATTTAGACAACATTATGAAATCGCACAACTTAAGAATGCCCCTTCGGGCTTAAGAGGCCAAAGAGCTCAGGATATCCTACATCTCGGAATGGATTCATTATGGATATCATTACACTTCGCACTTGTCATAGATCATGCCAAAAGAAGGAAAGGATAGCCTTAACATACCTGGAAGCTCGCTTCTCGACTTTCCAACCTACCTCCTGTCTTGAAATCTACATATAAAACCATTCATTCTATTGTTAGGCTCGTTGTTATATACTTATCCTAAGCCTCCAAAAAATTCTTTCTAGAATCTGCCACAATTTCGGCAGCATCTCCTCTATTTATATGCCTAGCCCAAAATCTCAATTCAGTAGCCAACAACAACAACAACAATACGAACATCAACAACAATATTATAAACACCAATGTGTACCATAAAACAGCCCACTCACTGTTTTCCAACTTCCATAACTAACCAATTTACTACACAATTATGTAACGACTTTATCTCCGTAAATAAGTCTTAAATAATACCAAAAAAGAAAGATTCATACCTTCTTTCTTGTTAAGACCGCAATATCCTCAGTATCCACACTAAAATCCACCGCAAAACAACACTAGAATCACAACCATGCGTTACCCGGACCTAAACTACTACTCCGCTACTTGAAAATTGCTCACTTTTTGTTTTCCTCACTCTCTCTCTTCAATTTCTGGAATTTTCTAGCAAAATCTGATGGAAAAGGGGGTTATTACCCTTTATATAGGGGTCAAATTCGGGTCGGGTTCGCTGTAGCAATTTACTGTAGCAGTACTGTAGCAAGTCGGTTATTATAGCAGTACTATAGCACACGTTTCTGCTCTGTCAGCTGAACTTGTAACGTCCATATTCTCTACTCCGAAGTCCAATCGATGAGCGGTTTGTTGCGTCGGAAACTAGACTCGACGACCTTCATTTTGAGCTTTTGTTTCACCTTAAAACACTTCATATGCTAAGAGATATTCGTCCCCCAATTTGGACAAAAATTGCTCCTCGTGTTTTCTCCAAAGTCCGACAAAGTTAATTTCCTTGATTCACTTGCCCGCCAACCCTTTCGATACTTCTCATACATGATCTTAAACCCTTACAACCATAAAATAGGCACATATCACTTCAGTGTTCACAATAAAGAAGTTAACACCTACGGAACTCAATGTCTGAACTGCGAGGTGTAACATTCTTCCCCCCTTAAAAACATTCGTCCTCGAATATTGTAGTTACAACTCTATGACGTTTTTACTGATGTCTTGAAGTGACTGTCCTTCTCTTATACTCCGATCGCCTTATTTTTAACATAGGTTGGTCAACCTTTTCTTTCACAATCATTTAGAATCTTCAATCGTGAGGTTCACACGCTTCTAATTTCCCTCAAACTGTTCTAGTTCTTCATCCTCCCTTTATGTCTAAACCTGTAGGTCTCCTTAGCACACTTCCCAGGGGGGTCACCCATCCTATTACTACTCTGGCCCAAGCACGCTTAACCTCGAAATTCTGATGGGATCAGGTGCATTAGTGCTGGTATGATCACATCCATCCTACTACGTGGCCTTTATCATGTGACCTAAATCAAGTTGAAGTTCTAATGGATCCCAAGAAAAATTTCCGATCATGTCCCTCCCTCCGAATTGGAAAAGTCCCTCACTTTACTGACCAAGCAAATGTCGTTTTAGCTTTTGGAACTCTGGATGACAAGCCATCAACTAACACATACAACTGCTTTCCATTCCTAATTTTAAGACTCCTTGTAGCGGTAAAACTTATTAGCCGCCGTTATCTATAAGTACCTTGGTTATCGATCCCTTTAAACTTCCGTTTGTCTACTATCAATGGTATCCTGCAATAATTGCACACACATAAGAAGTTCCAATAAAAGACTCATATACCTGTAGCCGGCTGGTCCTCTTCTTGATCTGGAGGGCTGTAAAGTGAAGTATCCCCCTCCTCGTTCTTGCACCATTCTGTTAGCCATCTCATCATGGCGATTGTTTATACGGTTCTATGTCATATACCCTCACAATTGGGATAACTAGCGGCTTGAAATTTTCACGAGGGTTCATTGTCACTAGCTTGTTTCGACCAATCGCAATATCCTTGAATCCTTTTCTTGCCATCTTATCTTCGTCTACTTTCATGGCTTCTCCCTGCATTCCTTAGCTCATCTTGCTTCGTAACTCCCTATTACTTCTCGATTTTCCCATTGTTGGGTGTCATAATTCCTCCAACACCTTAGTCAGCCCTTGTGCTCGTACCCAAGCTTACTTGCTTCCCCCCTTAAAGGCTTTACCTTATGGTGTTGTATTCCATTGCCATTCTCGATCGAAATTTCCTCCCATAATAATCCCTTCGTCACCACTTTTGTTCTTTCACTTACGAATCCTTCAAGTGCCCTACTTGTCATTACTCAAAAATACTACTTTAAATCTCAAATCTTGCCTATAATAATCCCTAGGGATACTCAAAACGATGATGTACCCAACTATCTGTCCAGCCAGAATAGTAATTTTTACTCCAATAATTAGCGCCCAATGTCCACTTGTAGTGTCATCTTTATCTTATAATTCCATTAATCAATCTGTAACCATCATAGACGTATAATCTTCGTGATCTCCTAAATCTTTGGTCCTTGTCCTCCTTTGCCAGAGTTCCCATTATTTACAACCTTCTTAGTTCTGGTTATAAAGACGTATAGGCCGGTTCCGGAGTCCTCACATTCTCCATTTGCCACGTATAACCTTACTCTATATCCTGTTGATTTATTTAAACTTGATCCTATCATCTTCTTTCCTGCTTTCATCCTAACCTTTTCCTCAATTATGTATTATCTAATCCTCAATGGGTATACATTTTTCCTTGTCCAAGTTTCTCCCTCCTCCTTGATATCATAACCTTCCTTTTTCCTAATGCTCTTTTTTATGTTGTTAGTTGAGTTACCGCTATCTTACTTTAATCCTCGAGAAAACCCAATCCTGATTCCTTTTGTAGCGTTTGCTACCTCAATTTTGACATACAGCACAATCAATACTTTTGACATGTCGTAACATCGATCATAAGGGTATACATAATACTCGATGCAGCCACTTGTGACTTATCATCCCGTTTCCATTTGATTTTGTCCTGAACTTGTAGCTTTAATACATCTCCCCTCTTTTGACCAACTAGCCAGACTCATACCTCACAATCATTTCGAAATTCTAATTGCAAAGCTCGTATGCTCCAAATTTTCCCTCGGGCTATTCTGGTGTCTCATATTCCCTTTTCGTATGTCTAAATATGTAGGTCTTCCTAGCATACCTTTCTACATCCTAACTGTGAATCCCGACAATATAGCTTTCCTTAGAACCATTTACTCGTACTCGTACTCATACCCTGTCTCCTTGTCTAAAAGAATCAACCTCATATCCTTTACCTTCCTGCAGCAACTAAATTGATCCTTGCTATATTTTACCTTCACTTACACACCTACTCTCTTCTCTCCTTACACATAAATCGACATCGCACTTAATTTCTCTATTATCAAATAACCTTCACCATACACGTCTAAAAAAAATTGAGGTAAAGTCTTCTTATAAGGGTTAGCTATAAATATACCACATGTTCCTAAGGTTGATACAATCTCTATTTCCTTCATCGGCCAAGCGACATCACATCTAGGAGTTGTATAAGCAATCCAGAAAACAATCATAAATGCAAAGCAGCTTACCTCTTGCGTCATGACTCGGAATATACCTCAACCTTTATCGATCGTCCTTTTGTACTTTCCTAGTCATTTCCTCTTCCATTCATTAGCTATACATTTCAATCATTCTTGCAACCCCCTTACCATATCCGACTCATAATCCTTTTTACCAATACTTACCTCTGTGCTGATTCCCTCAACTTCTATTGTCCCTGTAGTCCCAATATCATCATTCACTTCCTTTGTAGATACCATTCCTCTGCTAAAATCAAGAATTAGTGCAAGAAATTTCATTTCCTATGACTTGGCTCTCGTCGCACGATCTTAGATTTGAAAGAAGGGTAACCATCCTAAATTCCCTGTAGCCTCCTGTTTATAAATGTGGCGCGCAACACACCATAAACAAGACTCTACTGGACACGACTTTACAGACAACCCCTAGGACGAACTGCTCTAATACCACTTCTGTCACGACCCAAACCGGAGGGCCGCGACTGAAACCCAAGACCCTACTCGGCTGAGTGCCATACTACCATTCCATCCATGAGTCACAACCTTTTGTGAACCTTTAATCTACGAAATGACGCTTCTGTCAGGTAAAAAAAAAATTCAATAAAACTCTTTTGTCAAATCAGGGACTTCTCCCTTATCGTTAATTCAAGAAAACCTTTAGACACAATAGAATTCTTAAAAATAAAGCTTGAAAACACATCGACCTATATGGTCGCTTTATACCGCTGTCGACCCCTCGACGCACTATCCACAGGACACTATCTGCAAAGTCTCTAACATATACACAATACCATAACACAAGTACTTTGACTCGGCTACACTCCGACTGAGATGGAGCTCACCAATCCAGCTGATAGCCCGGGAACATCCTATAGCCAATGTCTTCTACTAATCTATATACACCTGCGTGGCATGAAACGCAGCGCCCCCAGGCAAAGGGACGTCAATACGAACAATGTACCGAGTATGTAAGGCAGAATTGAAACAATATATCTCGACTCGGATGATAAAAGAGTAACAGACTCAACCTGTACCTGTAACCAACTCTGATAAACATGTACGTGCATATGAACTTTTGATGCAGCATGAGTATGTGTGTGTGTGTGTATATATATATATATACACATATATATATATATATATATATATATATATATATATATATATATATATATATATATATATATATATATATAATGCATGCCTTCACCCTTCTCGCAGCCCCTTCGGGCATAATAGCATAATGGCCCCTTCAAGCATCATCATCATCGTATATCAGCTGATCAGGTGGTTTGCGTATATAACGCCTTAGCCCTTTTCCCTTCCCCGTGAAATGATGTCGTGCATGTATGTAAATATGCAAATGCATGAGAATCTTTTAAAACCATCAAAAGACACCCTTCGAAGCAACTTTTAGTTCAAAACGGGAACTTCTTCCCTTTTCTTAAAAATGGGAACTTCTTCCCTTTTGTCTCAAAAATGGAAACTTCTTCCCCTTTTCATTTGTCTCCTTCGAGACTCAAAAATTAAATGTAAAATTCATAGGTAAGAGAACTACCTTATGATTGTCCCCTTCGGGATTTAGACAACATTATGAAATCGCACAACTTAAGAATGCCCCTTCGCGCTTAAGAGGTCAAAGAGCTCAGGATATCCTACATCTCGTAATGGATTCATTATGGATATCATTACGCTTCGCACTTGTCATAGATCATGCCAAAAGAAGGAAATGATAGCCTTAACATACCTGGAAACTCGCTTCTCGACTTTCCAACCTACCTCCTGTCTTGAAATCTACATATAAAACCATTCACTCTATTGTTAGGCTCGTTGTTATATACTTATCCTAAGCCTCCAAATAAATCTTTCTAGAATCTGCCGAAATTTCGGCAGCATCTCCTCTATTTATGTGCCTAGCCCAAAATCTCAATTTAGCAGCCAACAACAACAACAACAATCCCAACATCAACAACAATATTATCAACACCAATGTGTACCATAAAACAGCCCACACACTATTTTCCAACTTCCATAACTAACCAACTTACTACACAATTATGTAACGACTTTATCTCCGTAAATAAATCTTAAATAATACTAAAAGAGAAAGATTCATACCTTCTTTCTTGTTAAGACAGCAATATCCTCAGTATCCACGCTAAAATCCATCGCAAAACAACACTAGAATCACAACCATGCGTTACCCGGACCTAAACTAGTACTCCGCTACTTGAAAATTGCTCACTTTTTGTTTTCCTCACTCTCTCTCTTCAATTTCTGGAATTTTCTAGCAAAATCTGATGGAAAAAGGGGGTTATTACCCTTTATCCACGCGTTTCTGCTCTGTCAGCTGAAGTTGTAACATCCATAATTCTCTACTACGAAGTCCAATCGATGAGAGGTTTGTTGCGTTGGAAACTAGACTCGACGTACTTCATTTTGGGCTTTTGTGTCACCTTAAAAAACTTCATATGCTAAGAGATATTCGTCCCCCAAGTTGGACCAAAATTGCTCCTCATATTTTCTCTAAAGTCCGACAAACTTAATTTCCTTGATTCACTTGCCCGCCAATCCTTTCAGTACTTCTCATACATGATCTTAAACCCTTACAACCATAAAATAGGCACATATCACTTCAGTGTTCACAATTAAGCAGTTAACACCTACGGAACTCAATGTCCGAACTGCGAGGTGTAACACATCTTCTGCAGAAGTACCTGAAAACCTCGGGGGCTCTAACTTCCTAAACCTCCCAACAAGATCCTGATCAGTCACGGTTATAACAGCGTCCTCCACGGGCCTAAGCTCATCACCCAAGGCTGGCACTGTATCAATACAGGGAGCCATAGCTGCAATGGGGTGTGCTACACTAGTAGGTATCTGCTCAAGGGTCAGCGCCCCAACTCTGGTCTGCGAACCACCACATGGAGTAGTAACGCCAGTGGAAGCCTACTGGGCATCTAGATAAAGTAGAACACGGGCCATAGTATCCTACATAGTTTGATCAGAAGTAATCTCTGGTTGTGTCTGTGCGGGGGCCATACCCTCCTCGGCGGCCTAGTCTCGATCTTGCTAATCCTCAGGCTCTGGAAACGGATATCTTTCGCGCCGCTGTCCTGCAGCAGGAGCCCTACCCCTAGTTGGGGCAGCCCCGCGGCCTCTAGCTCGGCCGCGCCTTCTGGCTATTGCTCGCCCTCTGGTGCCAGCCGTAATTACGGGCTCTGGCACAAGACCTCGGGTTATAGTAGCGCGAGTCCTCACCATATGTGAGAGAAGAGATGAGAGTCAGATACTAATTTCATTATTCCAGATAATAATTAGAATAAAGTAGCACGAAAGAATTAAACTAAGTGAGATTTCCTAAATGTCTTATAGCCTCTCGCAGGTAAGTACGGAACTCATCGTAATGATCCACGAGACGCTACTAGACACGCTCCTGTATTATAGATCGGGTAACCTAGAGCTCTGATACCAACTTGTCACTACCCAATTTAGCTAAGTCGTGCGGGCACTTACCTTCACACCTCGGTAAGCGAACCCTCAACCCAACGATAGTAAAAACGTAAATAAATAGTTCAATAAGTGGAAGAGAATAAATCACGTCAGCCTGACGATAATAATATAGAAACAGTGTGGAAATAAGAAAATACACCGCAGGGTCTGGTCTAATTCATACAAGAGCATCCAACTAGAAATATACAAGTCTGGAATTTTAATAATAAATCAAGTCTGAATATGTCTCAGAATAGAAAATAAGACATAAGTAAGGAAGAATCTTCAAGGCAGCGAACTCTTGTGCTCATCCTATAGACTCTATGCAACTCTCGGAGTGACTATCAGCCATGAGAAACAGAAGTAGATCCAACCTGGAATTCTGCATTCATAAAAGAATGCAACAAGTACAGGTCAGTACAAAATCACAATACTGGTAGGTATCATGTACTGACTAATATAGCTAACATAATCCAGAAAATAAGGTAAGATATGCAGATAAATCATCAAGTATAAGTCAAACACGAGTCACAACCAAATACACGTTATCACTGTTACACCTTGGAAATTTCATGTTGTCGTGTAGTGAATGAACCAATGTGAGCCTAAGGGTAACAGGAAGTTCTTAAGACTATAAGACGGATATTTAGTGGTCTTAGAATGCATACGTTAAGATTTTGAAGTTATATGAATTGATGAAATAAGGATTGATAAGGACAAGTGGAGTATAAGTGGGGTTTAGGAAAGGTTTCGTAAATTATTGTGTTAAGGATTGTTTGGTAAGGCCTTGAGGAAGAGTTATAGGGATGTTTAGATTATTAATGAAGTATTAAACAAGTGTCAAGAAGGTTCTATAAGGATTAGAGATCAAACGAGTCGACGAGAACGAACTTCAGAAAACTTGGCATTATACGGCCAAACATACTGGCCGTATAAAACATACGGGCCGTATGTTCAACCGTATAATCAGCCCAGATTAGCACGTCTCTCTGGACCAAATCTACGGCCAGACATACGGTCAGTATAATTTATATGGACCGTATGTTGGTCCGTAGAAACTGGTCGGGACAGATTTATGTTATTAATAAGGGACCAAGTTTCATTTCATATCATTTCCCCTTCACACCCCTTCTCTCTAGAACTCTCTAGAACACTTCTCCCATAATAATTCAAGAAATATTAGTGATCAACTACATCAAACTAAGTGAATCAAGTGTAAGAAACACATTAAAGTTCATCCAAGCCAAGGAATATCAATGGAAGTGAACTAGGGTTTTGGTGCAAGAGAAGTATTTCAACTCAAGGATTATTCCTACACCATCTAAGGTAAGTTTCATGGTATTTTCATGTTGTTTAAGGTATTGAAAAGTTGAAACACTTGGATTGTAAAAGGATATAGAAAATGGGTCATGAATAAAGGAATAGTGCCATTTTGAGTAGTAGTTTGGAGTGAATCATGAATATTGACATATGGTGATTATAAGTAGAAAACGCGATAGTGAACTATAACAACAATTATGGAGAAATTGAAGTGAAATTGTGAAATGTAGATGAATGATGATTGTTGCCTGTTGTATTGTGAATGTTGTTATGGATGTTTGGGAGTTGATATATGATATGAAGAAAGTAGTAGAAACAAAGAAAATGCTGCCCAATTTTCTCTAGCATTAGTAAGCACGTTTATATAATCAAGTAGCTAATGTTGAAGCGAATTCCTTTGAAGGTAGAGATGTGAGCGTTGAAGGAGAACGATCAAGCGATAGAGTAGCAAAGCAAAAAGGTATGTAAGGCTAGTCCCTTCTTTCTAAGGCATGACTCCTATGACATGAATCTTCCTAATTTTCCATAATCTTCCTAAATAAAGGAACTATGAGTCCATGACTGTAATGAGCTATATATGTATGAGATAAAGTAAAGAGATACGATACGAGCATGATAACGATGATGATGAGTTTAAGTATAAAGAATCCTAGAGTAACATACAACGTCCATGAGTTTAATGATCCGAAGTATAGTTCCATTGATGATTTTCCTTGTGTGCACTCACCTTAAAATGCTAGTCCCTTCAGGGTGAGACATGACGATTATGACTACTCCATAACGTAGTCGGAGGTTCACGACCTCATGTCACCCCGACATAGCCATGGTTACCTCCAAGATTTAACGTAGGATTAATGATGAATGTATGATGATGTTAAGTTATGATAAGATAATGATATTCCTATGAGATATGTAATAATGATGAGTTTATGTTTATTATATGACGATACAATTCCACCGTGCCCAAATGGCCGGACATGTCACCGTAAAGGCGGGCTGCTTGTGATTCCACCGTGCCTAAATGGCCGAACATGTCACCGCAAAGGCGGGCTGCTTGTGATTCCACCGTGCCTAAATGGCCGGACATGTCACCGCTAAGGCGGGCTGCTTATGATTCCACCGCGCCTAGAAGGCCGGACACGATCACCACTAGTGGGCGACATATGATGGTTACCCGGATGCGGGTTAACGATAATGATATTTATGATGCGATGATATATGCGCTATGGTGATACATGTACTATGATTATATATATATATATGATATATGTATGAAATGTATTCACCCATAAAAGCCACGCAGGTTATATCTTCATCCTATGTCTTATGATTTTTTTCCTACTATGTTCATTTCATTCATGCCTTACATACTCAGTACAATATTCGTACTGACGTCCGTTTTCTTTGGACGATGTGTTCATGCCCACATGTAGACAGGGAGGTGATCTAGACTCGTAGGAGTTATCAGCAGATTTACAGGAGCACTCCATTATTTCGGAGGTGCAATTTGGTTTATTCTTTTGTGTATATATATATGTATTTTGGGTACGACGAGGTCCTGTCCCGTCCATATGTCTAGTACTCTAGTAGAGCCTCGTAGATACGCATGTGTAGGTAGTGTGGTCTCACAATGTTACTATTGTATTTATATTAATATTTTGATAGCCGAAGGGCTTATGTATATAAAAGTAATTATGTTTCCAAATGAAAAATGATTTTCCTATGATTTGAGTATGAATTTGATGAATGAACACTTAATGACTATGATGAGTAATAGAATGAATGGTGCTCGGTGATTAGCCCCGGATACCCGTCATGGCCCCTAGTCGGGTCGTGACAATCACCTAGGTGGTAGCATCTAAACCCAAGTGTGCCAAGTCTCAATATGTCCAATCCGAATCCAACTAACACAAGTAAATCACCAGATTATCTCAATATAAGCCATAGTACAATACAATGCAATGCAATGTTGTGTACACATGTACTCCGGACGGAAGTATCGACGTCTCAGTAGCACAACCCATGGGAGATGTTACATCCGACATTTTCGCTTATTCAAAAAATTCAAGATAAATTGACTTGTGATGAATAAGGCCACAATTGGACCTTACTTGGTATGAATGTATAGGTCATGAATTCAATGGCTTGGAATTACGAAAAGGAGGCCAAGGGCAAAATTGGAAATTTGGAAACTTGCCCCATGAATTACAATATGTAGACACCAATTTGGGCTCAACAAGAATTAATAAAACAAGGCCCAAAGGGGAGAGGCCCAACCGGCCAACGGAAGGGCCCAAAGCCCATGGAATTATTAATTTTCTCATGTGACAAATCCATATAATGGATAAGTATAAAGAAGCGTCAAGAAAAAGGAATCAAGAACAAAAGAAAAAAAAAAGAACAAGGGAGAGTTCGGGTTTGAGGAGAAAAGAAAAGAGAAAAGAAAGAAAAGTTTTGGGAGCCAAATCTTTGATTTAAAAATCCAAGTCTTGTGAGATTAGTACTAAGCTCAAGGTCCTCTACAAGTTAATATAAGTATTGGGGCAAGAAAACAATTTTTATCTCCAAGTGAAGGACTTGAAGAAAGGTGAGGATTTTATGCTTTTGTTATGTTATGAATGGTATATGTATGTTGTAGTATGTGTGAATGAATGAAAAACATGGAAAATTTTGTGTGTTGGAACTAAGGGTGTGTTGGCCGAATATATACATGTATATTGCATGATTTTGATGGCTTGAATTCATGTTGTAATTTAGTTGTAGCATGACGGAAATTGTGTTAGAAATGAAAGTGGAATGGATTAGTGAAAATTGGAAAATATAGGAGGTGGCCGTGTGGTGCTATGTTGAGTATGGAATATGAATTTGATCTTGTTTTCATGCTAAGTGTGTTATGGTGAAGTGAATGGAAAGATGACAATCTTTATTATCTTGAAAAAAAAATGGTTATTAAGTTGTTGTAGGAGAATATGCAACTTTGTTAGGATTTATGTAAAATGGAAATGAAAGTATCAAGAGGCAAATTATGATCATTGTTGGTGAATTTGGAAGATGGAATTGTATAATGAACTTGTATGTGGAAGGTTAGGAAAAATTGGAAAAGTAGTGACTTAACGGAAAGTTTGAATGTTTGCGTATCTTATGAATATTGTGTGAAAATGGTATGGATGCCTCCGATGTATGTCGTGATGATTTTGATGGATAATGAATATGAAAATAATAAGTTTGGTTTGGAAATGTAAGTTTGAAACGAAAGATGTTTCGTTATGTCGAAAGATGGCTAGTGATGCCATAGTGTATGTCTTAATGTTTATTGTTGTTTTAATGTCATTTCTGGGTTGTTGTGTTGATGAATTGAGCCGAGCTAAGTCTCGGGGATGTCGTGTATACAGAGGAAATGCTGCCGAAATTTCGGTAGGCAAGCATGTGTTAAGTTGGAATATTGAAAGTTTGAAACTAACAAATGGTAAACTTGACCATTTCCAGATTTTGGACGAAATTTGGATTGACGCCAAGCGAGCGTAGGGTGCTACCAAGGTATGTGAAGCATTTCCCTTTGTTCCTAGGCATGTTCTGGATGTGATAGGCTCGGCCGCGAGCCTTAAGTACGACTCCGTTCCCCGGAATTCGAGACGGAAAACCGCTCCAATTCCTTCAATCCAATTGAAGCTATTTTCTTACAAATTGCCTTTAAAGTGAATTTTTGTACAAAACTTCCTTTAACGGAGTCGGAACACTTCCAAACGACTATGGATGACCTCGTAAGGTCTATTAGCAATAATTTACCTATGTAGCCTTGAGTTGGTCCGAGGCGGGCCCACAAGGCCCGATATCTTCTGTAAAATTTTAAATATTCCCGTTTTATCCGATTTTCTCTAAAAACCTTTGGACTACTATTTTGTGTATGATATAACCATTTTTGTGCAAATTATACGAAATGATTTTTGAACATCTGAGATTCTGATTCTGATAATAATCTGTCGTGCCTTCCCAACTAGGATATAGGCGCGTACTATGCATACTATCCGGATACTCTGATTTTGGCTCGCCGTTTGGCACCCTTCAGTTTGATTGAGTCTGTATGTTGAGTTTGTATGTAAGTAGTTTCTCATTTATCGGTTCGTGTCTGTCTCAATGCATTCCATCACTGCGTCCCGGGCCAGGTTCTGTTATCATGCATATTTCTCTGCATTGTTCACCGCGTCCCTCGGCGTGCGGGCCGGGATCTGTATGTCTGTATGATATTATGATCTATGTATGGGGATGGCGGCCAGGATGGCATATGATCTGATCTGATTCTCTCTGTCCACCGCGTCCCGTACTAAGAGGGCCGGGTTCTGTTACCGCGCCCCCAGACAGGGTCGGGATCTGTATGAATGTATGCGTGTGCCATCTGTATTTATATAAGCACATGCCTCTGTATGATTCTGTATGACTCTGTACTACTCTGCATGCATAATTCTGTCCGACGTACTGCTGTCTGTCCGTCTGAATTACGACTATGTCTGTATGTCCGTAAGGCTTCTGATTCTGTATGGCTGTATGGATTCCGATTTTGTACGTCTGTATGGATACTGATTCTGCTCGTCTGTCCGCATTATGATTCCGTCTGTCTGTCCGAACCATGACTCCGTTTATCTATATGGAACACGATTTTGTATGTCGGTCTGGATCATGACTCTGTCCGTCCGTCTGATTTATGGTTCTGTCCGGTATATTTCTGTGACTCCGGTTCGGACTATGTTTATATCTGCTATGTTTCTGCTTTACATACTCAGTACATTTTTCGTACTGACCCCCGTTCTTCGGGGGCTGCGCTACATGCCCGCAGGTACAGACGCGCCAGGTGATACGCCGCCAGCATAGGTTTCTGGTTCAGCTGTTTTGAAGAGCTCCTTTGGTCCGGAGCGTATATTTTTGGTATATATCTTCTGTCTTCTGTATACTCTGCATGTATGGATATTCTGGGTACGGCGGGGCCCTGTCCCGTCATATGACTCTGTATGTCTGTAGAGGCCTGTAGATAGATGTGTGGGTTACGGGTTTCGTCTGTATGTTAGCCTTATCGGCTTATACGTAAATGTATGTATGTTCAAGTATATATGTATATATATGTACGTTTGCGCGCGTGCCGTAATTGTATCGACCTACTTCTGTAACTTCTGTTTTAAAAAAAAAAAATCCGTATGATTCGAAAGTCGGTCGGGTAGGTATGTACGGGGGTACCCAGTTAGGTTACTAGTCGCGGCCCATGGGGTTGGGTCGTGACAAAGTGGTATCAGAGCGGTTAGTCCTCGGTATGTCTATAGGCCGTGTCTAGTAGAGTCTTGTTTATCGATGTGTTGTGCACCACATTTATAAACAGGAAGCTACAGGGCATTTAGGATGTTACCCTTCTTTGGATTCTTAGATCGTGCGATAGAACGGTATTAGTAGGATGATCCTCTCCTAACGATCTGCTATGTTTCAGTGATGCCTCCGAAGAAGGCAACAGCTGCCCAGAAGGGCAAGGCGAGGATAGAGGCAGGAGAGACCAGCCGGGCCCCGAGGGTTACCAGGGCGAGTGTGCAGCCTGCACTTGAGGATGTGCCCCCGTCTGGATCTGTTACACCCCCCTTGCCGGAGGATATCAGAGCAGCAAAAGCTGCTAATCGGGAGACGGCTCCACCACAGGCAGGGGCGGAGGGTAGGGCCATACGAGATGCGGTTCAGTTATTGACCACATTGATGGCGGAGCAGGTTCGCAGGCATGGATTTGGGGGTGGTCGTGTGGACAGGTATGAGAGCTCCAGGGCTCGTGAGTTTTTGACATGTAATCCTCCAGAATTCTCCGGGACAAAACCTGAGGAGGACCCCCAGGAGTTCATTAGAAAGATGCAGAGTACAATACGATTGATTAAGGCTTCGCCGATTAAGTCTGTGGAGTTGGCTTCGTATCGATTATATGAGGTGGCGGCAAATTGGTATGAGTCTTGGCAGCTCTCCAGGGGTGACGATGCTCCCCCAGCGGTATGGGCCGAGTTTACTAAGGCCTTTCTTGATCATTGTCTGCCACCAGAGCTACGGAGAGCTAGGGTTGATCGGTTCTTGAACCTGAGACAGAATGGTAGAAGTGTTCGCGAGTACAGCCTAGAGTTCGACTCACTGGCTAGGTATGCGCCCGCCATAGTAGCCGAGATGGCCGATAGGGTGCACAGGTATGTGATGGGACTAGACCCTTATCTGATTGACGGTTGCTTGGCCATGGCTTCTCAGCCAGGGATGCATGTAGCCCGGGTACAGGCATACGCCCAGGGCATAGAGGACCGACGTAGGGAGCGTCGGCCTGATAGGGGTTACGACAGGGGCCGGCCTAAGAGAGCCAGATCGGCTGGCTATTCAGGGGGATTTCAGGGTGAGCCTTCCCAGCGGCAGGATAACAGGTATTCGTCCCAGCCAGCCTACGGTACACCCCCACAGTTCACGGGACAGAGCTCCAGAGTCCCAGGACCACAGGTGAGCAGAGGTCCCGGTCAGTCGAGGCCACCCATACCCCCATGTTCTTACTGTGGGAGACCCCACCCGGGGGAGTGTTATCACGCTACGAGCGCTTGTTATTTTTGTGGGAGCCCAGACCATCGAGTCAGAGAGTGTCCGCTTAAGGGGAGTTCAGGTTCAGCCCGGCCTGCTGGGTCCGTTGCAGGCTCATCTTCTCTTTCGGCGGCCATGCGCCCCACGGGGCGAGGAGCACCGACACCAGTACCAGCGCCAACGGGTCATGGCAGAGGACGTGGTGCAGCTTCTGGTTACAGCGGTCCTTCGAACCGCGTGTTTGCTTTAACCGGCCGGCAGGACCCAGGAGCGTCTGCGAGCGCACGCCCAGGTACGCCAGCGATTCTTTTTGAGAGATGTATGTATGGATAAGTCTGTATTTTGTTGCATTACGTGATCTTATACTTCTGGGTATTAGAAATAGTAAGGTAAATGTTAACTTGGTAGGTACCAAGATTCAGAAAGGCAATATGGTAATTGTATGACTTAGCCGGGGGTGGGACCCGCTACAAAAAAATTTCCGAAAATTTGCTAAGACCCCGATCTGCTCTAAAATTATGTGACAAAGTTCGTGCGGGGCGATCACCGAAATTATATCAGCCCTAACGCGTCGAAATGCATGAAAGTTTCGGGGTTAAGCGTGCTCAAGCCAGAGCAATTCTGGGATGGGTGACCCCCTGGGAAGTAATGCAAAGTTTTGCACAAGTGTAGGTATGATGGATACAAATGAAAATTTGGGGTAATCTAAATGAAAAGAGAATGTGTGGAATAATTAGTGCCTTTACAAAAGCCACACAGACCGACGCGGAATTAAGTGGGCAAAAAGAAAAGGGTGTAACACCGCTCAGGAAATTGAACGAATTTGAATAACAGTTAGAGACGTTTGCCAGTAAGGTATTAGTAAATGTGTGTATGTGTGTGTGTACGATTTTCGTTTGGTGCCCATATGGGTCAAGAGCCGAGTCCCGGCAACTAACGTTGTGATAGACAAAAGGTTTTACTAAACCGAATACATGAAGCGAAGCGGGAGCGACGATCCGAATGTTGTCAAGGGATAGAAAAACCCCTATTCCATTATAACTCAGTCTGGTATGACGATGTCTGAAAGAGAAAATGAGTATGGATGGTAGGAAAGATGAAAGATAAGAAGTGTGAATAAGCGGAATCCCTGAAAGAGTCGATAAGCGACACGCAAGACGATTTGTGTGACAACTTGGCGAACAAGTTTCCAATGAAGGGAAAATTTTCATAAATCACTGGAGCCTTAATGGGAGTGATCTGATTCTAATTCAGATTCTATCTGTTATACTTCTGCACTTCCGATTCTGATAAGGCTCTGCCTATTACGTCTCTGTACTTCTGAACTCGATTATGTTTCCAATCAGATAAATCTCTGTATGTCTGATTCTGAATATGTTCCTGGTTGACATACCTCTGTATGATCGATTCTGAATACGTTTCTGTCTGACATATCTCTGTACGATTAACTCTGATTACGAATCTGTCTGACACACCTCTGTATGTCTGACTCCGGATATGAATCTGTCTTATGTGCCTCTGTACGTCTGATTTCGATCACGTGTCTGTCTGATACATCTCCGTATGTCTGATTCTAATTATGACTCTGTCTGACGCATTTCTGTCTGTCTGATTTGGATCACGACTCTGTATGATACATTTCTGTATGTCTGATTCTGATTTCGAATCTGTCTGATACCTCTCCATACGTCTGACCCCGATCTCAGATTTGTCTGACATACTTCCGTACCCCTGACTTTGAATATGAATCCGTCCGCCACGGTTTAGTACGTCTGCCTCGGATTACGAATCCGTCCGATATGCTTCTACACGTCCGGTCCTAGTTCTGAATCCGTTTGGTATGAAGTGTCGGGTATGAAGTGGGATTTCGATAATGTGGTAAGGAACTCAGAAGTGTGACAAGAAGTGATGTTAACTATAATGCCTGAAAAGCATCCGTCTGTCACGAGAATATAGTTTATGGTCCGATAATTATGTGGGGTATGAGATAGTAAATCATGAAGGCATTTGAATCAGTGTCGAGAAGAATTACCCTCGCATGTGGGTGAAGAAGCCATGTCGGAAAGTCCACGAAGGACAATTATAAAGAGGACCCTCCCGAACTAGTATGACGCCCCATAAGGTAAATTTAACATTCGAGGACGAATGTTTCTAAAGGGGGGGAGGATGTTACATCCGACATTTTCGCTTATTCGAAAAATTCAAGATAAATTGACTTGTGATGAATAAGCCACAATTGGACCTTACTTGGTATGAATGTATAGGTCATGAATTCAATGGCGTGGAATTACGAAAGGAGGCCAAGGGCAAAATTGAAATTTTGGAAACTTGCCCCATGAATTACAATATGTAGCCACCAATTTGGGCTCAACAAGAATTAATAAAACAAGGCCCAAAGGGGAGAGGCCCAACCGGCCAACGGAAGGGCCCAAAGCCCATGGAATTATTAATTTTCTCATGTGACAAATCCATATAATGGATAAGTATAAAGAAGCTTCAAGAAAAAGGAATCAAGAACAAAAGAAAAAAAAAAGAACAAGGGAGAGTTCGGGTTTGAGGAGAAAAGAAAAGAGAAAAGAAAGAAAAATTTTGGGAGCCAAATCTTTGATTTAAAAATCCAAGTCTTGTGAGATTGGTACTAAGCTCAAGGTCCTCTACAAGTTAATATAAGTATTGGGGCAAGAAAATAATTTTTATCTCCAAGTGAAGGACTTGAAGAAAGGTGAGGATTTTATGCTTTTGTTATGTTATGAATGGTATATGTATGTTGTAGTATGTGTGAATGAATGAAAAACATGGAAAATTTTGTGTGTTGGAACTAAGGGTGTGTTGGCCGAATATATACATGTATATTGCATGATTTTGATGGCTTGAATTCATGTTGTAATTTAGTTGTAGCATGACGGAAATTGTGTTAGAAATGAAAGTGGAATGGATTAGTGAAAATTGGAAAATATAGGAGGTGGCCGTGTGGTGCTATGTTGAGTATGGAATATGAATTTGATCTTGTTTTCATGCTAAGTGTGTTATGGTGAAGTGAATGGAAAGATGACAATCTTTATTATCTTGAAAAAAAAATGGTTATTAAGTTGTTGTAGGAGAATATGCAACTTTGTTAGGATTTATGTAAAATGGAAATGAAAGTATCAAGAGGCAAATTATGATCATTGTTGGTGAATTTGGAAGATGGAATTGTATAATGAACTTGTATGTGGAAGGTTAGGAAAAATTGGAAAAGTAGTGACTTAACGGAAAGTTTGAATGTTTGCGTATCTTATGAATATTGTGTGAAAATGGTATGGATGCCTCCGATGTATGTCGTGATGATTTTGATGGATAATGAATATGAAAATAATAAGTTTGGTTTGGAAATGTAAGTTTGAAACGAAAGATGTTTCGTTATGTCGAAAGATGGCTAGTGATGCCATAGTGTATGTCTTAATGTTTATTGTTGTTTTAATGTCATTTCTGGGTTGTTGTGTTGATGAATTGAGCCGAGCTAAGTCTCGGGGATGTCGTGTATACAGAGGAAATGCTGCCGAAATTTCGGTAGGCAAGCATGTGTTAAGTTGGAATATTGAAAGTTTGAAACTAACAAATGGTAAACTTGACCATTTCCAGATTTTGGACGAAATTTGGATTGACGCCAAGCGAGCGTAGGGTGCTACCAAGGTATGTGAAGCATTTCCCTTTGTTTCTAGGCATGTTCTGGATGTGATAGGCTCGGCCGCGAGCCTTAAGTACGACTCCGTTCCCCGGAATTCGAGACGGAAAACCGCTCCAATTCCTTCAATCCAATTGAAGCTATTTTCTTACAAATTGCCTTTAAAGTGAATTTTTGTACAAAACTTCCTTTAACGGAGTCGGAACACTTCCAAACGACTATGGATGACCTCGTAAGGTCTATTAGCAATAATTTACCTATGTAGCCTTGAGTTGGTCCGAGGCGGGCCCACAAGGCCCGATATCTTCTGTAAAATTTTAAATATTCCCGTTTTATCCGATTTTCTCTAAAAACCTTTGGACTACTATTTTGTGTATGATATAACCATTTTTGTGCAAATTATACGAAATGATTTTTGAACATTTGAGATTCTGATTCTGATAATAATCTGTCGTGCCTTCCCAACTAGGATATAGGCGCGTACTATGCATACTATCCGGATACTCTGATTTTGGCTCGCCGTTTGGCACCCTTCAGTTTGATTGAGTCTGTATGTTGAGTCTGTCTGTAAGTAGTTTCTCATTTATCGGTTCGTGTCTGTCTCAATGCATTCCTTCACTGCGTCCCGGGCAGGTTCTGTTATCGTGCATATTTCTCTGCATTGTTCACCGCGTCCCTCGGCGTGCGGGCCGGGATCTGTATATCTGTATGATATTATGATCTGTGTATGGGGATGGCGGCCAGGATGGCATATGATCTGATCTGAATCTGTCTGTCCACCGCGTCCCGTACTAAGAGGGCCGGGTTCTGTTACCGCGCCCCCAGACAGGGCCGGGATCTGTATGAATGTATGCGTGTGCCATCTGTAATTATATAAGCACATGCCTCTGTATGATTCTGTATGACTCTGTACTACTCTGCATGCATAATTCTGTCCGACGTACTGCTGTCTGTCCGTCTGAATTACGACTATGTCTGTATGTCCGTAGGGCTTCTGATTCTGTATGGCCGTATGGATTCCGATTCTGTACGTCTGTATGGATACTGATTCTGCTCGTCTGTCCGCATTATGATTCCGTCTGTCTGTCCGAACCATGACTCCGTTTATCTATATGGAACACGATTCTGTATGTCGGTCTGGATCATGACTCTGTCCGTCCGTCTGATTTATGGTTCTGTCCGGTATATTTCTGTGACTCCGGTTCGGACTATGTTTATATCTGCTATGTTTCTGCTTTACATACTCAGTACATTTTTCGTACTGACCCCCGTTCTTCGGGGGCTGCGCTACATGCCCGCAGGTACAGACGCGCCAGGTGATACGCCGCCAGCATAGGTTTCTGGTTCAGCTGTTTTGAAGAGCTCCTTTGGTCCGGAGCGTATATTTTTGGTATATATCTTCTGTCTTCTGTATACTCTGCATGTATGGATATTCTGGGTACGGCGGGGCCCTGTCCCGTCATATGACTCTGTATGTCTGTAGAGGCCTGTAGATAGATGTGTGGGTTACGGGTTTCGTCTGTATGTTAGCCTTATCGGCTTATACGTAAATGTATGTATGTTCAAGTATATATGTATATATATGTACGTTTGCGCGCGTGCCGTAATTGTATCGACCTACTTCTGTAACTTCTGTTTTAAAAAAAAAAAATCCGTATGATTCGAAAGTCGGTCGGGTAGGTATGTACGGGGGTACCCAGTTAGGTTACTAGTCGCGGCCCATGGGGTTGGGTCGTGACACATGCCTCTGTATGATTCTGTATGACTCTGTACTACTCTGCATGCATAATTCTGTCCGACGTACTGCTGTCTGTCCGTCTGAATTACGACTATGTCTGTATGTCCGTAGGGCTTCTGATTCTGTATGGCCGTATGGATTCCGATTCTGTACGTCTGTATGGATACTGATTCTGCTCGTCTGTCCGCATTATGATTCCGTCTGTCTGTCCGAACCATGACTCCGTTTATCTATATGGAACACGATTCTGTATGTCGGTCTGGATCATGACTCTGTCCGTCCGTCTGATTTATGGTTCTGTCCGGTATATTTCTGTGACTCCGGTTCGGACTATGTTTATATCTGCTATGTTTCTGCTTTACATACTCAGTACATTTTTCGTACTGACCCCCGTTCTTCGGGGGCTGCGCTACATGCCCGCAGGTACAGACGCGCCAGGTGATACGCCGCCAGCATAGGTTTCTGGTTCAGCTGTTTTGAAGAGCTCCTTTGGTCCGGAGCGTATATTTTTGGTATATATCTTCTGTCTTCTGTATACTCTGCATGTATGGATATTCTGGGTACGGCGGGGCCCTGTCCCGTCATATGACTCTGTATGTCTGTAGAGGCCTGTAGATAGATGTGTGGGTTACGGGTTTCGTCTGTATGTTAGCCTTATCGGCTTATACGTAAATGTCTATATGTTCAAGTATATATGTATATATATGTATGTTTGCGCGCGTGCCGTAATTGTATCGACCTACTTCTGTAACTTCTGTTTTAAAAAAAAAAAATCCGTATGATTCGAAAGTCGGTCGGGTAGGTATGTACGGGTACCCAGTTAGGGTACCAGTCGCGGCCCACGGGGTTGGGTCATGACAGGGGACTCGCGAAGTCCATGTACCACTTGTTTCGGATCATTGCCCAATGGTAACCACACTCCAAATATTTGCCCACGGAGGATCTTCATCAGCACAACCTATAGGGGACCCACGGAGTCCATGTACCTCACGGTCCGGCGACAACCTGGATACCGCTACCACACAAGTACGATTCCGGGACAACCATCAAATATCAGACCTCACATCACTCTCATCCAAACTGAGCCCAGCTCATCACAGTGTTTCCCCAAGTATCATCAATGTATCAACAGTATATCATGAACGATGAGAATGTGTGCAATGTATGAGCCAACATCAATGATCAAATCAGTATCACAAGTACCAAGCATGGGTACGCCAACAATATCATGAAAGACTACACAAATCATATAGAAAACTATCCTCATATCAAATGTCAACAAGTAAAATACTACAATATCATGATCAAGATGTATTAATAGTCTCTAATATTTCTATCACTGTGTGGCATGAAGCCAACAACAATATAACAAATCAAGTCACAACACAACGGGGTGGCTAACTCTAATCACACAACAAGGCCCATCCTAAGACAATATCCAACCCAACTTCATACCCGAAGGTTTACATGCTTTCTCCGAAAATATCATCTAAATATATGCTCCGCTAAACAAAGTTTCACCATAGGGTAAGCCATAACCTACCTGGAAGGCCGAACAGCAATAAAACTAACAATCACTCTTTAGCCTTTCCTTTCCGCTGAACCTCGACATCAAAAAAGTCTAAGCATATTCGATGCATGGAATTAGAATCAAGAAGAACGTCCAAACCAACCCTACTTCTATCAAGACCCAAATCCCCAACCTATGAAATAGGGTTTATGAACATGAAGGATGAAATTAGGAATCTAAAGGTCCCAACATGAAATTAAACCTCTATGTGATCAATTCGCATCTATAGCAAGCTAGAATAATCAACACTTTACTCTAATTCGGATTCTAGGCAAAAACCCCAAATTTGGGTATAAACCCTAACTTCTAAATCAACAAATTAGTCTCTAATTAGGAAGAAGTTATAAAATGGGATATAATCATCGACTCAAAGCTTAATGAAGCTAACCTAACCAACAAATCATGATTTAGAAGCCTAGATAGAATATTCATTAACCTACTTTAATCTTCCATTACTAATGAACTAAAAAGGAAAAGGGATTCTAAGATGATTAGGGATAATGAAATAGAAAAGTGATTAAAAAGATTTACCACCAAGAATCTTCTCCAAGAATTCTCCAGAATTTCTCCCCAAAGATTAATTTTCAAAATAGTAATAAAATGTGAGATTAAGGGCTTTTAATGCATAATTAATGAATATAACAGGCCTGATATCGATACGGCAGCAGCGGGACAGCGACTGTGGTACCGCCTCAACATCCACTCAGACCGCCAAGACGGTCGAGCCATAAAAGCACTCAGCCGCCACAGCGGCCAATACCACCGCTCTGGCAGCGGTACCGCTATGGCGGTAATGGTGCCGCCAGGGCGGACACCAGCACAGATTTTTTTCTAAATAAATACAATCTCAATTCGAAATCCCGATTAATACCCGAGGCCATCTGCTCACAAACCACAAGCACAGACATACATAAAAACACGCTACGAACACACTCGTGGCCTCAAAAATCCCAACGGAGGTCACGTTGACTGAGTCTAGCCCCGATACCTCAATTCTAACTTCCCAACCCAAGTTTCAAAATGCACCCGAGTGTATTGAGAACTGAACCAGATATACACACAAGTTCAAAAAGACCATCCGAGTCTCTCGGAATCGGAGAATTTTTGAAAAAGATCCGTTTATCCAAAAGTCAACTCTGAATCAACTTTTTTTTTTCTTTAAGCAAAAATTTCACAAAAAGTCGCCCGAATAAAATATAAACACCTCGGGAAGAGAGTCAACAGTCCCCTCGGGTAAAAAATAAGCTAACCAAGTGTCACGACCCAAACCAGATGGCCATGACTGACACCCAAGTCCGTTCTCGGCTCAGTGCCATACTACCATTCTATTCATAAGTCACAACTTTTTGTGAACCTTTAAATCATGAAATGACGGCTTCATCAAGTAAAATATGAAAACTTTTTAATAGAACTCTTTCATCATGTTAGGGACTTCTCCCTTATCTTTAGCCAAAGAAAACCTTTAGTCACAATAAAAAATTTAAATCAATGCATATGAACACATCGACCTACATGGCCGCTTTACACCACTGTAGACATCTCGACATACTGTCCACAGGACACTGGCTGCAAAAGCCTCTAACAAGGACCAAGTTACCATAATATAAGTTGAGACAGGGCCCCAACATATTCGTAATGCATCTGACTCGAGGACATACATAAGTTCTCTGACTCGACAACACTCCAAAAAGAAATGGAGTTCACCAATCCAGCTGATAGCCCGGGAACATCCTATGGCAAGTGTCCTCTACTCAACTGTCTGCACCTGTGTGGCATAAAACACAGTATCCCCAGGCAAAGGGACGTCAATACGAATAATTTGCCGAGTATGTAAGGCAGAACTGAAACAATACAACTCGACTCGAATGATAAAAAGAGTAACAGACTCAATCTGTACCTGTAACCAACATACATGCATATGAAATTTTAATGCATCATGAGTGTACATATATATAATGCATGCCTTCGCCCTGCTCGCATGTAAAACCCCAATCCTGATAGAGCATGATGGGCACCCGACCCTTACTTAGAGCCGAGCAAACCCGCTGGTTCTCGCTATACTTATAGTCCCACTGGACTCTTAAATCATGAGATGAAATGCATGATTAAAGCTTTTCAAAAACACTTTTTCTATCCTTCTCAAATCGAGTAAAATCTGTAATGTAATGCATATTGATACACCGGCTTACATAGCTGCTTACAAGGCTGATGTACTGTATACATGACTCTGTCTGCAAAAGTCTCTAACGTAAGATATGATAGCAAAACGTAAGTTGGGACAGGACCCCAACATACCCATAATGTATATGACTCAACTCATAAGGAAATACCCGACGCGGCATCACTCCGAACCGAATGGAGTTTGCCAATCCAGCTGATAGCCTGGAACATCCTATAGTCAAAATCCTGGATAACTTTCCTGCAAAGCAGTATAGGGCTGTGTGGCATGAAATACAGCACCTCCAGGAAAAGGGATGTCAATATGAATAATTTACTGAGTATCTAAAGCATAATCAATAACATAATGAAAGCATAAGAAATAACATAAGATGGACGAGTTATGAAATGAAAGAGCTAGGTATACCTCTAGCGACGTTTGTTATATTTACTTATCCTCTTTCTAATGGGAAACTTTCATTTCATATATTTGTACATATAGTAGTGTCAAACCTGACCATAGAGGTTCGGTGTCTTACGTACCCGGCCATAATAAAGCTTGGTGTTATACGTACCTGGCCCTACCAAGGCTCAGTGTTATCCGTACCCAACTGCAGTGGTGTGCGCGCGTTATATATCGTACCCAGCCATATAAGCTCGGTGTTATGTAATAGCCATACATACTTTTATATATATATACACACACATAGGTGTGCTTAAGTCATGTCAACATCATCATCATCAATGCCATTATTACTATTATCATCATCACTTTGAAGAACTTTCACCAAAGGTATTTCAAAATATCGAAAGCCATGAACATTCTAACATTTCTAGGAATAGGACGTTTCGAATATCTTAGATGGCATCCCTAGAATTCAACTTGTCATCATAATCGTTATCATTATCATCATAAGAAACATTGTCAACAATATCAAGAGAATCTCGAGGGTTATGAGCTTACAGCATTTATAGGAATAAGAGTAGCGTGAATATCTCATATAGACGCAAAATGAGGAAAACATGCCTTTAGAAAGAAGGGTTAGCCTTACGTACCTTTTTGTCTCCTTAACTCTATTGACTAAATGGTTCCCTTCGAAGCCGACGATTCTACATTCAAGAGAATTCGTGCTAAGATTAGATAATCGATAATATACTCAAGTTTAAGCTAAAGTTAATAAAAATTAGGCAGCATTTCCTTTGTTTCTACAACTTACTTCATATGATATAACAACTCCCAAACATCAATAATGACATTCATAATATCATAATCAATAACTTCGTCAAGTTCGACATTATCCAATTCCCTACCAAAATGATTCATGACCATAGCTAAGGCATAACACCGCACTCGTTCTCATATAATACTTCTTTAACATCATTTGTATCATTTACAACAAGATTTTCACTCATAACATCTCAAGAATCATGATTCATGTCAAACTACTATTCAAGAATACCACTATTCTCATATTCGTAACCCATTTTCTACTTTCTCTCATAATCCAAGTCTTTCAACCATTCAATACTCTTAATAGCATGAAATGAACATAAAACTCACCTTTGATTATGTATGAATGGGCTTTGGATGAAAATACTTCACTTGGAGAAAACACTAACTTCAACTCCAAAGAGATTCTTGACTTCTAGCAACCCTAATGAGCACCCATACCCTTGATTCCACCAATTTTTGGTGTTTGATCTTTGATTTACCTTGGGTTTATGTTGGTGAAATGTATGGAACCTTCTATAGGTATTGAGAGAAGTGTAGAATATATAAAATGAAATATATGAACTTGGGTCACTTACTTATACTTAGGGAAAAAGTTGTCCCGATCATGTTATACGGACACTTATATGGTCCGTATAACTTTATATGGTCTGTATAAGTGACCATATTTCACCATCAAGGAATTTCCCCTTTCTGTAAGGTTATACGGACCCTTATACAGACCGTATAAAGTTATACGGACCATATAAGTGGTCGTATAGCTCCACGTTTCCGAAATTATTCCCGTCGTTTCGTTTGATCTCCAATCCTTATGGAACCTTCTTAGCACTTGTTTAATACTTCATTAACAATCTAAGGAGAATTATAACTCTTCCTCAAGACATTATAAAATCAAAATTAGCTCGGTACTTTGCAAACCCTTTTCAAAACACGACTTATACCTCGCATTTCTCAACGAACTTTCTTCTCTTGCCTCGAATGTCTTTGGAATCTTAATTAGAATCGTTAAGTACCCCCTTCTTACTTGTAGGGACATCATATACATCTTACCCTATGTTAGTCTATTTACCGTGCAATGACATGAATTTTTCCGAGGTGTAACAATATTATCTCAATCATGGCGAAAACCTTTCCAAACACGACTTACATTTTACTTCCTTCAACAAACTAGATTTCACATATTCATATGACTTCAAAATATTATAGAATGCACTCTAAGCTATCTAATACTTCCCTTAATCTTGTAAGGATTTCGTAATCACCTTAAGCTCACATTAGCCTACTCACAAGGCAACAAATCCGGAATTTCCGAGGTGTAAGATGCTTCCCCCCTTAGAACATTCATCCTCGAATGTTAAACTGGTCATGTATAAGTATGCTAGTTATGGTGATATTATGATGAATCAATTACCCTTATATTATGTTGTACCTCTCCTTGCTTAACTTAATACCATTCTCCACCGGACATCGATTATTATTGAATTCCCAAAGAAAGTGGTCATAATTTAGCTACCTCTGTAATTCCTATAGGCCTACTTCCACTCTTTATTTAGGTCCCATAGTCCGCCGTGTTCATCTTTCTTGGAGTCATCATTTTAATCCTCTGACATGCACTATCTATAACATTCCTTTTGAATAGTTGAAAATGAGTTTCCTTCTTAGAAATGACTCTCGGTTTCAATACTCCCTCGATTCCTCAGAAACATCCTTTGGAGAGACATTAGTGAGTCACTTTCCTAATATGATCCTCCTTGATACTCGGACTCGTCGATCCTTTTTCTTGCTCGATAATGGTATTAAGCCTCACATGGTTTGCAAATCTCTTCCATATGACCATGATAATGGTATTGATTCACGTCTGTAGTGTCTGGATAAATTCAATCTGAGGTGTCCTGTCATAGGTATTCGTCGTCGACTCATCAAAGGCCTCATAATTTTTGAGAATTTCATAACCCTCTAGTAAACTATTGGAAATTCGCTATAACCATAATGATACAAAAATGAAAGTTCCAAGGCGTAATATTCTTCTGGTAAAACCCCCCTTATTCAATGATCCTATCGAATTCGCAAGTATTCTAACACACCCCAGGGATATCGTAGGAAACGTATAACATATACTTATATCATATTCAGAGTAATTGTCCTATTTTTCCTTAATGACAATTCTAACTCAACATTATCAATTTACCATATATTTTCCCTCAACTGACCCGGAGTATCACAAACACACTATTCTTTCTTACCTCTTACTCCTCTTTTTAAGTACCCAATTGGTTTCATTCTCAACATGTAAATACTTACAGGTTACATAACCGTTATTGTGTGATTCATGTATGAACATCTAACCTTATTCGTAAACTTCCCTTCCTTTGGTTCGTTCTATTTTATGTGTCTCCTACATACCAAAACTCTTTTGTCTATCTGTTGTAACTTATTTTGTCATACTCTTTTCTTTCCTTTATTTGTCCCTTGATTACCACATCTTATATTCTACTATAGAAAACTTTATGTCCCTTCTTATTTGCCACTTATAAATCACAATATCATTAACAAACGACTCTACTGTCAATTCCTTTGCCTCTATTCCAATATAGCATCGCTATCCTTTACCATATTCCTTGAGCTATTTGCCCTCAATGTCATGCTGTTCAAGGTCTTCACGAATGATTTTCGGTACAGTCTCAGATACCCGCTCAATTCTTGTTCATTTATTTGCTAGCTATTAGACGCAATTTGCATAACTCTCACTTTTTCGTTTTAGAGTCTATATTTGTCACATCCTAGGATTCATCGTTTCAATCTCTATACTCGTATTTTCCTTACTAGCTTCCCCCCTTAAGGGTCTTACTTATACCATTCTCAAATTCGTTGCCTCACTTCCAATCTTGAATTCATATATCCATTTCCTCAATTCCCTTATTATATTGCATCATATTCATGCCATTTCCCATAATTTATAGCTGCGGTAATTCATGTGTGAAGTCTTAACATACTCATCTTGCATTTCTGTAATCAAGTAATGCAACCGACATAGCCATCCAAACAAGGATGTGTTTTACTTAGCTCAACCATTAGTTATGAGTCAATCTCTACCTCTGCTCCAATTAACAACTTCTGTCCCATAGGGATACTCGAAATAGTAGTATGTCTAGTTATCCATACCATCGATGTAATGTCACTTATCCCATTCTTCGATACTCAGAGTTCACTTATAGCGTCTTCTTTCCCTTTCCTTCCCATCTCAAATTATTCCTCTCTTTCCCGTAGTCGACATATAGTAACCATAAATGCATTTTCCCTTAAACCCGCCATCTTTGTTTCAAGGATCTAAGTCTCATGCGCAACTAATACCCCTTATGCCTCATGCTCTTTTACTTTTGTGTGGCGCTCAACATTGATTTCAAACCAATCATAATCATATCGTATTTGTCGTTGATGATAGCCTTGCTTTATCGCTTTATCATCGTACGGTAAACTCATAACTCATGGCCATATTTTTCCTTCCAACTTATTCCTTTACATCCTTTTCTCCTCCATTTATCATATTACCTCCCGTTTTATAATCCATCCCTTATTCCTCGCACACGGAACCCTATTCTTAACTCGGTACCGCTTTGTCCTTTAGAATATAGTACTTCTATACAATCCATTCTTCGCTTCCAAAACCTATTCTGTTCATTCTGATCCCCCCCTCTCATCCTTATTACTGCTGATCCTTTTCCTAACAATCGTTCTATTTCGTTATCCATCTTTCTGTAGTCTTGGTCTTTTATTTCTAGCCAAAGATATCACTCGTGATCTCGATTATACAAATCACAAACTATTACTACTTTGCCATATCACTTTTCTCTGATTTTTTTTCAAGTTGATTCCCTTTTTCCTTTTGCTTGCTATCATTTCTGTCATTGCGAAACCTCTATGTTGGACTTTCCCTTAACAAGGCCTTATAAGCTTTCTTATCGACTGCCCCCTGGTTCACTTATTGGTTTCACACTTGCATTCACTCCGTATTCATATGGAATATGCTACATCTTTAGTCGTTTCCTTATTATGCTTTACTTACCTTGTATTACAGTTCTTGCTACGTTCTTATTATATCCTGATCATGTCTACTCTATAGAGTGCCACTTCTCGATCTCATTCGCAAGCCTGCGTATAAAATGGAATAAACCTCATGGAGTAAGCATACTTAACCTGTTATTCTTTCTGATCAGCCCTATTACACTCATCACATAAGTCATCTTACCAAGGTATTCACATTCGTTATAACCCTTCGTACTTCGTACCCCTGTCTCAGTCATGTTGTTACTCTATTTTGCTAACAGACTTATCGTACCTTATTTGTGCTTATCCATCCAGTAAATACTCCAGTATCACACTCTATTGGAGTCACCCTTTCTCTTCTATGACATGTTTTAGTACTACCAGTCTCCCTAATTTACTCTAGCATTTCTCTTTACCGTATCAATGTCGATCTTATAATTATCGTTACTATCAATTCAACAATATTTAACTCATCTCTTGTAGTTGTCAACGATACTCCTAACTTACTCCCGTCCTTCCATTACTTTTTACACAACATCTTTTCCCGTTGGGACATATTACAAGCTTATATCTTATCTCCTTTAAATTCTAGGAAAATTTCGGCAGAGTTTCCTCTATGTTTCTTACTATCCAAAACTTGCACGCAGCAAATACCAACAATGCCTCACAGGGATAATATATATAGATATATATATATATATATATATATATATATATATATATATATATATATATATATATATATATATCAGCCACACAGTGCTCCCAATTTCAAGTAAGAGTACAAAGATGTCAAAACTTACCTCACATATCACACCTCGAGATGTACCTGATCCTCAACGATCGGCCCTGTTATACCTTCCTATTTACCTTCCCTTTCATTCTTCAGCTTTACCTTTCAATCATACCTCAATATTCTTACCTTACCAGACATATATCTTTCGTACCGTTGCTTACCTTTCTGCAGATTCATTCAATTTATTTAGCTCACAAGCTTATAACTGAACTTATCATCAAGAGATACATTTAATCAATTCCTCCGTTATACTTACACTGACCTACCTGTAGGATCACGAATTCATTATCATATAAATACATATTCTGATAACGTAGCCTCAATGAAGTGACTTACCCCTGTAACTTCCAATATTATCACTCACTTTCTTTCGTCGATACTGTTCTTCTGCTGAAATCAAGGGTTAGTACAAGGAATATCATTTCCTATGGCTTAGCTCTATCGCACGATCTTAGATATTAAAGAAGAGTAACCATCCTAAATGCCCTGTAGCCTCCTGTTTATAAATGTGGCGCGTAACACACCATAAACAAGACTCTACTAGACACGACTTTGCAGACAACCCTTAGGACGAACTGCTCTGATACCACTTTGTCAAACCCCAATCCTGATAGGGCATGATGGGCACCCGACCCTTACTTAGAGCCGAGTGAACCCGCTGGTTCTCGTTATACTTATAGTCC
This sequence comes from Lycium barbarum, assembly GCF_019175385.1. Lineage (NCBI taxonomy): Eukaryota > Viridiplantae > Streptophyta > Magnoliopsida > Solanales > Solanaceae > Lycium > Lycium barbarum. The sequence goes on along the minus strand of NC_083343.1, from coordinate 31,424,786 downwards.
CACTACACTCTTAAATCATGGGATGAAATGCATGAAGAAAGCTTTTCCAAAACACTTTTTCTGTCCTTCTCAAATCGAGTAAAATCTGTAATGTAATCCATATTGATACACCGACTTACATAGCTACTTACAAGGCTGACGTACTGTATACATGACTCTGTCTGCAAAAGTCTCTAACGTAAGATATGATATCAAAACCTAAGTTAGGACAGGACCCCAACATACCCATAATGTATATGACTCAGCTCATAAGGAAATACTCCGACACGGCATCACTCCGAACCGAATGGGGTTTACCAATCTAGCTGATAGCCTGGAACATCCTATAGTCAAACTCTTGGATAACTTTCCTGCAAAGCAATAAGCAGCTGTGTGGCATGAAACACAGCGCCCCCAAGCAAAGGAACGTCAGTACAAATAATGTATTGAGTATATAAATCATAATCAATAATATAATGAAAGCATATGAAATAACATAAGATGGACGAGTTATGAAATGAAACGACTAGGCATACCTCTAGCGAAGTTCGTTATATTTACTTATGCTCTTTCTAATGGGAAACTTCCATTTCATACATTTGTACGTATAGTAGTATCATACCCGACCATAGAGGTTCTGGTGTCTTACGTACCCGGCCATAATAAAGCTTGGTGTTATACGTACCTGGCACTAACAAGGCTCAGTGTTATACGTACCTGGCCCTACCAAGGCTCAGTGTTATCCGTACCCAACTGCAGTGGTGTGCGCGCGTTAGATATCGTACCCGGCCATATAAGCTCGGTGCTATGTAATAGCCATACATACTATATATATATATATATATATATATATATATATATATATATATATATACATAGCGACGTTTGTTATATTTACTTATCCTCTTTCTAATGGGAAACTTCCATTTCATACATTTGTACATATAGTAGTATCATACCCGACCATAGAGGTTCTGGTGTCTTACGTACCCGGCCATAATAAAGCTTGGTGTTATACGTACCTGGCCCTACCAAGGCTCAGTGTTATTCGTACCTAGCCCTACCAAGGCTCAGCGTTATCCGTACCCAACTGCAGTGGTGTGCGCGCGTTAGATATCGTACCCGGTCATATAAGCTCGGTGTTATGTAATAGCCATACATACTTATATATATATATATATATACACACACATATATACACATAGGTGTGCTTAAGTCATGTCAACATCATCATCATCCTTGCCATTATTACTATTATCATCATCACTTTGAAGAACTTTCACCGAAGGTATTTCAAAATATCGAAAGTCATGAACATTCTAACATTTCTAGGAATAGGATGTTTCGAATATCTTAGATGGCATCCCTATATTTCACCTTGTCATCATAATCGTTATCATTATCATCACAAGAAACATTATCAACAATATCAAGAGAATCTCGAGGGTCATGAGCTTACAGCAATAGGAGTAGCGTGAATATCTCGTATAGACGCAAAATGAGGAAAACATGCCTTTAGAAAGAAGGGTTAGCCTTACATACCTCTTTGTCTCCTTAACTCTATCGACTAAATGGTTCCCTTCGAAGCCGACGATTCTACATTCAAGAGAATTCGTGCTAAGATTAGATAATCGCACATGTCCTCACCATCCGTTAGAGAATAGAATATGAAATTAGATATCAATTTGAATAAACTAGCATGAAAGGAATGAAGGAAGAGAAATTTCTTAAATGTCCCATAGCCTCTCGAGGATGGGCGCGGATGCCTACGTACCAATTCGCAAGCCTCTACTAGACATTGCTCTTGTACACTTGAGACTGGTGAACCTAGGGCTTTGATACCAATTTGTAACGACCCATTTCACAGGTCATGATGGCACCCACACTATCCCCCTGGTAGGTGAACAATCCCCAAGTCAACAATCAATTTAGAAACAAGAATACGGAAAATAAATACAACAAGAATATTACTTACATTCTGGATAATATAAATAAATGCAGAAAGGTAACTTAGTCTTTACAATCCTCAAAATCTAGTCTAAATCGTACAAGAATTTCTAATACATTGCAAGTCTTAAATACTAAATATAAATAGACAGAAACATAAGATAGGAGTAGACCCAGGACTACTTGTGTGGGGCAACGTGTTGGTCTGCTGTTCGGGCCAGGTAATAGACTTCACGTACCCACGTGGTGATTCCATGTTGCCGGTTGTACTACAGCTCTCCCGCAAGATACGAATATGCATATGTACTTAAAATGTTTTTATTCATGTTATAACCTTATTCATGTTATAACCTTATTCATGTCATACGATAATCATGTTCATGTTCAGCTTACACTTTTAGTTCTATTATTTCATGTGCCATGTTTATTTCATTCAACTGCTTTACATACCAGTATAATTCAATGTATTGACGTCGCCTTTTATTACCCGGGGGCCTGCATTTCACAATGCAAGTATTGATTTACAGGACAATAGATCTGCTCGTTAGGATATTGCTCGTATCAAATATCGGTGAGCTCCATCTCATTCGGGCATTATCTTTATTTATTTCATGTCATGTTATGCAGTAGAGGTATGCCAGGGGTCTTGTCCTGGTAAATAGTTTAGCAGTCAGATTCATGTCAGAGGTTTTATAGACTATTCAGTCATGTCATGTCAGATGTTTAGATGAGTTAGCCTCGTTGGCTACATTACTATATTTTAGCATTCATGATATAATAGTATTTCCAGACTTATGATTATTGAACTCCATATTTTTACAAGTCATGCATGTTTAACTTATATTCCGCATCAGTTCATGTCCCATGTAGACTAGCAAGCCATGTGGTTCGCTCAGTCACATGCAGCAAGGCATCGAGTGTCGTGTTACGTCTAGATCATGGTTCAAGGCGTGACAACCCCAATGAAAGATCTTGGAAGTAGAACTCGAAATCACCACAAACCGAGCTCTAGAACTCCAAATATTTGAAAATGAAGGTTTCCCATCATTTTTCGGAATAAAAATTTGATCAGTGAAAAACCCTTGATCGCGAGCACGAACACCAATCGCGATCGCGGCGACACGCGACTAGGCCCAATAAAATCGGCCTTCGCGAACACAGACAAATTCTCGCGAACGTGTACAAAGTCTCGCGAACGCGAGGCTTTGCACCTCAGCTAGCCAAAGCTACTTCCTCTTCGCGAACGCGAGACAATCCATGCGAAGGGGACCCTCATGATTAAGGTCCCTCCCTCACAAACGCGAAGAAGGAAACCAAAACTAGACATCAGAAAATTCCGATGTCCCCCGAATTTGGAATGGATACCCGGAACCCCCCCCCCCCCCCCCCCCCCCCCAATACAAACCAAATATGTATTTCAGTCAAAAAAGGCCCTACGAACTCGCTCGCTCACTCGGATTTCCCAAAAGAGGTTGTCTTGACCCAGTGTTGACCAAGGTCAACTCCAAATCCTTACATGTCCATAATCTCAACCAACTAACCAAAACACACCCGAATGCCTCGGGATCTGAACCAATGACTCGAATGAGTCATAAATAATATTTCAGACCTAATGGAATCGGCAAAACTTCAAAAAAGCCCAATTACCCCCAATGTTGACTTTGGTCAAACATCTTTATTTCTTTAACTTAGACGTCTCTAAAATCAATTCAAAACACGCCCAATTTCTTCGGGAACGGCGCCACTCATCCCCGAAAGTCATAAACACCGAAATGAAACTATGTACGGGGTAATTTGGTGGAAAATAGGTAAAATGACAGAATGGGTTGTTACATAAGCCTCCATTTATTTGACTTTTTGCATCAAATTTCGCGCTCTAGATTAATCGATCAACTGACGCCTTCAACCTAATTGACTTGGTCCCATCAGGTTTCTCGATAGCCTCCACTGTTTCAAATTTTCCTTTAATTTCTGCCGTTCAAACTTCAAAGCATCAACTGGAGACTTCAACTTGCATATAACATTTACCACTCTATCCGGCAATATAGGATCAACCGAATCAAAATAACCATGTGAATCAATCTGTGGTAAATGATACAAAATACTTATCATTGCGACGATTTACAGTAAAAAAAATTAATTTCACAATATCAACTCACATCAGGTCTGGGACATTTGTAGAATCTCTGACAAACATTTGCAGAAGTGTAAACTGTAAAATAATTGGCAGCCAATCCGCAAAGACATGTATGCTGTGAAGTACATTCTTGGGACGAACAACTAGCTTGAAATATTGTAACACCCTTCTTTTTTCATCAAGAAGAAAGATAAAAGAGTATGAGGAAATTAAAGGACTCGAATTTAATTTGGGTGATTTCTGATTCTAGGGTGTTAATAATTTGAAACATAGGGAAGAAGAAGAAATTAGGTGTGAAGAACCCTAATTCATAAATGCGGAAGAAGAAGAAGAAGAAGAAGAAGAAGAAGAAGAAGAAGAAGAAGAAGAAGAAGAAGAAGAAGAAGAAGAAGAAGAAGAAGAAATGCTACAAGCTCAGAATTGACAAGGGAAGGAGCATGAAAATGGCCGATGAACCCTAAATCTGGGAGAGAATAAGAAAGTGAAGTCTTTTTTAAGACTTAAATCGTCCAAGGGTCAGGTAATGGGGCGCGTTTGAATTAAACTAATTGGATAGGTCTAATTTTAATTAAATCAAAAATAAAAAGGGTTGGGGTCATTGAGATCGTGCCATGTGTCCCCCAAAAAGTGGTGTTAGACATGAGGGTACAAATGATGAAAACACTAACGACCGGGATATATATCATCGAAAAAGCAAACGGAGGACGGCTACAACTTTTTTAAGTAGTAAAGGGGTATATATGACCCTTTTCCGTTGATTTTACAGGGATAACCTCTCTACCCCCACAAAGTAGGGGTAAGGTCCGCGTACACCGTACCCTCTCCAGACCCTACTTGTGGGACTACACTGGGTATGTTGTTGTTTCTTTATACCTAAAGAATATGCTACTTGGGAGCAATCCAATGTGTTGAAAAGTCAGATTGTTCCTTGAGGAAATGAGATGTGTTTTGATAAATAGTTAGTGATAGTTCAGGTAATAAACATAGACACTTGATAGTTCAGGTGCGTTTTAATAAATAGTTGGTGATAGTTCAGGTAGGAAACGCAAACACCTGATAGTTTAGGTGGGAAACTCACAAAAAAGTGATACTTAAGGTGTGTTTTTTACCATTATCTCGTTTTATTTCAAGATATTAAATACACATTTGGCAGCGTATTATTCTTTTTATTGAATTTCGTCATGAGGGTTAATTACGCCAACTTAGCATTTCCACGTGAACCAAGCTGAGATTTCTTATATGTAATTTTCGGCTATAAAAGGTTATAATTTAGGTGAGGGAGAGCATGTGAGTGAAGGGGGTACTTTGTTTACATTCTAGCTTTCATCTTCTTCTTAGCAATTTCTTTTTTTTTATGATGTTTTTGATTCAATTGGGCATTATTATGCCTCAGTTTGAACAAATTGAAGCCAGCTATATGAATTATCACTAGCCATATTTCTTAATGTCAATTCATCTTAAGCCAACTATTACTACTCCTAAAATAAAATAAAAAAATTTAGTGTTAATATCCCATGTGGGGGTGTTCATAATTTGGTTTGCGACGATTTTCTCCTAAAAAGAAATCAAATCAATTAAGTCGATTTTTCATTGGTTTGATTTTTGTCGGTTTATTTAAAATATGAGACATACGCTTCCAAACACATTATCCAACGACTATATTCTAGCATACCCTACTAAGTCAATTATTCTTTGTAAGAAAATGTCATTTATCAAGATATCTCCATGATAATTAAATTAAATGAATAATCAAGAACCCAATTGAAGACAATTTATTTTTAACATGAAATATATTCTTAGACCTATCAAAAGTGAGACTACAAATAAAACTAGAATGCAAAGACAAACTAGAATGCAAAGCCAAAAATATTGTCATTTTCTCTTTTGATTTAATTTCTTTTTGGATTTGGTTGGATTTTTCGATTTTGGGGAACACTATACGTAACAATAATGTGCTTCAATCAGAGTCCATACCCCCAATCATCTTGATACTGCATACCATGTGATCAATGGTTGCAGCTTGCATAGCCGTTTGATTATGTTAATGTTTGTTCTCATCATATGGTAAAGAGTACTCCCTCGTTCCGTTCTTTTAGCTCATATACATCCCTTAAGAAATTATTCATTCCTAAAAATATTAAGAGTATTTTTATTAACTTACTCCTACTCAAATTGTGCTTACATAATTAAATGCCTATAAACAAAAGTAATTAATGAATCTTGATTACTTGAACAATTTTGAAAACATCTGGCCAAAATATTTTTAAAATCCTAACATCAAAAAAAAAATTAAAAGCCCGAAAAAACCACTTGTTACGGAACAGAGTATCTCCGAAAATTTAACTATAGGTGACTAACAAGTCTTGAAATTCATTTTTTTGCACGGATTTCCCTTCTTTTAGGGTGGTCTTTAAATTTTACCCCTCATATTTGTGGTCTTAAAATTTTCCCACCGTATTACTGGTATTTAATTTTTTCCCTTCGCATTGCAACCCTGAGCTTCGCGCAGAAATCATGAGGTTCTGGGTTCGAACCCCCGCTCAAGCATAAATTAAGAAAAAAATCACAAGGCAAGGTTTTGGTAGCGTATATGCCGAACCCGGTATAAACTTGTTAAGGAATAACCAAAGTTATGCCGGCCCGGCATACTCATGCCTTATGGGCAGACTTGGCATAAGTACAAGGCATGAGTATGCCGGGTTCGGCATAACTTTGGTTATTCCTTAACAAGTGTATGCCGGGTCCAGCATACTTATGGCCAGACTTTTAGTTAAGGCATAACTAAAAGTATGCCCCATCAAGCATAACTTTTCCTTAAGACATAAACTTTGCCTTATAAGGCAAACTTTTAGTTATGCCTTATGGAAAAGTTCCGCCTTATGGGGCATACTTTTAGTTATGCCTTATGGCGCTGACTTTTAGTTAAGGCATAACTAAAAGTATGCCCCTAAGGCGGAACTTTTCCTTAAGGCATAAACTTTGCCTTATAAGGCGGAACTTATAGTTATGTCGGGCCCAGCATAACTTTAGTTATTCCTTGAGGAAAAGTTCCACCTCATTGGCATACTTTTAGTTATGTCTTATGGGGCACACTTTTAGTTAAGGCATACTAAAAGTTTACCTTGAAAAGTATATATATATATATATATATATATATATATATATATATATAAGTCTATGGGATCATGTGGATGCTTCTCCCTATTTTGACTCTTGTATTAGGAATCACAATAGGTGTACTAGTAGTTGTTTGGTTAGAAAGAGAAATATTTGCAGGAATACAACAATGTAAACGCAAATCATAGTATTCATTCTTATGGGAATGGGAATGAAAAACAAGAGATACTTTTTCTCGAAATATGGACAAACGGGAGTTTAACTCCGAAAGAAGCACTTCATGAAGCATCCCAAAATTTAATTTATTTATTTATTCCCTTTTTACATATGGAGGAAGACAACTTATATTTACAGGACAATCAACACACAGTTCCTTTATCCCCTTTTACCTTTCATGATAAATTGGCTAAACTCATAAAAAATAAAAAATAAAATAGCATTGAAATCGATTTTTATTGACCAATCTAAATTGCCTTCCAGGATCTATAATTGCCTCAAAATGTCCAATATATATACATTATTAGACCTTTTGAATAACAGCCAAGAAGATGCCTACGGGCCAAGGGACAGTCTCAGGTAGACAGTTTCTGTGGGGCGTAGGCCTCCCAAAAGGTAACGGAGGCGTGCAAAGGTTTCTTCGGGCCGGACGGAGATTGGCCCTCGAGTGCAAAGGTAGAAGGGAGCTTGACAGCAAGACCCACCCGTCGAGCAGGGACGAAAGTCAGACTTCTCCATAGGGCCCTTATATCTCTTCGTTCTTTGCTTTGACTTTGATGAAAAAATTTCAGTTAAAATGGATTGGTCGTACCTATCCAATAATGGAATATGGATTATGACTGACTCGCTATTCACTCGGTTTTAGGGTCATAATCATTATGTGGGAGAGATGGCCGAGTGGTTCAAGGCCGGGACAGCTCATGATGTTCATATCGATCTATTATGCGCCTCTGCATCTAGCATTGGGTAGGCCTCATAGAATAACTGTCCTAGCTCTACCATATCTCAAGAACGTAAGGTGTCCTTGCTTTTTCAGGGTAAGAAGGGGTAGAGAAAATGCCTCGAGCCAATGTTCGAATACCAGGCTATGAAAACTCCTTTGTCTTATTTATACTCTTCTTCAAAATCTACATACTATGTGGTACAAGGGATTCCCAACATCTCGTAGAAAGAGAGTATGTAATGTAGAATTTGAAGAAGAGTATTTGACTTTCATTATTTTGATGGAGAGCTAATGAAAAAAAAAAAAAAATTCTGCCGGTGAGGGTATAGCGAAATTCAAACTCTGTCTTGCGAATTTTTTAAAAAATTTTGACTGAGTGGGGGTTCGAACCTGGAACCCATGGGTTTTAGCTTGTTACACCTTGGAAAACTCTCCGTTAACGTACAGTGAATAGGCTAGCAAATAGCACGACGTATGCGATGTTTCGATAAATAAGAAATGGCATTTGATGACCCTAATCGAGATTCAAAGACATTTGACGTAATGGAAGAAGGTTGTTAAGGAAAGCAAAGGATATGTTGCGTGTCGGGTAAGAATTATGAGCGACGAGTTAATAAAGGCATAATGACGTCTTAGAGAAGAGTGATAACGTCCCTTAGATTGGTATTGAGGTGTTAAACAAGTGTCAAGAAGGTTCCATAAGGATTGGAGATCAAACGAGTCGACGAGAACGAAATCGGAACAACTAGGCACTATACGGCCCAACATACGAACCGTATAAAATGTACTGGCCGTATGTTAGGCCGTATAATTATCCAAGAGGGACACCATTCTCTGGACCAAACATACGGCCCGTATAAAATGTACGGACCGTATGTTGGTCCGTATATCTTGGTCGGGACAGGTTTCAACATTTAATATAAGGACCCTCCCCTCATTAATTCATTTCATTTCGACTCTCCTCTCTTCAAGAAACCTCTAGAACACTCTCTAATATTCATACACAATAATTCAAGGGAAAACCAAGATCAACTACACCAAATCCATGAAAACAAGTGTATGAAACCTAGCAAAAGTTCATTTACACCAAGAAATCTCAAGGGAAGTGAATTAGGGTTTTGGTGTAAGAAGAGAAGTTCCACTCAAGGGTTATTCATCCATTATCTAAGGTAAGTTTTATGACCATACAATTTTGTTTAAGGGATTGAAAAGCTAAGATACTTGAATTGTAGAAAGATATAGGAGATGGGTCATGAAAGAGTGAATAGTGTCATTGTTGAATAATAGTTTGGGATGAATTATGAATGTTGGTAGGTTGCGATTGAGAATATGTTATAAATGACATTTAGACCATGGAATAAGTATTATATATGAGAAAACGCGATAATTAGCTATAACCATAAATGTGGAGAAATTGAAGGGAAATGGTGAGTTGTGGTAAATGTAGATAAATGATGATTGTTGTTTGCGATATTGTGAATGTTGTTATGAACGTTTGGGAGTTGATATAGAATATGAGAAAAGTATTAGAAACAAAGGAAGTGCTACCCAATTTTCCCTAGAAATAGTAACACGTTCTTATAGCTGATTAACTAATGTTAATGTGACTCCCCTTGAAGGTAGAAACGTGGATATTGAAGGAGAACAAGCAAGCGAGAGATTAGTTAAACGTAAAAGGTATGTGAGGCTACTCCTTTCTTTCTATGGCATGAATCCTATAGTATGATTTTCCTTCCTCCTCATGAATTTCTTACAATCCGGAAAAAATATGATGCCTATGTTCATAAATAGCTATATGATAAGAGATATGTTATGAGCCCAATAATGATGATGATGAGTTAAAGTATAGAGATTCTAGAGTTCATGATATGATGATCCTATAACGTTAATGATGTCATTTATTGTTTACACTCACCTTATATATTATTTCCTTCAAGGTGAGGCAGAATACTTATAAATGTCCATAATGGAATCAGGGGATTCACGACCTTATGTCATCCCGATAAAGTATAGCTATCCTTGAGTTATTATGCATGCATTATAATAATAGTATGATAAGTCTATGATATTACACCACGCCTATATGGCCGGGCAGACACCGCTAAGATGGGCAGCCATATGTATACACCATATCCAGATGGCATGGGCAGACACCACTAGTGGGCGGCATGAGGTGTTACCTCGGACGCGAGAGGCCTGGACGCAGGCTAATGATTATCACACCGATCTGATATGGATGGGCAGCTTATGCATTTATGCATATATGATATGATGATAATTATGAGTAAGACAGCATGTGTTATTTCTTTTATAAGTGACAGCCATATACAGTTGCTCCTTACTGATGCTTTCTTTATCTCATTGACGTATCTTAATTATTTATGCCTCTCATACTCAGTGCAATGTTCGTACTGACATCCGTTTTCTTTGGACGTTGTGTTCATGCCCATAGGTAGACAGGGAGGTGATCTTGATCCAGACTCGTAGGAGCCAGTAGCTGATTTGAGAGCACTCCATTATTCCGAAGGTGCTTTTGACTATTCTTTTGTGTACATATGTATATTTTGGGCACGACGGGGTCCTGTCCCGTCCTTATGTCTAGCACTCCAGTAGAGGCTCGTAGATGCGCAGTGTGGGTTATATGGTCTCACGAGGTTGCCATTATGTGTGTGTATATATATATATATATATATATATATATATATATATTATTTCGATGGCCGAAAGGTTTATGTATATAAAAGTATTTATCTTTTCGAATAAGAAATGAATTTTCTTATGATTTGAATATGAATTTGATAAAAGAACGTTAAATGAGTATGATGAGTAGTAGAACGAGTGGTGCTCGGTGGTTAGCCCCGGGTACCCGTCATGGCCCCTAGCCGGGTCATGACAAAAGTGGTATCAGAGCAGTTCAGTCCTAGGAAGTGTCTATGAGCCGTGTCTAGTAGAGTTTTGTTTATGGTGTGATGCGCGCCACACTAATAAACAGGAGGCTACAGGGCATTTAGGAAAAAGACCATCTTTCATCTTAAGAGATCGTGCGATAGAGCTGTGTTATAAGATTTTCCCCTCTTACTAGTGTGTTATGATTTCAGAAATGCCGCCAAAGGGAAAAGCTACAGCCGCCCAGAAGGGCAAGACTACGATAAAAAGGCGGGTATAAAGAGAGCCGCCAATGAATGTAGAAGAGGGCGAGTCACATAATGAGGCCCCATCTAATACTTCCTCCACCCCGCCCAATGTAGAAGAACAAGGAGGAGCTTCAGCTCCAGTTCCTCCACCGGTTGCTTCGGGTCAACAAGTGACCGAGGCCATTCATCTATTGACACAATTAGCTGCTGCCCAGGCACAGCGATAGAATGTGAGTTCAAGTGATCGGGCAGCTAGTACCAGAGCCCGTGATTTTATGAGTTTAAATCCTCCGGAGTTTTTCGGGTCAAAGCCGGATGAAGACCCGCAAGGTTTTATTGATGAGATGCTGAGAACAATTAGGATTATTCATGCCTCCGAGACTGAATCTGTGGAGTTGGAATCCTATAGACTCCGAGACGTGGCGGTATTGTGGTATAATAATTGGCTAGCATCAAGAAGGGAAAATGCGCCTCCTCCCGTGTGGCAAGAATTTATAGATGCTTTCATCCATCATAATTTGCCACCCGAGGTCCGCCGAGCTAGAGCGGATAGGTTCTTGAATCTAAAGCAAGGAAACATGAGTGCTCGGGAATATAGCCTTCAATTTAACTCATTGGCTAGATATGCCTTCAATTTAACTCATTGGCGGATAGGTTCAGGATCTTGAGTCCTCCCCGGATGTGGTTACAGGTACACTGTTCATATTTTCCCATGATGTATATGCATTGATAGATCCGGGATCTACACTTTCTTATATTACCCCGTATGTTGCTGGTTGTATTGGGGTGAAACCCGAGCCAATTAAACCTTTTGAGGTATCTACTCCGGTTGGTGATCCCGTGATAGCTAGACAAGTGTATAAAAATTGTGTACTTGTGATATGCAATCGCCAGACCAAAGCTGATTTAATTGAGCTGGAAATGCTAGATTTTGATGTAATTATGGGTATGGATTGGTTGGCCTCATGTTATGCGAACGTTGATTGCCGAAAGAAAATGGTTCGATTTCAATTTCCGGGAGAGCTCGTGCTTGAATGGAAGGGTAAGACAGCATCTCCAAAAGGTAGGTTTATTTCCTACCTTAAGGCAGGAAAGATGATATCCAAGGGCTACATTTATCATCTAGTCCGAGTACGTGACACCGAAGAAACGTCCCCAACTTTCCAATCTGTTCCGGTAGTGAATGAATTTCCGGATATATTTCCTGATGAGCTTCCAGGTCTTCCTCCAGAACGAGAGATTGACTTCACCATTGATGTGTTACTGGATACCAAGCCTATTTCTATTCCTCCTTACCGAATGGCTCCAGCAGAATTGAAAGAGCTAAAGGCACAGTTGAAAGATTTGCTTGAAAAGAGGTTTATTAGACCCAGTTCATCACCGTGGGGAGCACCAGTCTTGTTCGTGAGAAAGAAAGACGGGTCCCTACGAATGTGCATCGATTATAGGAAATTGAACAAGGTGACAATAAAGAACAACTATCCTCTCCCAAGGATTGATGACTTATTTGATCAGCTACAAGGTGCCAAATGGTTTTCTAAAATAGACTTGAGGTCGGGTTATCATCAAGTGAGAATTAGAGAAGAAGATATTCCCAAAACAGCTTTCAGAACGAGATACGGCCATTATGAATTTTGGGTGATGTCGTTTGGATTGACTAATGCTCCGGCAGTGTTCACGAATTTGATGAATAATGTGTTCAAGCCACTCTTAGATTTATTCGTGATAGTATTCATTGATGATATTATGGTATATTCTCGCACAGAATCAAAACATGCAGATCATTTACATATCGTTCTTGGAATTCTTCGAGCCCGAGAATTATATGCAAAATTTTCAAAGTGCGAGTTTTGGCTGAATTCTGTGACATTTCTGGGCCATGTTATTTCTGATGATGACATTCGAGTTGATACTCAAAAAATTGAAGCTGTGAACACTTGGCCAAGGCCTACGACGCCTACAGAAGTTCGTAGTTTTCTGGGACTGGTAGGGTATTATAGAAGGTTTGTAGAAGGGGTTTCATCTATTTCGGCCCCTTTGACGAAGCTAACCCAGAAGTCAGTTAAATTTCAGTGGAATGATGCTTGTGAGTGCAGCTTCCAAGAGTTGAAGGACAGATTAACCTCAGCTCCAGTCTTAACACTTCCAGAAAGGCCAGATGGCTATGTTGTGTACTGTGATGCTTCCGGCGTTGGGTTAGGATGTGTGTTAATGCAGCATGGTAGAGTCATTGCCTATGCTTTGAGACAGCTGCGAAAACATGAAAAGAACTATCCAACTCATGACCTCGAATTGGCTGCAGTTATTCATGCATTAAAAATGTGGAGACATTATTTGTATAGTGTGCATGTTGATATCTATACGGATCACAAGAGTCTTCAGTATATTTTCAAACAGAAGGAGTTAAATCTGCGGCAGAGGCGGTGGTTAGAGTTATTGAAAGATTATGACGTGAATATCTTATACCACCCCGAAAAAGCAAATGTAGTAGCCGATGCGCTTAGCCGCCGATCAATGGGCAGTTTATGTGAAATTCCTCCGGAAAGGAAAGAATTAGTTCATGAGCTCCATCAACAAGCTAATCTTGGAGTACGTATAATTGATTCGGGTAATGCAGGAATTGATATAAATGATCCCACAGTTTCGTCCCTGAATATAGAAGTGAAAGAGCGTCAGTATGAAGATCCTCACTTGTGCCATTATAGAGACACATCTCATGGAAAAGAGAAGTCCCCATTCGAAATTTCTACGGATGGAATTCTTAAATACCAAGGCAGATTATGTGTTTCGAATGTCGCCGAATTACGCCGACGGATTCTAGAAGAAGCCCATTACTCTCGGTATTCTATTCACCCAGGTGCAACCAAGATGTATCATGATCTCAAGCTGATATATTGGTGGGATGGCACGAAGAGAGACATAGCAGAATTTGTAGCTCAATGTCCAAATTGCCAACAAGTGAAAATCGAACATCAGAAACCAGGAGGATTATTGCAAGCAATGGAAATCCCTACTTAGAAATGGGAAGTGATCAACATGGATTTTATTGTGGGGTTACCCCGTTCCCGAGGCAAGCATGACTCTATATGGGTGATCGTGGACAGACTCACGAAATCAGCCCATTTTCTTCCAGTCAGAACCACATACTCAGCAGAAGATTATGCGAGTTTGTATCTCAAAAAAATTGTGCGGCTCCATGGTATTCCACTATCCATTATCACAGATAGGGGAGCCCAATTTACAGCCAAGTTCTGGAAATCTTTCCAAGAAAGTCTAGGTACTCAAGTGAAGCTTAGCATGGCATTTCATCCGCAGACTGATGGGCAAGCCGAACGTACCATTCAGACCTTGGAAGATATGCTACGGGCATGTGTTCTAGATTTCGGTGGTAGTTGGGATGATCATTTACCTTTGATTGAGTTTGCATATAACAACAACTATCATTCCAGTATCCAAATGGCTCCGTATGAAGCATTATATGGAAGGAAATGCAGATCCCCAATTGGATGGTTTGAAACAGGAGAAGTACAGCTAATAGGCCGTGAATTGATTCAGCAAGCGGTAGAAAAAGTCAAGGTGATCCGAGATCGATTGTTGACAGACCAAAGTCGTCAAAAATCCTATGCGGACAACCGCCGGCGAGACTTGGAATTTCAGGTTAAGGATTGGGTATTTTTGAAGTTATCGCCAATGAAAGGGGTGATGAGATTTGGCAAGAAAGGGAAGTTAAGTCCTCGATACATTGGACCTTATAAAAGCATTCGCAAAGTGGGTCATGTAGCCTATGAGTTTGACTTGCCTTCCGAGCTCGAGTCAATCCATCCAGTTTTTCATGTCTCGATGCTCCGCAAGTGTGTTGGAGATCCCACAAAAATTGTTCCAATAGATGATGTGCAAGTGACAGAGAAGCTAGCATATGAAGAAGTGCCCATTGTCATTCTAGACAGGCAAGTACGAAGACTTCGAAATAAGGAAGTAGCTTCAGTCAAAGTTTTGTGGCGAAACAAAAACTGGGAAGAAATGACTTGGGAAGCAGAAGAGAGTATGAAGTTCAAGTACCCGCACTTATTCCAACCTCCAGGAGAGATTCAAGATGAAACACTAACATTATGAGGTATGTATGCTTACTTTTCATGTTTTTGGTCGTGTGTGGCCAAATTATAGTTCTATTGTGTTGTGGCCCTGTGAGGAAATATTATTATGGGTTGTTGTGACAGGACGGTAGTGCCGTATTACAAGGGAAACTCTGGCGAAATTTTCATAGAATTCCCGAGTGTTTAACATTCGAGGACGAATGTTCCAAAAGGGGGGAAGAATGTTGCACCTTGGAAAACTCACCGTTAACGTACAGTGAATAGGATAGCAAATATCACGACATATGCGATGTTTTAATAAGTAAGAAATGGCATTTGATGACCCTAATCGAGATTCAAAGACATTTGACGTAATGGAAGAAGGTTGTTAAGGAAAGCAAAGGATATGTTGCGTGTCGGGTAAGAATTATGAGCGACGAGTTAATAAAGGCGTAATGACGTCTTAGAGAAGAGTGATAACGTCCCTTAGATTGGTATTGAGGTGTTAAACAAGTGTCAAGAAGGTTCCATAAGGATTGGAGATCAAACGAGTCGATGAGAACGAAATCGGAACAACTAGGCACTATACGGCCCAACATACGGACCGTATAAAATGTACTGGCCGTGTGTTAGGCCGTATAATTATCCAAGAGGGACACCATTCTCTGGAACAAACATACGGCCATACATACGGCTCGTATAAAATGTACGGACCGTATGTTGGTCCGTATATCTTGGTCAGGACAGGTTTCAACATTTAATATAAGGACCCTCCCCTCATTAATTCATTTCATTTCCACTCTCCTCTCTTCAAGAAACCTCTAGAACACTCTCTAATATTCATCCACAAGAATTCAAGGGAAAACCAAGATCAACTACACCAAATCCATGAAAATAAGTGTATGAAACCTAGCAAAAGTTCATTTACACCAAGAAATCTCAAGGGAAGTGAATTAGAGTTTTGGTGTAAAAAGAGAAGTTCCACTCAAGGGTTGTTCATCCATCATCTAAGGTAAGTTTTATGACCATACCATGTTCCTTAAGGTATTGGAAGGCTAAGATACTTGAATTGTAGAAAGATATAGGAGATGGGTCATGAAAGAGTGAATAGTGTCATTGTTGAATAATAGTTTGGGATGAATTATGAATGTTGGTAGGTTGCGATTGAGAATATGTTATAAATGACATTTAGACCATGGAATAAGTATTATATATGAGAAAACGCGATAATGAGCTATAACCATAATTTTGGATAAATTGAAGGGAAATGGTGAGTTGTGGTAAATGTAGATAAATGATGATTGTTGTTTGCGATATTGTGAATGTTGTTATGAACGTTTGGGAGTTGATATAGAATATGGGAGAAGTAGTAGAAACAAAGGAAATGCTGCCCAATTTTCCCTAGAAATAGTAACACGTTCTTATAGCCGATTAACTAATGTTAATGTGACTCCCCTTGAAGGTAGAAACGTGGATATTGAAGGAGAACAAGCAAGCGAGAGATTAGTTAAACGTAAAAGGTATGTGAGGCTAGTACTTTCTTTCTATGGCATGAATCCTATAGTATGATTTTCCTTCCTCCTCATGAATTTCTTACAATCTGGAAAAACTATGATGCCTATGTTCATAAATAACTATATGAGATAAGAGATATGTTATGAGCCCAATAATGATGATGATGAGTTAAAGTATAGAGATTCTAGAGTTCATGATATGATGATCCTATAACGTTAATGATGTCATTTATTGTTTACACTCACCTTATATATTATTTCCTTCAAGGTGAGGCAGAATACTTATAAATGTCCAAAATGGAATCGGGGGATTCACGACCTTATGTCACCCCGATAAAGTATAGCTATCCTTGAGTTATTATTCATGCATTATAATAATAGTATGATAAGTCTATGATATTACACCGCGCCTATATGGCTGGGCAGACACCGCTAAGGTGGGCATCCATATGTATACACCATGTCCAGATGGCATAGGCAGACACCACTAGTGGGTGACATGAGATGGTACCCCGGACGCGGGAGGCCTGGACGCAGGCTAATGATTATCACACCGATCCGGTATGGACGGGCAGCTTCTGCATTTATGCATATATGATATGATGATGATTATGAGTAAGACAGCATGTGTTATTTCTTTTATAAGTGACAGTCATATACAGTTGCTCCTTACTGATGCTTTCTTTATCTCATTGACGTATCTTCATTATTTATGCCTCTCATACTCAGTACAATGTTCGTACTGACGTCTGTTTTCTTTGGACGTTGTGTTCATGCCCACAGGTAGACAGGGAGTTGATCTTGATCCAGACTCGTAGGAGCCAGTAGCTGATTTGAGAGCACTTCATTATTCCGGAGGTGCTTTTGACTATTCTTTTGTGTACATATGTAAATTTTCGGCACGACAGGGTCCTGTCCCGTCCTTATGTCTAGCACTCCAGTAAAGGCTCGTAGATGCGCAGTGTGTGTTATATGGTCTCACGAGGTTGTCATTATGTATATATATATATATATACTATTTCGATGGCCGAAAGGTTTATGTATATAAAAGTATTTATGTTTTGGAATGAGAAATGAATTTTCTTATGATTTGAATATGAATTTGATAAAAGAACGTTAAATGAGTTTGATGAGTAGTAGAACGAGTGGTGCTCGGTGGTTAGCCCCGGGTACCCGTCATGGCCCCTAGCCGGGTCGTGACATAGCCGAAGGGCAAAATTTAAATATTACAAATATGAGGGGCAAAATTTAAAGACCACACTAAAAGAAGGGCAATTCGTAATTACTATAGGTGACATATTTGACCAGCCCAAGTCAAAGCCCAATTAAAAATCTAATTAAGTTAATGAGGGTCTGAAATGTAATTTTTAAAACTTGTTAAACTTTTGTAAAATACAAAAAAAAACCCTAACTTTATCCCAAAAAACACACCAGACCCCTCTCCTCCTCCTCCCACCCCTCCCCTTCTCGCCCAGCCCACCCCCCTCCTCCCCTCTCGGCCCCCAACAAAAAAAAATATTTTAAAAAATGTTTTGATTTTTTTTTACCAGCCCCCCTCCTCCTCCCACTCCCCCGGCCCCTTTCCCCCCACCCCACCCCCCCAAAAAAAATTATGTTTTCACTAGCTCCCTCCCTTCTCATCCCACCCCTCACCTCTTCCCCCTGTGCACCCCCCAAAAAACATTTTGTTTTATTTTTTCGCCAGCCCCCCCCCCTCCTCCTACCCCCATGACCCAACACCCCACTATCTCCACCCTATAAAAAAACAATTGGTTTTAAAAAAAGTTTTAAAAAGTTTAAGTTTGGATTTTTTTTTTTTTTGGTTTCTTACTCCACCCACCCACCCAAAAATAAAATCTTGAAAAGAAGTTTTGAATAGTTTTTTATTTCTTGCTCCACCCACCCATCCCACCACCCCCTCCTCCTCTTTTGCTGTTGCTACTTTCTTCTTTTATTTAGAAAGAGTTACTGAAGAAGAGGAAAAAAAATCACCCAATTTACGTAATTTTCGGATCGGATTTCATTCGTATAGCACTGGGCATTACTTCATGGGTTATTTCTGCTCTTTTGGAAAGTAAAACAATGTTATTTTATTTCAATTATTCATCTGAGTATAGTTGTTGATTTTCCAACAATTTACAGTAGCAGTTACACTTGTTGCAACAAGTGCTAAAGATGTTGTATAAGAGCTTCTTAATTTATTGGAATAGCTGTTGTAGTTCTTGCAATACTTGCAACAATTTATGCAGTTATTGCAACTTTTGTACTAATCTGCTGCAACTGCTAAAATGTGTATAAATAATTTAGCCTACTTGTTGCAACAATTGTGAAAGTTGTTGGACAACTTCTACTCTTTCCAACAACTCACTGACCTGTCGCAACAAGTAGGCTTCTTGTTGAACAACTACATTAATTTTTGGACATATTTTACAATTGTTGGATGAAACAGAGACAACCGAAGTTGACACCAACAACTAAGTGATCAATTGCAACAACTCACCTAAGTGACATGTTGATCTTGTTCAAATCACAAATGTATGTTCTATTGTTAATAAATTGCTAAAGAAATTCCAACAAGTAATAAATATGTTGCAACAGCTCTGTAACATGTTGGGGGTTTTCCAACAAGTAACAGGACTTGTTGCAACAACTAGTTAGTTGTTGAACATATCACAACTGTTTTGTACTTTTGGAGCCTTAAGGGGTGCTGACGAACAATTAATTATAAGTTTGTATTTTATGTTTTTGGTGGATTATGGTGGATGATGAACATTATACAATTATATATATATATATATATATATATATATATATATATATATATATATATAATGTATTTAAGTTGTTCAAATTATGTTCAGTAGTTTCAAACAAGTCATAAAGTCATTGCAATAAGTATGGAAGTTGTTGCAATAGATTCCTCACATGTTGGAAAAAATCAAAAAGTTGTTGAGGTTGTTGCAACAGATTCCTCACCTATTGAAACAACTTCTTTATGTTCAGTCGTTTCAAACAAGTTACAAGTCTGTTGCAACAGATTTCAAATTCCAAATCTGTTGGTAATAATCAAACAGTTGCTGCAGATGTTGAAACAAATTTTCCATCTGTTGCAACAGATTAAACAATTGTTGGAAATAATCAAAGAGTTGCTTTGAGTAATTGGTTACAACAGTTGAGTAATCTGTTGCAACAGATTCCTGATCTTGTCGGTAAAAATCAAACAACTGAGTAAATTATTGCAACAAATGGCTCAGCTGTTGCAACAAATCAAACAGTTGTTGAAGCTTTTGCAACAAGTTACTAATATGTTGCAACAGATGACTCAAATGTTGTAATAAGTTACTCATATGTTACAACAGATGGCTCATCTTTTGCAACAATGTACTTAGTTGTTGTAAAATATTCACTCTATTGATCACTAAATATCAGTGATTTCTTTTGTTTATCACTAAATATGGGTGAATCAAGTAGTTCATATCAAATCACTTTAATGATCATTTGATTTAGTGCATAGCGACTTAGTTGATCATTTGTCCTGACTCAAAATACCATCAAATTGATTAAGTATATATATTGATCAATACAATTATTGATTTCCTTTGTTTATTACTAAATATGGGTGAATTTAGTAGGTCACATCAAATCACTCTAATGATCTCCCCGACTTAGTTGATCATTTGTACTGACTCTAAATACCATCAAATTGATTAAGTATATATACTGATCACTAAATATCATTGACTGTTTTTGTTTATCACTAAATATGGGTGAATCAAGCAGTTCACATCAAATCACTCTAATGATCTCCCGATTTAGTGCGTAATGACTTAGTTGATCATCTGTCCTGACTTTAAATACCATCAAATTGATTAACTATATATATTGATCACTAAATATCATTGATTTTCTTTGTTTAGCACTAAATATGGGTGAATCAAGTAGTTCACATCAAATCACTCTAATGATCATTCGATTTAGTGCATAGTGACTTAGTTGATCATCTGTTTTTGAATCAAAACACCATCAAATTGATTAAGTATATACATTGATCACTAAATATCATTGATTTTCTTTGTTTATGACTAAATATGGGTGAATCAAATAGTTCACATCAAATTCGCTTTAATAATCACTCGATTTAGTGCATAATGACTTAGTTGATCATTTGTCCTGACTCAAAATACCATCAGATTATATATATATATATATATATATATATATATATATATATATATATATATATATATATATATATATATATATATATATATAGATTGATCACTAAATATCATTGATTTCCTTTGTTCATCACTAAATATGGGTGAATTAAGTAGTTCACATCAAATCACTATATTGATCACTCGATTTAGTACATAGTGACTTAATCATTTGTCATGACTCAAAATACCATCAAATTGATTAAGTATATATATATATATATATATTGATCACTAAATATAATTAATTTCATTTTTTTATCATTAAATATCATTGATTCTCTTTGTTAATCACTAAATGTGGGTGAATCATATCATAGTTGTTGCAACAATTGCAGTATCTATTACAACAATTGCATTATCTGTTGCAGCAAGTAACATAGCTATTGAACAAGACATATCACTTGTTGGATAAAACACAACAAGTTACCTAGTTTCTGCAATAAGTAATTTCGCTTATTGGAAAAATTCAAACAACCATCCTAGTTGCTGTAACAAATCGTGCCACTTGTTGGACAAACCCCAACAAGTAACTTAGTTGTTGCGACAGATTTGTTAATTGCAACCAGTCCGGTCACTTATTGGATAAAGTCCAATAGATAAATGGTTGTTTCAATAAGTCCTCTTATTTGTTGTGATATGCTCAACAACTAACTAATTGTTGCAACAAATCCTGTTACTTGTTGGAAAAACCCCAACATGTTACAGAGCTGTTGCAACATATTTATTACTTGTTGAAAAATTTTCAACAATTTATTAACAACAGAACATACATTTGTGATTTGAATAAGATCAACATACCACTTAGGTAAGTTGTTGCAACTGATCTCTTAGTTGTTGGTGACAACTTCGATTGTCTCTGTTTCATCCAACAGCTGTAAAATATGTCCAAAAATTAATGTAGTTGTTGCAACAAGAAGTCTACTTGTTGCGACAAGTCAGTGAGTTGTTCCAAAGAGTAGAAGTTGTCCAACAGCTTTCACAGTTGTTGCAACAAGTAGGCTAAATTATTTATACACATTTTAGCAGTTGCAACAGATTAGTACAGAAGTTGCAACAACTGCATAAATTGTTGCAAGTATTGCAAAAACTACAACAACTGTTGCAATAAATTTAGAAGCTCTTATATAACATCTTTAGCACTTGTTGCAACAACTGTAATTGCTACTGTAAATTGTTGGAAAATCAGCATCTATACCGGATGAATAATTGAAATAAAACAACATTGTTTTACTTTCCAAATGAGCGGAAATAACCCATGAAGCAATGCCCAGTGCTACACGAATGAAATCCGGTTCGACAATTACGTAAATCGAGTGAGTTTTTTTTTTTCTTGAGCAAGTTTTTTCTAAATAAAAGAAGAAAGCAACAACAACAAAAGAGGAGGAGGAGGGGGAGGGAGTGGCAGGGTGGGTGGGTCGAGTAAGAAACAAAAAAAAAATTCAAAACTTCTTTCAAGCAATTTTTTTGGGGTTAGTTAGGGGGGGGGGGGGGGGAGGGGGTTAAGTGGGGAAGTGGATGGGTGGTGCAAAAAATTAAAAACAATTTTCTTAAAAACAAAATTAATTGTTTTTGGGGTGGGTGGGTGGAGTAAGAAACCCAAAAAGAAAAAAAAGAAAAACTTCTTTTCAAAAAAAAAATATTTTTTTAGAAAAAAGTTTGAGGGGTGCCAAAAAAAAACTTTTTTTTTAAACCATTTTTTTTTTGGAGGGTGGAGGTGGTGGGGTGTTGGCGAGGGGGCGGGGGTGGTGAAAAAACAAAAAAATAAAAATTTCCAAACTTTTTAAATTTTTTTTTGGTGGTTTGTTTTGGGGGGGGGGGGGGGGGCGATGGTGTAAAAACAAAAAAAGATATCAAAACTTAAAAAAAAAAAAAATTGGTTGGGGGATTGAGGGGTGGGAGGAAGGGGGGGGGGGGGGGGTGGTGTGGTTTTTGGAATCTTTTCCCACTAATTTTAGGTAATTAAGATTTTATTAAGTTGAGTCAAAGTATAGAAAATTAAACTTGGGGAAAAATATTAAAAATAAAGCTTAGAGCTAAAGTGTTAAAAATAAAATTGTTGGGCAAGTTACAATATCATAAAAAATTCTTAATCTCTAATCCAAATATTATCATCTCTGCCCGATAAAAAAAAATTGGAGTGTCTCCTTATATTCTTGAATGTTCCGACATCCACCACTACTGCATCCCCACGTGGACACTTCACAGTCATCAACTGGATGAACCTTTGTGCAAATATCACCACATCATTTGACTCAATGACAAATTCACTTCTCAACTCTTGATCTTCCTTTCAGTGCCAAAAAAAAAAAAAAAAAAAGATGTCTGTAACTTTACTACAACAAAGTTTCCTAATTAGTCCTCTTTCTTCTCCAACATACAAACCAAGAAAAAATGCCACTTTCTTTCCTGTACATAGCACTAAAATCTTGTGCAAACACAGCCCTGATGACTCGCAAGACTCTTTAAGGTAACATTTAAAGATAATGGGTAAAAAGTTTTCATTTTGCCTCTTTCATTTTCTTGGTTCTTGATGGAGTCTATTCGGTTTAGGGAAAATAGCACTTTATGTCTATTTGGAGAAAATATTTACTCGAAATGGCCCATATTCTTAAAATTACCCGAACTGGCCCACTTATACGTTATTATACACTTTTATACAAGGTTGATATATTGTTTACTGTAAGTGTATAATGTTGAATATCATGTGTATAAACAGTGTTGCCAAAAAAGAAAAGTTGGGCATGCGGATGTAAATTACAAATATGGCTACATGGATGTAATATTTTATGCTAGATTGTATATTATTGAAATTATCCCTTCTTCCTTTTTTACCAATTCTTGTTTCTTTTTAGGAAAAGTGAAAATAAATTTGCTAAGTTGGCATTAGTTGCAGTGGCAGCTGGTGCTTTGGCACTGGGCTCAGTGGATGCAGCATCAGCTGCTAAGAGTGGTGGGAGAGTTGGTGGTCAG
Source organism: Lycium barbarum (assembly GCF_019175385.1). Taxonomy (NCBI): domain Eukaryota; kingdom Viridiplantae; phylum Streptophyta; class Magnoliopsida; order Solanales; family Solanaceae; genus Lycium; species Lycium barbarum. The sequence continues at coordinate 31,400,755 of NC_083343.1, read as the reverse complement.
GCTTTTCGATCATCAGCTCCTCGTTCTTCGTCGCCAAGAATCAATAATTCAAGGTAAATTCTACTGTGTTTTCAGTCAAAAGAGTTCTTTTATTTAGTAGCCTTACCCAGCATTCGCATAGTATCTTACTCTTCAATTTTGCTATTACTTGTTACTTCGTTTCCTTTGTTTATCTTGCTATTATGTTGTCGTTATTTTCCTTTCTATTCTGGTTTAATTACACTTCTTTTGAGCCAAGGGTCTATCGGAAACAACCTCTCTACTCCACAAAGTTAGGGGTAAGGTCTGCCTACATCCTCCCCTCCCCAGACCCTACTTGTGGGATTATACTGGATATGTTGTTGTTGTTGTGTTGAATATATAGTTTAAGTAAATAAAATGTATCTTCTATAACAATTTAAGGCCCTAGGTTCAAGTCTCACCTCCACTACTTACATAAAAAAAACTTCCACGTCTTGGCCTATGAAAAATAATCATGCCTGCATCTGGAGGGGTTTGTTGAAGACATAATTAAGTACATAAGATTATATTCACTGCACCAGATTAAGCTTTTAGATGAGATGGTCATACAATTCAATTATCAATAACCTTGAAACATGTAAATTTGAGGCTATTATGTTGTCGTTATTTTCCTTTCTGTTGAATGATGTATCTTCATATGGTGAAATGCTTCTAGTTCTGAAATTTGAACACAGAGAGAAGGTTTCAATGTGGCGTACATGTAAAGACGTTGGGCTAGTTTGGGTAGAAATGAAAACGGAAAAGGCAGTATAAATCTGTTACAACTAGGATGTTTCCCATATAACGAGGACGAACAGAGGGCACAGAAGATGCTAGAGATTTCAGTCATTGGGTCGAGACAATTTTAAGGCAACAAATTTTGCGTTGAGCCACTGGAAAGAACATAGGTATTGCAAAAGTGGTGATGTGAGCTGAACACTAACTTCTTAATGCTATTATCTGAGACCTTGGCAAGCTATTCATTTTATATGGGTAACTAATATTTTCGGACATTGCCTTGCTGATCCTTATGTTAGTGGTGACTTTCATCTGATTCTACATGCCCTTTTTTCAATTCATCGAGTGTTGCTCCCAAACGCACACGCAAGTATACGTGGTCGTACAAGTAATATAGAACTTTTAAGTCCAGATATTGATCCCATAGAGACTTAGATTCTACTGTTAAACTAATTCAAATTCGAATAAAACTATTCAAGAAAGTGAAAATCAAGGTGTTTGTTGTAACTAAACTAAATCCGAAAAGTAACCAATTTATGATGGGTGTTTTTGTGACTGAGAATATTTTGACAAAGACTGTAAGATTTATCAGATGAGAGAAAGTTTTAGAGTCATGGCTTTCGACAATCCAGTTGATCTTCGGACAATTCTACATATCTTATTTCCTGAGTTACTGGTTGACGGGTTAATTATAACTTTATGATGTTCTCTCGAACTACTCACAAGCCTGTAGATGTTACTATAACGCCTATATCTCTATGGTCATCAGAGGTAACAAGAGCGCATTTAACTCTCCGCATTCAACTAAGTGGGGCTAAAGGGTATATCTCTATCCTCAGTAGCGAAACGATTAAATCAAACAAACTCTATTTATTCTTATTACGTACGTGAATTCCCTTTCTCAAGTCCAATTCACGCACCACAGATAGTGTCTAACTATTGGCCAGGTAATCAAACAATTAAGATCAAGAATAAATAAGCAACCCAAAATATGTAAAATCAATAGATAATAATTGTCGTCAAACCAACTCTCATGTCTTTCGCCACAACCCCAGAATTAAGAAGTTTAGCTACTCATGATTCTCAATGAACAACAAGAATTCATGAAGAAACTAAGGTTGAAAAGATGGAAAATAAAATAAACCTAGAGAGAGAAAGTAGAACGGTGGCTTACAAGTCTTAGAATATCCCAGCCCACCGTTTATAGCTGATAAAACATCTATATATAGCCTAGGGTTAAAACAAAAAATAAGTAAGCTAATCCCGATCGAAACGGGAAAGCTGTGCGTAACCTTGCTTTCCTTCCCCAATGCGGATGGATCGTGCAAGCCAGGTTCCGCTTTTCTTCCGAGCCTGATGGTGAATGTTGGTCAGAAGCTTGTTTTGTGCACTTTCTTCACGCGATGCGGATGAAAAGCCTGATTGTGCAGTTTGATCAGAGATAGAATTCCTTCGTTGTTGTTCCACAATGCGGATGGATAGCGGACTCTTCAGTTCGTCACTTCTTCTCTACTGTTTCTGCTTCTCATGTCGCCACGATCAGATGCCAAAGCTTCCAAAAAGTCCACCAAATTGCTCATTTCCCCTCCAAATGGTTGCGTTGCACCTATTCACAAAACATAACAACATAAGCCCGGATACACCGATTTTGTATTCAAGAATGCAAGTAAAGTACTAAGTTTTAGAGGGAAAGCGACACGAAACTTCAGATATTTGTTCCAAATATCATCGAGTAGTATAGTTTATTTCATCTCAAATGGAGGTCCTACTTTTCTTATTGAGGATTGATTTGACTAATTGTTGAAGTTTAATTAGACTTGTAGTAGTTAAAAATTTATAAAACTGTTTTAAAGCTGCAAACATATACCCATTTGAAAATGATGCATAGGTATTATTGAATCTTATAAATGCAATAGAGAGATTCAATTCCCTCAGACATACAATGTACAATAAGAATTTTGAAATTGGGAAGATGTTAATGTAGTAGTAGTTCCTCTTCAGTACAGTACTCTCCATGCCAAAAGGTACAACACCAACAGTTGTATTTGCCTTGGCTTTCTGTTGAATGATTGTATCTTGATATGGTGAAAGGCTTCTAGTACTGAAATTCGGACGGAGAGAAGGTTTCAATGTGGCGTACATGTAAAGACGTTGGGGATAGTTTGGGTAGAAATGGAAAAGGAAAGAAGTGATAACTTGGCAGGAGTAAAAGGAAAAGGCAGTGTAAATCCGTTATAACTAGGATGTTTCCAATATAATGAGGACAAACAGAGGATATGGAAAAATGATGCTAGAGATCTCAGTCATTGGGACCGAGACAATTTTAAGGCAACAAATTTTGCTTTGAGCGATTGGAAGGAATGCAGGTATTGTAAAAGTGTGCTTTGAGCTGATTCTAACTTTTTAATGCTATGATTTGAGACCTTACCAAGTTATTCATTTTATATGGGGAAATATGTTCAGATATTACCTTGCTGACCCTTATGTTAATGGTGACTATTCATCTGATTCTACATGCTCTTGTTTTAATTAATCAACTATTCAAGTAGTACAAGTTATATTTTTCTTAGTTCACGGTTTCCCAGCATCACTGTCCTGGCATTCAAATGAAGCATCATGAAGTAAGCACCCTGAGACTTTCCTTCTAGAGTCGTAAGATATTGTGCCATCTGAAAAATTTAACTTTTGTTATTGTGTAACTTGAAAATTGACTGGAGTCAACCGTATTAGAAGTCACCTTGGATGGAAAAGGAAAGCACTAGAACTCCTCCTCTTTATGTTTGTTCTAGATTAGTTAGTCTCGTAACTAAGTCTTCATTTCAATATCCAGATTCTAGCTTTATATATTAATTTACTCACTATACTTTTTAGCACTTTAGCTCCCTTACTCTTTTTTGTTTTTTTGGGTTCCTAATTAAACTAGGGGAAGTAGAACAAGGTGTATCTTAATATTCCTAAAAATTTTCACTTTTAAAGGATAGGACAAATTTCTGGAGAGAGCCTATATTACTTGAATTACATAGCCACAAGGATAACTCTGTGTTTACTATCAAAAGATTTCAGGTTCTAGTGGAAACAATTCCATCATCTTTCGATTATGATTTCCTCTCTGGGTTTTAAGTTCCTTGATTCCTAAAGTTCTGGGAATGCCTCTTGGTGCAAAAACAAAGTCCAAGGGGATCTGGAATGGAGTGATAGAGAAGTGTGAGAAGAAGTTGACAAACTGGAAGAGTCAGTATCTCTCTTTGGGGGGGAGATTAACCTTGGTGAACAGTGTTCTAGATGCGCTTCCATCATATATGATGTCAGTGTTCCCCACACCAGTAAATGTGATAAAAAGGATTGATGCACCGAGAAGGGATTTCTTCTGGCAAGGAAATGAAGATAAGAAGAAGTTCCACCTAGTCAAGTGGGAAGAGATGACCATCGACAAAAAAGAAGGGGGAGTAGGCATAAGAGATATGATCAGGCAGAACAAAAGCTTGTTGATGAAATGGTTGTGGAAGTTTGCAACAACTGATAACTTACTCTGGAAGGAGGTTATCATTGCAAAATATGGGCTGGAGGATAAATGGATGACAGAAGTGGTTACTACTCTTTATGGTTGTAGTGTGTGGAGATCCATTAGAAACTTATGGCCACTGATTTTAGCTAGGTCAAATTTCAAAGTGGGTAATGGTCTGAAGGTGTCTTTTTGGAATGAAAGATGGTGTGGCCATGCATCTTTGAGGCAAATGTATCCAGATATATACACTTTGTGTCAAACCCAACAAGCTACAGTGGCTGACATGTGGACAGGGCAAGGTTGGAATCTAAATCTTAGAAGAAATTTGAATGATTGGGAAATGACAAGAATTGCAGAATTTTATGACACAGTTGCACAGTTCAACAATCTACCAGGGGAAAGTGACACTTTGGAATGGAAATTTGAGAGTACAGGAAGCTTCACTGTTAATTCTGCATACAGGAATCTGAACTCAACAGGAATACATGAGGAAGGGTGGCCATGGAGGATGATTTGGAAAACAAAAATTCCTTACAAGGTGAACTGTTTTTCTTGGCTATTAGCTAAGGAGGCAGTGTTAGACACATGAAAACTTGAAGAAAAGAGGATTTCAACTTTGTTCAAGAAGTTACTTATGTGGAGAGCAAGCAGAGACAGTAAACCATCTCTTTTTGCACTGCAAGTGGACAGACCAGCTCTGGCAAATTTTTATCAGTATGAGGAAGATCAAATGGGTGAAACCAGGAAGCATAAAAGAAATGATGAGGAGCTGGAACAAGGATGGCAATGCAGCAAAGAAGGAGGAGAGATGGAAGATTGTCCCTGCAAGTATCTGGTGGACAGTATGGAAGGAGAGAAATCAGAGATGTTTTGAAGACAAGCAGAGCAGCATTCAGAAACTTAAGATGAATTGTATAGCTCTTTATTACTTTTGGTGTAAACAGGAGGTGTTAAGTCAAACAGAAGATAGTTTTACAGCTTTAGATTGGTTGTAATCTAGTGGAATATAGGAGGACAATATGTAAGATGTAATACTTTTGAAGGGGGACTACATATTTTGATGTAGTATACCTGTGGAAATATAGACTAACTGTTACCTTTTTCAAAAAAAAAAAAAAGCAATAAGCTCTCATGAACGTGGAACGGATGGGAAGTAAATGCAAAAAAGAACTGTTAGTAATTGGTCACATACACATTATGTCAGTATCTAGTGCAAGCAATACTAAAGCAAATATTTGTGTTGAACCTAAAACCTTCATTCTACAAGACGAGATATGGTTAAGTTCCTTATTGAGTGTGATTCTTATGTTCTTCAATAAGCTACGAAGCTACAATACACGAATCTTTATGACCATAATTTTGTTCTTGTTATCGAAATAATACAGACAACATTTTAGACAGGTCAAAAAGAATGTACTCAAACATGGAGATATAAGTATATGGGTTCACATGCATGAATATGCTTACAGTTCAAGGTCTCATGGTTAATGAATAGACATGGTGATAATAATCGGATTACTTGAACAAAACAAGATGATGATGCGGAAGCGAAAATACGAAGATTAAAGACAAGAATGTAAAGATAGGCGAAATTCAAGAATAAAATCCCCAAATTTCAAGATTAAGTGATAAGAACCCTAATTGGTCTTAGTATTCAAAATTAGCGGATTAAGACTAATTAAGATACTAATAGATTCAATTCAAGAACTTATATCAAAAGGTGATCTAGACCCCTATTTCGAAGAAATTAGAGACAATAATTAGTGTAAGACTAATTACCTTCTTTAATTTATAAATAAGAACCAAAGATATCAAGTACGAATTAATCTCACCTCTTAAAAAGAATCGTTCTTATAAGGTTGCAAGATAAATCCAAAGTAGCCACACAAAGGTGTAAAATAGAGAAACTCTCAATAATAATAATATTTGTCTGATAAAAATAACAAAATCCACCCCTATATATAGGGGAGACTTATCCCAAATAGAATGGGATTAGAATCTACTTTTATGGAAATAATTAAATACTAAAATCTAATTAGGATTAAACTAGGAAAGCATGTAAAATAATTGGCAAATTTCTTCCTAATAGAATAAGGAGAAGGTTGCCCAAAAAGTCACTTTGTACGTGTGACTTTCTCCAACCCAATTTGGGTTGGATTTAATTCCTTTCCTGGGCAGAAACTTCAGCCCCATGTGGGCTTGAATTTAAGTTCTTTTGGGCTCCATGTGGGGCCCAATCTTCCTCCTCTTGAGCTTGGACTTGGATCATGAAATATGTATAGTATTTAGCCCATTCTTTTGCATAATTCTTGGAGTCGTTCTTGGGCTTTTCTTCCATGATAAACATCCTTTTGATTTCCAATTGAAGCCCAGCAACCTTGGCTTGCATCTCCTTAGCTTGTGACCTTGACGACGATCTTCTTAGGGCTTCTATAGCGCCATCCTTGCCCATGGAGCTATCATCCCCCTCTTCTTGAAAATAATGCGTCCTCGAATTTAACCCTTCATCAAACAAGGACAAGTCAGCAACATTGAAAGTAGCACTTACTTGATACTCACCAGGCAGGTCCAACTTGTAAGCATTGTCTCCAATTCGCTCAAGAACTTTGAAGGGTCCATCGCCTCTAGCATGCAATTTAGACTTCCTTTTAGAAGGAAACCTTTCTTCCCTTATGTGAACCCAAACTGAGTCCCCAGGCTCAAAGATGACTTGTTTTCGTCCTTTGTTTCTTCTCGAAGCAACTTGCTCATTCCTCTTTTCAATGGCCAGTCTAGTTCGCTCATGTATTTTTCTCATCATCTCAGCTTTATTTGTTCGATCAAGACTAGCAACATCATTAGTAGGCAATGGCACTAAATCAAGGGGAGTAAGGGGATTAAAACCATAAACAACTTCAAAAGGAGAAGACCTAGTAGAAGAATGAATTGTTCTATTATATGCAAATTCCACCAAAGGCAAGTGATCCTCCAAAGAAGTTAATTTACCTTTCAAAACAGCCCGCAACATGTTACCTAAAGTTCTATTCACCACCTCAGTTTGCCCATCAGTTTGTGGGTGACAAGAAGTAGAAAACTACAATTTGGTCCCTAGCCTTCCCCAAAGAACACGCCAAAAGTGGCTCAAAAACTTAACATCCCTATCACTAACAATAGTTCTAGGTATGCCATGTAATTTCACAATTTCTTTAACAAACAAATCAGCCACATGAGAAGCATCATTAGTATTCAAGCTTTTTGTTTGCTAGAGAGCCCACGTCTCGTTCTTGTTAGAAATCACCTTGCTTAATTTTATCATCTCAGGCTGGTTAATCTTGGTTTAGCAATTTCTACACATGGTGTCCACATTTATTGAAGATGTTTTCTTGTACCAAAAAAAATATTATGCTCGAATTATGCATAAAGTTTCTCATTTCTCTGCTCATGTCTGTATATAAATTTTCTCTAGAACTTGTACTTGTCATGACCTTTGATTCAATCAGAAACTGATAACATGCTTTCTATGTATTGATACTTGATTTAGCAAATTGTAGGAATGTGATAAGTCTCCATCTCCAATCTTAACAAAATTAGAAATGTGTGTCAGATTATTCCTCAAGTGTGTTTCACTGACATTAGTCAGCTACCAAAGTCATGCTTCCCAACTAGCGGTTGCGCCTGATATAGTATTTACTTGACCATTTCCTGAAGTTTTACCACCATAGTCCGAAGAATTGCTATAGCAGGGAATTTAGGGATTAATTTCTACTTTCCAAGTGCTTATGAACATTAGTGGCCCTTTCTGGATTAAGTTGACTGAAGGACAACTACATTAAGATGATTTCAAGCAGCTTCCCTCTGAACATGCAAAAGCGTTGATATTAAAGATTCTCCCTCTCGGAAGACTTGCTATGGGGAATGAGATATTGCAAGTGGTAGTGCTTTCCTGGACTTCTCCACTGAGTAGGAGGCTGTTTGCTCTCTATTGAGGATTTTTGGTAGTTGCAACTCTTCTGTTCCTTCCCCACTTACCACCAGATCACGAGAGTTTATAGTTCCGTTTTCTTTTTATAAGTAAGGTGAATTTACTAATTTTATATGATATGCTGTTATGAACAATTGAGTACAACAAAAGCAGTTCTCAGCGATTATGTAGAAAATTAATAAGGTTGATTTTCACTGGGTGTGTTGTGGTTATTGGTGTTGTTGATGCTGGCCTCTACATTGCAACAGTCATGTACACCTGCCATGTTGGTCCAAGTAAATAAATACAATTAACTTAAGACTAGATACATTCTCCTCCTTATCTTTCTTTGAGTTTCTCTCTTTAATCTACCAAATTGTCGCTGTTATTGCATTCCAAACTCTTGAATGGATACCCCTCAGATCTCTTTTTTGCCAACCTTGTAAAAGCTCCACTGTGTCTTTTGGCATTCTCCACTTTAAACCCAATATGTTGAAAAGCATGTCCCAAAGTTGTGCAGTAATTTTGCAATGCAAAAGAAGATGATTTGTGTCTTCTGGCTTCTCTTCACTGAGGGGTTTGTTACATCCTAGGCAAATCCCACATCGCAAAGCAAGAGAGAGATGCTTGATAGCGCGTTTTTAAGTCGTGTAAGGTCTAGGCCCAAAGCGGACAATTGGGTTGTTACATATGGAATCAGAGCTACTCTGTCTTTAACCTTGGGCGATGGTGGGACAAACCTCAGTGTACAATTGAGTTTGGGGGTGGGGAGGTGGGGGTGAATGTAACATCCTAAGCAAACTCTACATTGGCAAAACACGAGAGATTATGGGGTATGTAAGGAAGTAAGCCTCAAGTCCTAGTGACACGTTTTAAAGCCTCCTGAGCCTATGCCAAAGTGGATAATATCACTAGATTTCTGGATTGTTAAGGGACATCTACTACAAATGATCAGCCCTCTTCTTTGTAAAATTGTCTGTGTTAAACATGCACTGTTGCCGACTAGCCAAGTGTAACACCAAAATTTACAGGGGGCATTACTATGCCAAATCTGTTTCCAAGGCCAGTGTGGTTTTCTGTGTATTATACAAGAGATTGTAACAAGACTTTTTCCCTTCCAACATTGGCTATCCTTCTTATCTAAGCGTGTATTGTAGGCTCCGAATTGTTGAATCAAACTGCAGGTTCTTTCCAATTCCTGATCATTGCAGTTTCGTCTGAAATTTATGTTCTAGCCATAACTTGAGTAGTAAATCTGTAAATGATACAGTGACTTCTTCATTGGTAGCCAAAGTAAAAAGAACAGGGAAACTCCACTTGAAAGGTGTGTAGCCCAACCAAGAATCTTGTCAAAAACTAATCTTCCTTCTATCTCCCAGCTTGAAATATGATTGTTATTGAGAATATAATTAAGTAAATAAAAAGTGTGCTCTCTCTAACAGCTTAAGCTTTTAGATGAGATGGTCACATGGTATCAGAGCAGGCAGAGGTCCTGGGATCGAATCCCCCCCCCCCCCCCCCCCATTAGGGCAGCCCGGTGCACTAAGCTCCTGCTATGCGCGGGGTCCGGGGAAAGGCTGGACCACAAGGGTCTATTGTACGCAGCCTTACCTTGCATTTCTGCAAGAGGCTGTTTCCACAACTCGAACCCGTGACCTCCTGGTCACATGGCAGCAACTTTACCAGTTACGCCAAGGCTTCCCTTCAAAAAGAATTTCCACTTGCTTGGCCCATGAAAAAATAATCAGGCCCGAATGTGAGGGGGTGTGCTGAGAATATAGTTAAGTAAATAAAGTGTGCTCTCTATAACATCTTAAGCTTTCAGATGAGATGGTCACACACTTGAACAATTGCCGATAAAATCATCCCCAAAAGCCCTCTGATGCTTTTCCAAGCAGTGAATCAGGGGAGCAAGGCAACTTTGTTATCCATTAATCATGCATGCCATATTTTTGGTTTCGATGACATTTCTCCACAAAGTACTTTCCTCATTTGTGAACCTTCATAGCCATTTGTTTAAGAGGCTAACATTGTGCATTTTCAAATCCCTAGCCCCAAGGCCTCCATCTTTTCCCCCCTTCAAAACTGTATCCCAATTTACAAGATTGAAGGATTTTTTGTCTCGAATTCCTTCCATAGGAAATCTCTTCGAATATTGTCAATAATTATTGCACAGGTATAGGGAATAACGACGTAGTGTAAGTAGGGAGTGAGTCTAGCACGCTGTTTATTAGGACTAATCTTCCACCAATTAAGAGATATGGCCTTTTCCAATTAGACAACTTTCTTTCACATTTTCAAGCATACCATCCCATGTAGCAATTAAGTTGTGTTTATGCACCAAAGGTAGTCCTAAATGAGTAGAAGGTAGTGTCTCAATAATGCACCCAAGAATACCTGCTAACAGTTGAAGATTGTGAACCTTATTTACCGGACAGAGCTGGCTCTTATGCAAATTTATGTGGAGGCCGGTAACTGCCTCGAAAAGTAACAGAAAAAGTCTAAGATAGTGCATTGGTTCTTCCTCAGCATTACATAAAAGCAGTGAGTCTTCTGCATAAAGGATGTGAGAAATAGCAAGTACGTGTTGACTCCTTAAGCCTTTTGAATGGCTCTAATTTGTACCATTGCACAATGATGCATTTTGCTTCTAATTTAATTTTTTCATCTTGTTGAAATCATGATTATAGTACCAGAAGCTCTGAAGTTTTCCAGTAGTTGAGTTGTCATTGAGAAAGTTTCTCGTGTAGCTTTTGTTATTGTAGAACAGCTTTAACTGCAAAGTGCAGTAGTCGAACCATCCTGTTTTATTTGTGCTCTTCCTCTTTTCTCTTAGTTCTGTAGGATGGAAATTTTTTTCTTGTAGTCAATATCTTTATATTAATGTGTTTGAAAGCAGGCAAGCGAATGTGGGCAGCTTTCTGAATTGTGATTGTATTTAATAGATTCATCTCTCCGTTCAGCCTCTTGCTCATTTTATATAATTATTTATTTCTATTTTTTGGTGTGGCTCTGAAATCGAGGGAGTTAGCTAACCTCAATATACTGACACACACACAGGGGAGGATCCACGTTGAAGTGAGGGTGTTCACCCGAACACCCTCGGCAAAAAATTATAGTGTATATATGGGGTAAATTTTCTGTATTTATGTGTATATATTAACTTTTGAACACCCTCGGCAAAATATTACAGTGTATATTTAGCTTCTTCTTTTTTCCGAACACCCTGGATGAAAATCCTGGATCCGCCACTGCACACACATATTCTGCTTTCTAGTTTCTAAAGTGCAATCTAGTTATTTTATGCATTGAAGGGGAAGTTTCTCTTTATCCAACAAGGTGTTTGTTGCTACCCTTCTCTCTCAAAGCTTATTTTGATCAGTCATCTCATCTTTTTACGTTCTAAGAAAAGATGATTCGTTATGACGACTAATATATCTAGGGGTGGCAAATGGGTGGGTTTGGTTGGATTTGATTATTTTTTTGCGCGGATTGCCCTTCTTTTGGGGTGGTCTTTAAATTTTGCCCCTCATATTTGTGGTCTTTAAATTATGCCCCTCATATTGCTGGTCTTTAATTTTTGCCCTTCGCGTTGCAACCCTGAGCGTTCATGCAAAAATCATGAGGTTCTGGGTTCGAACCCCCGCTCAAGCATAAATTAAAAAAAAATTGCAAGGCAAGGTTTGGGTCGCGTGTATGCCGGACCCGGCATACACTTATTAAGGAATTACCAAAGTTATGCCGGACCCGGCATACTCATGCCTTATGGGCAGACTGGGCATAAGTATGCCGGGTCCGGCATAACTTTGGCAAATCCTTAATAAGTTTATGCCGGGTCCGGCATACTTATGAGCAAACTTTTAATGGGCAAACTTTTAGTTAAACCTTAACTAAAAGTCTTTTCCTAGTTATGCCTTATGGGGCAGACTTTTAGTTAAGACACAACTAAAAGTATGCCCCATAAGGGGGAACTTTTCCTTAAGGTATAACTAAAAATTTGTCTTATAAGACAAAGTCTATGTCTTAAGGAAAAGTTATGCCTTATGGGGCATACTTTTAGTTATGCCATAACTAAAAGTATGCCCCATAAGGCATAGCTAGGACTTTTAGTTAAGGCTTAACTAAAAGTTTGCCCATAAGTATGCCGGACCCGGCATAAACTTGTGAAGGAATTATCAAAGTTATGTCGAACCCGGCATACTTATGCCAAGTCTGCCCATAAGGCATAAGTATGCCGGGTCCGGCATAACTTTGGTAATTCCTTAACAAGTGTATGTCGGTGGGGGTATAGCGAAATTTAAACTCTGCCTTGCGGATTTTTTTAAAAATTTTGACTGAGTGGGGGTTCGAACCTGGAACACATGGGTTTTAGCCGAAGGGCAACATTTAACGATTTCAAATATGAGGGGCAAAATTTAAAGACCACCCCAAAAAGAAGGGCAATTCTGCGAATTGCCCGGATTTGATTTGGTTGAAAATGGTTTGAACAAAAATGGGTTGGGTTTCAAACCGCCCATATTTTATGTGGGTAAATATGAGTTGGGTGATAAATGGCTAGGTTGGTTATGGGTTAATCCATATTATACAAGTGTAATATCATTTCAAGTGTATGTTTATAATTTTTTTCTTTTGTCAAGTTAAATTAATTTTATCATATAAATTTCAGGAGTGGGTTATATAATATATTTCTCTCTCCTCTCTCTAACTTTCTCTCTCCTCTTCCCTTCACCATTAGATCTTAGATTTAGATCAGATTAGATCTGATATCTAATATTTCAGATCCTTTTCCGGCCACTATCACATTCAGGTAATACCGGCGATCAGGTAACGCCGGCGACTTTTCCGACTACATTTACTTTGCTTTCGCTTTTTCCTTTTTCTTCTTCTCTTCTACTTTTTTCCCTTTTTATCTGCCGGATAGCCGCTGCTCAGTCGCCGACGAATTTTTCCGACAGCTTTTCTGGTTTTTTTCGCTGTGAACAGTACCCCCGACGTGAACAGTATTCCGACGTGAACAGTATTTTCCGGCGGCGAACAGGTTCATTTCGACTGGAGTTGGTACCTCCGGTTCTCATATCTATGCTTTGTTCATACATTTGTAGCTACATTTGCTGACTTTAGACCTTTGACTAATTTATTAGTTCAAACGCGTTTTCGTGGCTTTGGATATTGATGGTAGACTAGGGTCATGTTCTCGTTCAGGGACGGGGACGGGGACGAGGGTTAGGAGGAGTAAGTGGGTTAAAGGAGCATCTAGACTGAGAGTAGGTTCTTGGAACATTGGGACGTTAACGGGAAAGTCCATAGAGCTAGTTAAGACCCTTAAGAGGAGGAAGATTAATATAGCTTGTGTCCAAGAGACCAAATGGGTAGGACCTAAAGCTAAGGAGGTAGACGGGTATAAGCTTTGGTTCTCTGGTAGATCGAAGTATAGGAATGGGGTAGGCATTTTAGTAGATAGTGATTTAAGGGATCAGGTGGTGGAGGTTAGGAAAGTCAACGATAGGATGATGTCGATTAAGGTGATCGTTGAAGGGACCACTTTGAACATTATTAGTGCTTATGCGCCGCAAGCGGGCTTACGCGAGGAGGAGAAGAGGCGCTTTTGGGAGGATTTGGACGAGTTAGTGGGAGGCATACCGCCTACTGAGAAACTTTTCGTGGGAGGGGATTTCAATGGGCACATCGGGTCTATTTCGGGAGGTTATGATGATGTGCATGGAGGCTTTGGCTTCGGGGACAGAAATGGAGGAGGAGTTTCACTTTTGGATTTCGCAAGAGCTTTTGGGTTGGTGATAGCCAATTCGAGTTTTCCAAAGAAGGAAGAGCACTTGGTAACCTTCCGTAGTTCGGCGACTAAGACTTAGATTTTTTACTTCTTAGGAAGGATGATAAAGGTTTGTGTAAAGATTGTAAGGTCATTCCGAGGGACAACCTTACAACCCGACATAAGCTCTTGGTGATGGATTTAGGGATCAAGATGACGAGGAAGAAGAGGGTCGGGGATGATCGACCTAGGATCAGATGGGGGAGTTTGACCACGGCTAGTGCCCTGGAGATGGAAGAGAAATTGAAGGATATGGGGGCCTGGGATAGTAGTGGGGATGCGACCAGTATGTGGGATAGGACGGCTAGTTGTATTAGGGTTGTAGCAAGGGAAGTGTTGGGAGTCTCGACAGGTAGTCGTGGTCGGCATCGAGGGGACTGGTGGTGGAATGGAGAAGTGCAAAGGAAGGTGGAAGCAAAGAAGATGGCGTATGCGAAGCTGATAAAAAGCAAGGATGAGGTGGAGATGTGGACGAATAGGGAACTTTATAAGATAGCGAGGAAGGAGGCGAAGTCGGCGGTTTCGACGGCAAAAACGGCAGCTTTTGAACGCCTCTATGCTGAACTAGAAGAGAAAGGTGGGGATAGGAAATTGTTCAGGCTAGCCAGGGTGCGGGAGAGAAGGGCGCGCGATGTGGATCAAGTGAAGTGCATTAAAGATGAGCATGGAAAAGTATTGGTAGAGGAGACTCTCATTAAACAGAGATGGCAGTCATATTTTCACAAACTCTTGAATGAAGAAGGGGAGAGAGACATCATGTTGGGAGATTTGGAGCATACAGGGAGGCGTCACGATTTTGGGTATTGCAGGAGTATTAAGGTCGAGGAGGTTAAGGGTGCTGTCCGTAGGATGCGCAGGGGAAGAGCGACCGGACCTGACGAGATCCATGGGGAATTTTGGAAGAGCGCGAGCTCGGCAGGTTTGGAGTGGCTGACTAGGTTGTTTAATGTCATCTTTAAGACGGCAACGATGCCCGAAGAATGGAGGTCGAGCGTAATGATCCCTCTATACAAAAACAAGGGGGATGTCCAGAGTTGCGAAAACTATAGAGGTATCAAGCTACTAAGCCATACTATGAAAGTGTGGGAAAGAGTGGTGGAGATGAGGGTGAGGAGAGGCGTGTCTATTTCAGAGAACCAGTTCGGATTTATGCCGGGACGCTCAACTACAGAAGCCATTCATCTTGTGAGGAGACTGGTGGAGCAGTATAGGGAGAGGAAGAGGGACTTGCATATGGTATTCATCGACCTAGAAAAGGCTTACGATAAAGTTCCAAGAGAAATCCTATGGAGATGTTTGGAGGCTAAAGGTGTACCTGTAGCATACATTAGGGTGATCAAGGACATGTATGAGGAAGCCAAAACTAGAGTAAGGACAGTAGGAGGGGACTCAGAGCACTTTCCAGTTGTGATGGGGTTGCATCAAGGATCAGCTCTTAGTCCGTTTTTATTTGCCTTGGTGATGGATAGATTGACGCGACAAATTCAAGGTGAGGTGCCATGGTGTATGCTTTTCGCGGACGACATAGTCCTGATCGATGAGACTCGTAGCGGAGTTAACGCTAAGCTGGAGGATTGGAGACATACCTTGGAGTCTAAAGGATTTAAGCTGAGTAGGACCAAGACAGAGTACTTAGAGTGTAAGTTCAGTGAGACACCCCAGGAAGTTGGCGTGGAAGTTAGGCTTGGTGCTCAGGCCATCTAAAAGAAAAGTAGTTTCAAGTACCTTGGGTCTATCATGCAAGGCAGCGGGGAGATTGACGATGATGTCACACATCGTATTGGGGTAGGGTGGATGAAATGGAGGCTAGCTTCAGGAGTGCTATGTGACAAGAAGGTGCCACCACAACTGAAGGGCAAGTTCTACAGAGTGGTGGTTAGACCGGCTATGTTGTATGGGGCGGAGTGTTGGCCAGTTAAGATCTCTCACGTTCAAAAGATGAAAGTTGTCGAGATGAGAATGTTGAGATGGATGTGTGGGCACACTAGGAGCGACAGGATTAGAAATGAGGCTATTCGGGATAAGGTGGGAGTGGCCTCGGTGGAAGACAAGATGCGGGAAATGCGACTGAGATGGTTTGGGCATGTGAAGAGGAGAGACATAGATGCCCCAGTGCGGAGGTGTGAGAGGTTAGCCATGGATGGTTTCAGAAGAGGTAGGGGTAGGCCAAAGAAATATTGGGGAGAGGTGATTAGACAGGACATGACGCAGTTACAGCTTACCGAGGACATGACCTTAGATAGGAAGGTGTGGAGGACCCACATTAGGGTAGAAGGCTAGTATATAAGTCTCGTTATCTTTCCTTATTAGTAGGCGCATTAGCGCATTATAATTTCTTGTGCTTTGATTTATGTTATTATTTGCTACTTTCTGTACTTTGATTACTCTATTTTATCTGTGCCGCTTTCGTGATTTGCATTTCCATATCGCTTTGAATTCCTTGATTATCCTGTTTTACTGTGTCGTTTGCATTATTTCATTGCAATATCGTTTTAAATCTTTTAACCTTATCTGACCCCCTTTTTATGCTTCTATTGAGCCGAGGGTCTCTCGGAAACAGCCATCCTACCTTGGTAGGAGTAAGGTCTGCGTACATTATACCCTCCCCAGACCCCAAGATGTGGGATTTCACTGGGCTGTTGTTGTTGTTGTTGTTGTAAATTTCAGGAGTGAGGGGTGGAGGTGGGGGTGGGGGTCGTGGAAGGGGTAAGATTTTTTTTTTCACTTTTTATAATTTTTTTATAAAAGTAAAATATAATTTTTTTGGCGGGGGGTTGGGTGGGGGATCAGATATTCTTTTCCATTATTTATAATTTTTTTATAGAAGTAATATATATGAAAATTGAAATTTGGAGGGGGGGGGGGGGGGGGGTGGTCGTGGAGGGGGTGGGGCGGGGTAAGAATTTTTTTCCCATTTTTAATAAAACTTGTATAAAAGTAAAATATTTGAATTTTTTCTTTTTGTGGGTTGGGGGAGGGGGAGGGGGGTTCGGAGTGGCGTGGGGTGGGGGGTAAGAATTTTTTCTTTTCAATTTATATAAAACATTTATAAAAGTAAAATATTTGAAACTGTTTTTTTTTTTTTTTTTGGATTTTTTTTTTTTCATATTTTATAAAATTTTATAAAGGTAAAATATATGAAATTGATTTTTTTTTGGGGGGGGGGGGGGGGGGGGTGGGAAGGATGGGGAAGAAGGTGGGGGTAGGGATCGGAGCGGGAGGTAAGAAAAAAATTTCTCCCATTTTATAAAAGAAAAATAAAGTATATGAAAAAAAAAAGTGTGGGGGGGGGGCATGGCGGGGTGGGTGTGGTGGAGTAAGGGTTGGGTTGGGAGGTAAGAAAAAAAATTCTCATTTTAAAAATGAGTTGTTATTGGGTCTAGTGTATTCTTATATGGATACCCATATTTTGTCCATATTTTTATGGGTTAAAGAGAGACTTGAAGCCCATATTTACCCGCCTGAAATATGAGTGACCAACTCACTAACATGTGGGTAAAATGGGCTGATTTTCTAAATATGGGCTCAAATTGCCACCTCTAAATATATCACAAGTAAGATGGATAAAAGAGGAAAAGCAATTATAAAGGTAACGGATTGGAGGAGCTCAACGACCAAATGATGTAACATCTTGCTGCAGAGCTTCCATGCTGGAGAAATAATTTTGTTGAATATGCTAAATTGTAGTGCCATAATTCCAGACTGAATTATGATACCTCCTCTAGTTTAAAAACCGACTGGTTCAGCTTGCTTTTCTACTTGCCTGCATTTCATATGCAGATGCACGCTTAAATCCCTTACATTTTTCATGCATTGCCTTGCAGAACAAATATCTATGTGAATCCACCAGTTGCTCCTCCTCTAGTTGGTGGATATGGGTATGGTGTTCCGTTCTATGGTGGATGGGGCTGGTCACCGTTCTCGTTCTTCGCACCAGGCCCCGGAGTTGCGGTTGGCGTCGGAGGTGGATTCGATACACTGGTGCTCTTCTTGGTTCTTGGTGCTGTTGCTGCTGTTATTAGGAGGGTCTTTGGGTCATCAAGAGATGAAGATGAGTACTAGTACATGTTCATCACAAGTGACTGCTGATACTCAGCACTGTCATCTAGCCATAGTATACATAATTAATCTTATGTATTTGGCGAAAGTTATCGAGTTAGGAGTTAGACCTCTGCAAAAGAAATTTGGGCAATGAAGCTTTTTGTTAAATTCCTGGAAGGGGATGTTCATGACTTGTATAGCATCCCCTATGTAGGGATTTTGACAAAATTTAGGCCTCATTTTCTTTTTGAAGTTAGTTCCTCTTATGATAATTTTTCCTATGTTTCTATGTAAATTTATCTGCAGTATGTTTTAGTAAAGCAATCTTGTATATTCTTGTAACAGCTAAGTATCTCCATTTGATAAAACCCTGTTGTATGGTTGTCAGTGCTGCCCCATTTTAATGTCTTTAAAATCTAGCCTGCGGGGTTCAACTTCTGTCGTTCGCTCATAATTCATAAATATTAGATAAATGATTGATCGCGTACAAAGTGATTTTTTCTTTTAGTTAACGTTTCATCTTGTATGCAGTGTTATGCACGAGTTTATTACTCAAAAGGTCCTGAATTATTCAAAATTATTTAATAAACTCATTTTTCTATTGTCAGTAACAAGAAAGTCATTTTGTATTTTTACCTATATCTCTTCAAAAGTTAACTCTCCCAAAATTTGTATAAATTTGGCCAACAAAAAATGATGTGACGTTTTATTTAGTGCACATGGACTTTCCTTTTTATCCCTCAGACACATGGAATTATTCACTCTTAAAACCAATACAACCTGCTACAACGTAACCCGAATAAAATCCTCTTCACTCCCAATAAAAATTAGCGTCTTCACTCTTATGTTAAGAAAGACAAGTGTCATATACTGTGTTCTTTGTCCATTTTTTATGTTAAGTGAACTACATGCTTTTTGGTTCAATAAAAATTAAACTAGCTTAGAACAAAGACAGTAATACCTATTAATTGATGGACTGTAATTAAGCTTGACAAGCGCTATTATTGTGTAAATGGACACTACAATAATTGAGTGACCTTTGGAGTAATGGACTCTACTATGCACCTTGATGCTTGCCACCACAATTGTGAAAACTATCACAATTTTCTTCCCATCACACTTTCAGGACGGTCATACTAACAAAGAGGGAGTTGTTATATATATAAATGGATCATTGAACAAACACATATATGTGGCTGTGGGTACGTAACAATAATACAGGAAGATAGAAGTTGATGTTATTTGAGTAATCGCTTCCTATTTTATTTATTATGTTGCGGATCAAAGAAAAGGAGACAGCAAGAACTAAACTCACATCTATTGTATGAAGACTCCCACTGAGAGACTTTCATTAAAACTAAATATTTACTCCCTACCTCTCAAATTATCTGTCACTTTTTTGTTTTACACGTCTCTTAAAATATACGTATTAATTAGAATGAGTATTTGACCTATTTTACCCTTACTCTTGTCTAAGTTATAATCTTTCTCAATTAAATGTTTACTCTATTTATGTGTCATCTCCATTAATGACAACATTATACTAAGCGTAAAAAGGAGAAAAAAATAATTAATTATACCTTGAACTTCTAAAACAACAAATAATTTGAAACAACTATTTTTAATTACCACGACAGATAATTTGAGATGGATGGAGTAACTTTTATATTTTGTTCAGCTTCCAGGATATAGATGAACATCCAATCAATGCAATTATCAAACTTGAGAAATTCCCACGAGTCATTGTTGCTCCAAGATAGAGGTGGCAATTTGAGCCCATATTTAGAAAATTAGCCCATTTTACTCACATGTTAGTGAGTTGGTCACTCATATTTCAGGTGGGTAAATATGGGCTTCAAGTGTCTCTTTAACTCATAAAAATATGGGCAAATATGGGTATCCATATAAGAACACACTAGACCCAATAACAACTCATTTTCAAAATGAGAAATTTTTTTCTTATCTCCCACTCCAACCCTTACCCCACCACACCCACCTCGCCATGCCCCCCACCCCCACACACTTTTTTTTTTCATATACTTTATTTTTCTTTTATAAAAGCTTACAAAAAATGAGAAATTTTTTTCTTACCTCCCACTCCGATCCCTACCCCCATCCCCACCATACCCCCCCCCCCCCCAAAAAAAAAATCAATTTCATATATTTTACCTTTATAAAATTTTATAAAAAATGAAAAAAAATTCTTCCCCCCCCCCCCCCCTTGCCCCACCAAAAAAAAAAACAGTTTCAAATATTTTACTTTTATAAAAGTTTTATAAAAATTGGAAAAAAAAATTCTTACCCCCACCTCACCCCACCCCTCTCCGACCCCCCCCCCCAACCCACAAAAAAAAAATTCAAATATTTTACTTTTATACAAGTTTTATAAAAAATGGAAAAAAAAATTCTTACCCCCGCCCCACCCCCTCCACGACCCCCCCCCCCCCAAATTTCAATTTTCATATATATTACTTCTATAAAAAATTTATAAATAATGGAAAAGAATTTCTGGTCCCCCACCCAACCCCCCGCCAAAAAGAATAATCAATTTCATATATTTTACTTTTATAAAAAAATTATAAAAAATGAAAAAAAAATTCTTACCCCTTCCACGACCCCCACCCCACCCCTGAAATTTATATGAAAAAATTAATTTAACTTGACAAAAGAAAAAAATTATAAACATACACTTGAAATGATATTACACTTGTATAATATGGATTAACCCATAACCAACCTAGTCATTTATCACTCAACCCATATTTACCCACATAAAATATGGGCGGTTTGAAATCCAACCCATTTTTGTTCAAACCATTTTCAACCAAACCAAATCCAACCAAACTCACTCATTTGCCACCCCTACTCCAAGATAAGGATTATGGTCATATTTTTCTTTTTTAAAGAGTCAAAAATGCTAAAAAGTAAGTGATGATCTTTTACAAAAACTTTTTAAAATGTCATGTCTTGATAAAACGAGAAAAATCATCCATCTTCATACACAAATCATCCGATTCACTGGCTATAAATTATAATCTAGTGGTATTGGCATGTTCAATTTTTATTCATGAACCAAACAACGTATTAAAGTTTTCAACGTCTTTAATAGTGGACGTGCATATGTTTGCCGAATGTCATCATCCCCGTTTTTCAAGATGTCTAATTATTGAAAGATTGTGGTGGTACCATCGGTCCCAAATGGCTCTAGAAGCCTTTGAAGATTTATAGTTAATTACTACATTTATTTCTCATCGCATATCCAGTATAATCATTTTTTATGATCCTATAAGAAATCTTTGTTATTCTTACGGACTCCTACTTCCAATATCATAGTGTGCTTCTTGCAAAGAATTTACGATTTTGCTAAAATTTTCCCCTATTTGCCATTTGATGTTTCCCTTATTTCAAAACAATTTCGATATAAATGTCATTTTCATAAAAAACGTGAGAAAAGTGAAAATTCTGAAAAGATGAGATGGTTATGCACTTATTATTATAGTAGTTTCCAATAGAGCTGGCAGAATTACATTGGCCTTTGGGATTAGAATAGATTCTAACACTATGTGACAAACATAACAAGATAAAAAGGAAAGAGCATTTAGATTTATTAATTTGAACTATTTTTTATGAATGCTTTCCTATCTACTTGTTTACGATTTCATTCAAAATCATATAAAGACAATTGATGTTTGATAAAGTTATCAGTTTTTTTGGCACATTTGATAAAGTTATTTGTGCAAGTACTTTACTGCTAAAAAGAAATTGTCTCTTGTGCAGATCAGGGAGTCAATTTGGTCATGTCATAGTTGGCCTAAGTTGTGCCTAGTGAAATCACTACTATATGTTAAACCCATAAACTGATCAAGAGTGATTTTTCCAATCCTCAAGAGTCAATTGCAAGTCCAATTAAATATCATACTACTCTTTCCCTTTCAATTTATGTGGCGCAAATTGACCGATCATTAAGTTTAATAAAGACAAAAAGTCAGTTTGCAACTTGTGATTGTTATACTCCTTCAGTCTTACACGCCTCTTAAGAAATACGTAGAAGGTATTTTTGACCATTTTACCTTTATTTATATCTTAAAATATAATCTCTCTTCGTTAATATTTACTCTGTTAATATAATTTCTCTTCATTAATATTTACTCTGTTTATGCATCATCTTCTCATAACTGAAGTGGTTGTAGTTCTCAAGACCAATTACTACATGGGCCAATAGTCTTTCTTCGGAATTATCCAAACGGTATCGATCCTCCCATCCCCTTTGTTTTAGCAACTTATCTTAAGGTCTCCTTGTCAAGATAAGATGAAAGAAATAATTAACTTTATCTTGCACTTGTAAAATGACAATTAATTTTGAGACAACTATTTTTAAAATCACGACAAATAATTTTCATTAGATTTATGTGGTTGTAAAAGCATTTCATTATTCATTAATGTAAGGATAATGAGAAGTTTAAAATTTCTTTCCAAACAAGTATGGATGTAGTAATAACCAACCAAAGGGATGAAATTTAGGGTACTATGAATATTAAGATGCACTAAAATCTTAATTGTTGCGGTGTTCAGCCTGAATAATACTCATTTCAAGGAAATTTTCAAACATATCGGATGTAGCAATAACCACCCAAAGAGATGAAAGTTAGGGTGTACTATGAATATTAAGATGCACTGAAATCTTAATTATTGGATTGCTCAGCCGGAATAATAGTCATTTCAATGAAATTTTCAAACATGTACGGCTGTAATAATAACCACCTAACCACTCAAATACAAGAAATTTAGGACACTCTGAATATTAGGATGCACTGAAATCTTAACTTTTAGATTGCTAGTTTTAAACAGGCATGGATGTAGTAATAATCACCCAAAGGGATGAAATTTAGGATAATGTGAATATTATAGGATACACTGAAATTTTAACTTTTGATTTCCTCAGCCCGAATGATAGTCCTTTCATAGAAATTTCCAAACAGCTTTTTTTTGTCAATCTTTTTCCTTTTTAACAACTAACCAGTTAGAAGAGAGTTGGATCAATCAACAAGAAAAGAAATCCAGTGTTTCAGTCATATTATTTTCACGAAGGGTAACATACACCAGTGAATGTGCAATAAGT
Organism: Lycium barbarum; assembly: GCF_019175385.1. Lineage (NCBI taxonomy): Eukaryota > Viridiplantae > Streptophyta > Magnoliopsida > Solanales > Solanaceae > Lycium > Lycium barbarum. The sequence continues at coordinate 31,377,585 of NC_083343.1, read as the reverse complement.
TGAGAGACAACGTTATCGTCAAGTTCAACGTCAAATGAAGAAACAAGAAAAAGAAAAGGAAGAGGAGGTGAAATTGAAAGGAAAAACTGTTGTTACAAGGAGATGTCACTTGACCATTAAAAAGTTGGAAAAAACACGGACACAATCCCTTTGAATGGGTGGCGCTTCAAATTACATAACGAAGTTAAAGTAAAAATAGATGGGGGGAAGATCACAGAAGACAGTTTTTCCCCCTTTATCATAGACAAATTTTATGTGGTTCAGGCGAAAAGCTTCTCTTTGTTCTCTAAAGAACATGCGATAATATCTCAGCCTGCCTCTCCCTTTCTTGTGTAGATTTCATTAGGTTTCTCAAACTGTATAATGCTGCTGGATCGTTTCGATATCCAGACCTTTCAGCTTCACCACTGATTCAACATGACCCTTGAGTGTGTGGAGCTCACGAAGCCTACAACATAGAGAATAGAATGTCCATATTATAATTTTGTACAAAAAGTCAAAAGGGCAGGAGAGTTAGTAGAATGCCTAGGAAAGTTAATAGTACCTGGCCATCTCTGCTCTCCTCTTTGCTTGTTCAGCAATTTCAGACAGTTCCCGGTAGCTGTTCTTTTCGTTGAAGAGATTTGAGGCTTCTGGTGGTTGAAGTCCATGTAAAGTTCTCTGAGCGAGTGCCCATTGAGCTTCTCTCTCTTCTTTTCCGTAGTCTTTCTTGGTGGTGAAAGCAGTCTGTTGTTAGGCCAAGTGGTTAGTTAGTGTTCAAGGAAACAACTGAATATAAAGAAGAGGAGTTGATGTGGAGAGTAAAGTATACCTTGTTATCAAGCAAGTTATTCCAAGCCTTTCCACTTAAGATGTAGCGGATGGCGAATTTCATTATGTCAAGTGGGAAGTAGGTAACAATGCTGTAAATCCAGATGACACCAGCCCATCCCCAGCCACATCCTTTCACTTTTGCAAAACCCCAGTTGGCATATACAGCAATTAAAGTGGCAACCTGGACAATTCATTCACAAGTTTTAGTTACTAGCTTTCAGAACTAGACAATACATATCTATTTGGGGTTTTAACCAATGATCTAATATTAGTGGAAGTAGTCCAACACTTACCAGCTGGGCGATCATGAAAGCAACCATCAACAGAGCTCCTGGGCGTTCAATAAAGGACCAGCTGCGCGAACGGGTCACGAAAATCAAAGCCTGGCTGATAATACTGACTTGTAGGTACAGAGCAGACATCATTTCGTCATCGCTTTGCCTTAGAGACTTCACACCGAATTTGTCCTATAATGGAACAACACCAACCGAAATGGTCATACAAAATATTTGAAGTAAAAGAATCATAATATGCATCAAGATACTGTTTTAGTCCTTACCGAGAAGAATTCAGTGTCATGCATGGCCCAAAAGAAAACAACGGTCATCAATGCTTGGTAACCTCCAAGAACAATACCAGTTGCAAAGATTTCATTCAACTTCCAGCTATCAGGCATTGGAGATGGTTTCACTCTATCCTTTGAGATTGTCATAATGGTTCCTGGACCAAGAAAAGTGTGTTAGTCCCTGGCAAACGAGGTACAATGTGATTGCAAGATTTTGTGATCCGTATAAATGACATTACCGTCGTTCAGGATGGCAATGATCAAAACCATGAATGCAGAGAAATCGTACTTCCATATCAGAGCAATAAGCATGAAACCAAACTGCAAAGAGGAAAACACAAGCAAATAAACTCAAACTTCAAATAATTAATGAGTTATTGGCTTTATCACATTTAATTTTCACTTGGGACATACCACAATACGAATGGTGATGGAAACTGCATATATCTGTCAAAGCAAAAGTTGAACAAAATTAATGGGGTTTTTTATAAGAAAATGTAGGGGTGTCAACTGGAATATATAATATGTAAGATTGACTAACTGTGTAATTCTTCATCCTCTGGAAAATAGCTCTACTTGTCAACACAGCACTGATGATAACACTTAGACCTGGTTCAGTGAGCACGATATCAGAAGCGCCTCTTGCTGCATCAGTAGCATCTGCAACAGCAATACCAATATCTGCCTTCTTCAAAGCAGGAGCATCATTCACACCATCACCAGTCATTCCCACAATGTGTTTTCTCTCTTGCAACTTTTTCACGATCTCATATTTGTGCTCTGTACAACAACAAAAGAAAATGGTCATCATCTAGACTAAGGTTTGGTAGTTGTAAATACTTCCATTAGAAAATAAGATAAATCGACACTCACCAGGAAATACTCCAGCAAATCCATCTGCCTTCTCGATCAACTCTTCTACAGGAAGTGAAGCAATGCTAGAATCCTTGTCTTGACCAAGTAAAGATGCTGATGGGTACATGTTTGTTCCCATTCCAAGCCTACGCCCAGTCTCCTTGCCAATAGCCAATTGATCCCCAGTGATCATCTTAACATTTACACCAAGGTTAAGAGCTCTACGGATGGTCTCAGCACTATCATGCCTGGGAGGATCAAAGAGGGGTAGCAGTCCAACAAATTCCCATCGCCCTCCAGGGCTCTCTTTTGATTTCTCTGGCACTTCCTGCAAACAAGTTAAACAACGATGAGACATCAAAGCATCCATGCCAGGCCTAAATCCAAATTTCGTATTACAAACCTGTCTAGCGACAGCCAATGACCTCAACCCACGCTCGGCATATTTATCAATCATTGCATGAACCTTTCTCTTGACATCTTCCTTACAGTTACATAGGTCCAAAATCTGGTGCAAAGTGTAATATCAGTAACAAGTGTATTATACAGGAAGCCGTGTAACTGAAACTGAAAACCTATGTACCTGCTCAGGAGCTCCCTTGCTGGCACGATGCCAGTTACCATTGCTGTCAATGTATGTTAAAGCAGTTCTCTTGTCCACTGGGTTGAAGGGCAAGAAATGCACCTCCCTGATACCGGCTCGTGCCTCTTTTGGATCGGCAAGCATGCCAACCATGCAAGCATCAATTGCATCCTGATTTTCAACTCTGGAGGCCCTTGCGGCAAGGAGGAGCACGTACTCTTTATCTACTCCCTTTGCAAACACCTCGACCAAGGTTTTGTCGACACTCAACTTGTTAAGAGTCAAGGTACCTGTCTTATCACTGCACAGCACATCCATTCCGGCCATTTCTTCAATAGCAGTCATCCTCTTGGTGATGGCACCCTGCTGGGAGAGCCTATGGGATCCAATAGCCATAGTGACTGACAACACAGTTGGCATAGCAATGGGAATGCCTCCAATAAGGAGCACCAAGAGATTGTCAATTCCATCCCTGTACTTCCTGTGCTGAATTGGGTACATGACAATAATCTCAATCAGCATACCAACAGCAATAGAACAGATACAGAAGTTTCCGATGGCAGTCAGCACTTGCTGGAAATGCCCGACATTGTTGGTGCTGTCGACAAGGTGTGCTGCCTTTCCGAAGAAAGTGTGCACTCCAGTGGCAATAACTACAGCATCAAGTTCACCTTGTTTACAGGTTGATCCAGAGAAAACTTCATCTCCAGGATTCTTTGTGACAGGAAGAGATTCTCCAGTAAGGGCAGATTGATCAATCTTTAAAGGATCGCCTTCAAGAAGACGAGCATCAGCAGGAACGATGTCACCCAATTTGACACTTATAATATCTCCTGGCACCAGAATAGCGGCTTCCTGTTCACTCCAGCGCCCATCTCTAAGCACCTTGGTTTTGGGAGCAAGTCCAGCCATAAGAGCTGCAGCAGCATTTCCAGCATTGTTTTCTTCAATAAAACTGATAGTTGAATTGATCACCAGCAAGCAAACAATACCAACGAAATCTTGCCAATCTGGGGGCTTTCCATCTCCATTAGCCAGTGCAATTGCCATGATAGCGGCAGCTTCCATGACCCATGAGAGAGGATTCCACATAAACCCGAGGAACTTAAGAAATTTGCTTTCCTTTTTCTCTTCCAACTTGTTTGGTCCAAAGATTTGAAGCCTGTTGGCTCCTTCGTCCGAACTCAGACCCTCTCGGCTACATTTCAGCTGTTCAAACACTTCCTCAATGGGGATTTTCTCCTGCAATTTCAACAAGATAAAACAGCAAAGTTAGCCTACTCATTCATCTTCAAATTGCTTTTACACCACAATTACTAGTCCAGATTTTTAGTTCAATCCATAAAATGAAAAAGGCCACATATGTCATAATTATTTCTGTGTTGACCAACTTGAGCTATGCAGCTTCATGCTTAGTATTGTCAGTTAAGCTGAATTAACGTAGAGTTGTCTAAAACGCATCCATGAAAATTATTGAAACTCATGTACTTGAAGTGATCAAGTCCTATTTCATGATGTAATATTAACTAATTTTGATAGAATTTAAGAGCATAACTGGCATTCCCTAGCTCAATAAATTTTTTGAATTCTTATTCCATCCAGATTTTAGTGTTTGATGTTCCAAAAAAAAAGAAGTCAAATGTTCTATCTTTATATTTATAAAATATAGGAAAAAGAAGTGTAAATGAAAACAAAAAGTCACGGGTCTAATCACTTCCAGAAAAGACTATACACATAAGCAACACCATTATCATCATTAATCCTAACAACACAATGTCATTTGTTAAAGTGGGTATTGATAATATATTACTCCTATTGTGTAGATTCAATGGTTCATAATTATTTTATTGATGTAAGGATCCTTTTCTATACCTATAATTCACATGAATAAACAAAAAAATGTCATATGGATGTGTGAGTCATTCGAGTTGACTTTCCACTATGTAGGTCCCTTAAATAAATGGACCCCACAAAGTGGAGTTTCCAACCCTGAGACAATGGCCTTGAAATTGACAACCAATCAAAATGAAGTGATAAGACTCAGCGCGCTGTCCCACATGGAGCATCTTCGCGTGTAGTTCACGCGCTAGCATATGGACCCACAACTGTTGTCTACGCCTACTATGATGGGGCTATCTTTGAAATTTTGACCAAATTGAAGGGTAATATATTTAATATTGCTTAATTTAATAGAAACTAATTGAGAATTTCAAGAAAGGGTGTCAGTAGTCAATAGTCAGAGCCATTATTTAAGGACAAAGGTTCACAAAAAATGGAAATATGTGAAAAAAGAAATATCGGAATAAGTCAGAGCCGTTAATAAGGTGGAAATTCTCAAATCACAACTATCCATACATATCAAGTGCAGTGGTACCACGGAAAAAGTACAAAAGAAATTCCCTTCCGATATTAATTAGACAGAAACTTTACTAAAAGACATGATTTTAACCTGTAAACTACATTTAGTAAATCCCCTCCCTCAAAAAAAAAAAAAAAAATACGAAACACATTTAATTTACACAGATGAAAATATCACATATTTCCCAAAAATATTGTCCTCTTTTGACTTGACACAAAGTTTAAGAAATAAAGGAGGACTTTTGAAATGTGTGGTTCAAAACAAGCCTTAGATATTTATATGGCCGTAAATCATCTCATAAAGTTAAATTGTTTCTAAATATAGAAAGGAAACAATCATTTTGGAACAGACTAAAAAGAAAAAGAAGATAATCTTTTCGAGATAGAAGGAGTAATTTTTTTTTTACTCTGCCTGAATTTTAACCCAAAATTTCCCTAGTCTATTTCAATTTTGTTGATAGATATTCCACACCCTCAGTGCCATAAAACAATATTCCTTTTTCATACCTCATATTTTTCAATTATAGATTTTAAGTTTGGACACATAAATTAAGAAATTCACTTACTTCTAAAATTAAGAGGGGATATGACTAAAATGCCCTTAGTTATGATTTTTTTTTCTTTTGTACATCGAATTAATAATATGTCAAGGGGGAAATTTGAAGAAAAAAAAGAACTAATACTTTATGCTTTTGTGAAACATCAATTATTTTGGACTAGTTTTAGAGAGGCTAAAATATCAATTAGCTTGGACCGAAGGAGTATTAAAATTCATTTTTCCTTTTGCTTGCAAAAGTGTTCCACTAACAGAGATGATAATGAATGGTCAGCATACTGTGAGGAAAAAGAGACCGTAGAATCGGATGCTCAAAAATTATTCTACTTTGTTGGGTATAAAAAACGAATCAGATTTCTTCTATTGGGGATATAAGGGTAATTATCTATTTATTACTACTTCTTGTGTATATTTCTGTCTTTATCGTGCTATGACAGATCATGCTATAACCAACAAACACGTGAAAGAAGATTGAAGGAATAACAATCTTTTTGTGAACACAATTAATAAAGAGGAAAAAGGCAAAACTTTAACAATCTTCTCGCTAACCGTTAGATATTTATATATATCTTTTTGGCTTTTTCTTTAAGAGCATGTGAACATGTATGTCATAACTTAAGAAACAATTATGATGACAGATCTTGTATAACCCACATAATTTTTAATTCAACTATATATATATATATATATATATATATATATATATATATATATATATACAATCTTGGCAAATTCAGAATGAAACAAATTTGATCTTATAAAGAAATAGGCATAAAAACAAGAGCAAAAACTTTCAGGCCAAAAAGTAGTTCTATAATAAGTGACTGACATAAACCAAAATATTCGATAATTAGCATTATTTGATTTGGACACTACCATTATTGAAAATAACACAGTGGTACATACACATGCAAACATATGCACACATGTATGATCTATATACATCTAATGCATAGATCCATACACGGTTGGAGTTAGGGGACAAAAGGGTGAAAATTACGTCATATATACAAAATTAAAATTATATTTTATTTATATATTTTCTTCATCTCAAATCATTTGTCATGTTTTGTTTTTTGACGGTCAAATTATGTGAGCTTTGATTAATATTTTAAAATATATCTTTTCATCATACTGATAAGAAGTATTGCAACTTGTAATACTTTTCACGTAGTTTTTAAATATGTAAATTATAATTTTGAAATAATGAGTTGATATAATCTAATTTATCAAAGATTTAATCAAATCAACTCCCATAAAGTGAAACATGAAAACTAAGATGTATAGTAAATAGAGTATTGAATTCTGGTGTATATATTTTTTATATTTTGAATTGAACCAGTAAAACTAAGGCTTTGCAACCGACACACATGTGAGAGTGTGTCTACACATATGACAAATTCTATTCTGTAGATACAAATAGATACATACACAAAAGACAGACACTTTTATTCTATATGTATACACTGGAAATTTATTTAGAGAATATATATAAAATCAATGGACGAGTTCCAAATTTTTTGAAAAGAACAAAGTAAAAAAGTTTAGCAAGCCAGTAAAAATAAAATAGTTACTTCAGTTAAACTCTTGTTTGCTTGAAAAGTAAAACAAGCATGCTATACTGGAAAACAAAGCCTCTCATTTATCATCGCATTCAATTTCTACTTATATTTAAAATAAAAGGGAAAAAACGGCAAAAGGATAGAAAATCAAAATTCGAGATTTCCTCAAATTTCATTTCCTTTTACATGGAGGATTGAGATCTCTAGCAAATATTTATAACCAAATTGAATAAAATATGCAAAAAAAACAAAGAAAATAGCCCTTCTATCCCAATTTATGTGATACAACTTTATGTAAATTAAAGATTATATGTCCAAATTCACGGTCAAAATCAAGAAGTTTGATTCATAAAATCCGAATTGTATCACATAAATTGAGATATATGGTGTAATAAACAAACAAAGAATACACCCTCTATCCCAATTTATGTGATGCACCTTTTTATTTAGTTTCTAAATGTGTAAATTATTTTTAAAAAAAATCTAAAGATTGTATGTCCGAATTCAACTGTCGAAATCTGTACATTATCGGATAAATTGAGAAAGATGGACTAAAATAATAAGCGGAAAGACGAAGAAACAAAAGTCTCACCAGATCAACAGTTTCATTTTTTATTTCTTCAAGGCTGATAGCTTTAGCCATCTTTGCTCCACAGGAAAATCAAAACCACGAAAAACAACACACAAAATCACACAAAAAAAAAAACGATTGATTTTTTACTCAGTAATCATAGAATGGGTTGCTGTTTTTTTCTAAGAGACCCCAAAATGAGATTTGGGGTGATAGAAACGGCGATAGGGCTATAATAACAGAGGTTTAATATTTAGCCTCTGTGCTGTTGTATTGTTTGAGAAATGAGAGGTATGAGGGGTCCTTTATATACTGGACAGTCAAGCAGTGTAAACACACACCCAGCTATGCCTAATTAGTAATTGCCTTGACGATGATATAATACTGCCCCCACAACTTGCCGAATTGCTTTCTCTGACTTTTTTATTTTATTTATTTTCCTAATTTAAAGATAGACATTATTATTCCCATAAGATTCAATATGGAGGTGGTCGGGGCGGGGGTGCGTGGAGGGAGGTAAAAAAAAAAAAGACTTATCGTTGAATTAAATGAGTATTTCTATTTAGTAAAGTATTGTCTCAGTTTTCAATTAAATTAGGTTTCTTTTAAAATTATTGGGCTGACATCTGGCTAGGGTCATTTGCACTTTTGATCCTATTTTGTGCTTGTCTTTAATTTTTGGCTCCCAATTCAACAAATAATAACAATATATTCAATGTAATTCCACAAGTGGATTTGGGGAGGGTAAAATGTTCGTAGACCTTACTCCTACTTTTTCTAGGGTAGAGAGATTTGTTTCCGAAAGACTCCGACTAGAAAAAAGACATCAAAATGACAAGATACAAGATTTATGTAACGAAAGATAGGAATACACATCAAATCATAGAAAACTACGTGATAATTAAACAATACAACTAAAAGGAAAAGATGAGTGGCGGAGGCTCCCCCCCCCCCCCCCCCCCCGGGCCCTTCCACACAGGGTGTGACAATACACAACTACCTACTAACTTTCTATCATAATCCTTGACCTCTATACTTTTCTATCTAATGTCATGTCCTCAGTCAGTTGAAGCTTTGTCATGTCATGTCTAATCATTTCTAATGACTTCCCTCAGTTCTTCTTCAGCCTACCTCTACCTCTCATACCCCTATTACGACCAACCTTTCACACCTCCCCAGTGGTGCATCCTCGTACCTCCTCTTTACATGCTCGAACCATCTCAGTCGTGCTTCCCTCATCTTGTCCTCTACTGATGTCACTCACACCTTTCCTCGTATAACGTCGTTCCTAATCATATCTCTCCTAGTATGTCCAGACATCCATCTAAGCATCCACATCTTTGCTACCTTTGTATTCATAGCACTCCGCCCCATACATCAAAGTGGATCGAACCACCACTTTATAGAACTTACCTTTAAGCATAGGCGACACATTCTTATTGCACAATACCCTAGAAGCGAATCTCCACTTCGCATTATTTGCCTCTCAATGTAAATAATTTTTTTACTGGGCGTAACTTTATATTTTCGCATTATAATATCCGACAAGTTATTCCCATGTCCTTATAATTTATGTCCCGCTAGACCACCTGTCAATGATCAATTTTATGAAAAAAAAAATAATTTGTAATTTTGCAAGTTTAACTATATTATATGAGATTCTAACTTTGTCTAACTAACTGAAAGTAAGGTCTGAAACGATCACGAAGGTTAATCGAACAAAAGGCTTCTAATCCAGCCCAACAATCAACAATTTAAAATTTTAGCCAATTGTTTCACCGTTAAGTACAATTTTGAACAAAAACTATTTTAGAATTTTGATAAAGGAAATTCTTTAATATTAAAAAATACCTAAAGCGTCTAATTGGGAAATGTTGGGGTTATATAAGATATCAACAACTTTGCCTAATATTTATTCTAAACAAGAAATAGACAAAATTTTGATGTTGTGACAAGTAGATCTTCTATTAGAATAAAAGGAAAGAAATCCACTTGTAAGTATTTCACTTTAATTGGAAACATCTAAAATTACCTCATATCATAAATCAATTGACGTTCGATTTCATTCTTTACAAATTGATCGCATTAACTACCGAAAATTTACAAATGACGCTAAGCTAGCGTTTGACGATGGATTTTAGATCAAATTTTGAAAATTTATTTTCACATACTTGTTTGGCCATAAACTTTGATCTGATTTGAAAATTTATCCTTAAAATATTTTTCAAGTTTCAAAATTGGTTGCGAGAAATTTTACTTCCACTCACAAAACTTCAATTTTTTTTCTCAAGTAAAATGCATATCCAAGCACAAATTCAAGTTTCAAAAATCACAACTTAAAAAACTCCGATTTTCAAATTTCAACTTCAAAATCTATGGCCAAACGAGACAAAAATAACAACAACAATATACCAGTGAAATCTCACAAAGTGGGGTCTGGGAAAGGTAGGTGTACGCAGATCTTACCCCTACCTTGGGAGTTAGAGAGGTTGTTATCGGTAAACCCTAGGCACAAGAACAAGCAATTCAAAACAGTATAAAAAGACATGACAAATACTATAGAAAACAGGATAAAACTGACTGAACAAAAAGAAGCCGTAATTATCACAAAATAATATGATAATCGAAATACAAGCAACAATAAATATTAACCGAAATCGAAAAACAATGAGATTTTTTAAAATACTCTTTTTCTTGTTTTTCCTTAATAAATTGTGAATGTGAATCTTCCATCGTGTAATTTATTAATTCGTTTTATTTCTTTTTCTTACCTATGATTTGTCTGTCATTAGCATTGGGGTGCCAACCAGTTCCATTCCTCTCAAACGCCGTCCAATTTGGATTGTTAGCGTGGTTGGCCCCACATAATAAAACCACTTAGTTTAACTGACTAAAATGCCCCTACGGATTCTTTACTCAACCTGTTTGCGTTATTTATGGCTGACTGACTGTTAACTTTGTCCAAGAATTGCATCATTTGGGGGCACATATTCAGGGAGTTATGTTAGCTTTATTATTCTTTTCCTTTTTGTTTTCTTTCCAATTATAATTTAATTCCAATTTAGTATTTACCATCTGTATTACGGCAGAAGCAAGTAGTAGCAATAATATAGTAATTTACTTTTTGTTTTCTGTCTTCTTTGAGGATAATTTAATTTCCTTTGCAGTTAAAGCTGAACCCAAAATCACATATTATTAGGTTTTCGTGTCTTTCCGTGGAAACATCCGTTAGAGACAAGATGAGATGGATAAAATTTCTTCTTGAATAATAAGATATTTTGAATTCGAGTTATGACTATTGTTTACCCCGAATATGGATAATCAATTAAATTTGTGAGTGAGGTATATGATATGTAGTTGTGCCTTAATCTATTTGATAGAAAAAGAAATGTATAAGTATGCTATGGAGAAGCAATCGATAATCAGAGGTTTGCTATAGATTTATATGTCTACTAATATAAGTATCGCTTGATTGAATAAATTCAAGAGATGAGCACAATAACTTTGGACCGAAAATCAAATATTTGGGAGAGAGAGAGAGAGAGTTTATATATTTTTTGCTATTACAAGAGTTATTGATATGAGGAAGCCAACCCCTCAAAAGTGGGCAATGACCCTTATTTATAGTGTTGCCTCGTGGGCTTCATACAACAAGAGAAACTAAGAAATAAAGAAAAACTCTGAAATGGATTAGGTTGGGTTAGGTTGGCCGTACGGTCTGACACCCGTACGATTGACAGTTGAACATGGCAGGACGCTATCAACGCATGGCAATTGCGTAACGGATCTCCCGGACCAACGGCTACGACCAAACGGACCAACGGCCACGACCAAACGGAGGAACGACCACGACCAAACGGAGGAACGGCCACGATCAAACGGAGGAACGGCCACGATCAGCTCGGCTATGAAGAAACCGGACCAAATGAAGATCTTCCCTCTCTTTGGTCAAAACACTCCTCCGGTCCAAAAAGAAAGCCTTCGTGCATGTCCTCGTTTCTTTCTTCCCTCGGTCACCGGTCTCACCGGTCCAGCAGATACCCGATTTTTACCGTATACAGATAGTCCCCACACTTTCCGGACCGAAGTTTTATCGGAGTAACGGGAAGTGGATTAGTCAAGAAATCGGCGACTTCGTTTGTCCGTTGTTTTCTTCTCATTTTGGCGGGAACAGTTGCGTCACGTCCCTCTGTCATCGGCCACAAGTCTCATCCTGGATGGTCAGCTCTGACAACCGCCGTAACGCATGTCGCTTCATGTCGTTTCTCATTAATTATGGGACACGTGGCATCCCCCGGTTGGCTGGGGTTTGTAACCGCCCCGTTTTCATGCCTATATAGCGCCCCTTACTTCCTCATTTGAACACTTTCACCTCTTCCAACTTACTTCTCCTCTGCTTTCATTTCTTCACTTGTTATCTTTCAATTCACATTTAGTTCTCATTTCTTGTTGATTCGCTGCTCATAGTACGTAAAAAAGGGAACGATTGCCAACTTCTCCACATTAACCATTTTTGTTGAGTAGGCTACTGCTTCTTCCTCTTATTTTCTGCCATTTTTGAATTTTCTATCTGTTCTCTTATTCCCCCTTTTAACTTCTCCTTCGACTTTTGCCTAATCTTTCTTCGTAATCTCCAAATGTCTGCTAACACTGAAACCATTTCCCATGATATTCCCTCGGTTTCGTCTCAAGGAACCGATCAACCTTCTCCACCTAAGGCAAAAACCACCTTCGAGCCCACTGCCTCGGACATTATACCGGCCAAACCAAATTTCAACAAAGATTTTGAGGTTGAAAAACCTTCCTCGGTGTCTGACAGAGGGTATGATGTGAGACGGTACCCCTCATCCATTACCGAGGATAAACTCGACCTAGTCCAGGCTGATTGTGGGTGGAACACCCGTTCAGTTCAAGTTTTTGCCCCCGGGCCAAGTAAATCAGTCACTGACCATCGGGAAGGTTTTTTATATGTTTATACTTACCCTTTCACTCTCAAGCTCGACCCCCCGGTTGATCTGGTCATCTTAGACATGTGCCGGACCTACAACGTAACCTTGGCACAGATTGGCCCGATCGTTTGGAGGGTCGTGGCTTGCCTCTGACTGTTGGCCAATAATGCCGGGAAGGAGCTCACGCTGGCCCACTTGATACGCTTATATTCCCCGAGGTTTTTCTGGGCTGGCGTAATAAAACTCGCAAAGCGTAGCCGGAATCCACTTTTCTCAAAAATGGACGAAGACAGAGACAGGGGCTGGTTGGAGCGATATGTCCGGGTGCGGACCTCAGACATTGTCCCGGACAACTACATGCCTTTTCCGGAAAGGTGGAACAACAAGCGTAAGTCTGAATTCTTTTAATAATTGCTTTTGTACGCTTTGCCGAACTTCAGTTCCACTTTCCCATTACTTTTCTTCTTATTTCCATTAGCCGTGGGTTGGATTCCTCCGGTCGTCTGGAATCTCAACGAATGGGTTACTGCTCTCCTCAGCTAACATGTTCACGACGATCGGACGTGGGGTCATCTGTCCCGTGGCCGATGGATCGCCCAGAACCACGGTAATACTTCTCTTCTATCCGTACCCATTGCATCCTCTATCTTTCAGTAACACCTTCGATTTTCAAGCTTACCTAAGGGCTTGGTGGATCCGAGGCCAGAATCAGTAGCAAAACCAGCAACGTCGGCACCCGAGTTTGATTCGGCGGGTGCCTCTCGTATCCTTGCTGCCGCTGCCAAGAGAAAAAGGCCCTCCGACAAAGGGCAGAAGTCGAAGAAGAGGGCGAGGAGCGTTACTCGGACCTTACGGGACGAAACAGAGCCCGATATTATTGTTCGGAGAGTCGGCGCTGTCCCCTCCGTGGCTTCGATCCCGGAGGAGGCTGTCACCGTTTCACCGCTTCCATCGGTCGGGGAAGTGCCTTCAGCTCCAGCGTTATACACAGGTTTGGAAGAAATTCATTGTCCGCTTCCTATAAGGTCGGTTGAATTCATCGATATTTCAGGTGATGTCTCGCCCGAAGAAACCCCTTTGCAAAGGACGAGGAGATCCGAGGGGGCTCCTGCCGAGGCCGGTCAAAGGACTGAGTCGGTCCCCGAGACGGAAGTCCCCAGGGATGTTGGTCTGCTGCCGGATCATGAGACTGCCGCAACTTCGGAGATCCCTACTTTCGCCGAAGCTGCTGAAGTCCATCCGGATTCTCCAATTCATCCCCTAAGGTCAGATGAGTTCGAAGATATGTTCTCGGACACTCCTCCAGCAATCGGTAAAGCTGTAGGTTTTGGACATCTTCCGATCCCTCGAGCCACGAGGGCGGCTAGTCGAACCACCGATTCTGGTGCCAGAGATAGCCTGGTGCGCACCTTTCCGGCCCCAAGTGTGGAACCGAGGAGGACGAGGTCGGCTATGATCACCGTTCCCGAGGATTGCAGCTTTCTTTCTCGACCGGTGGGTGTGGCAAGCTACCTGAGGCCCCTGGTCTCGGACTCAGACAAGCGAAAGATGAACGGGGTCCCTTGGAAATGCCTCATTAACGAGGGTATGCACGTGGGCAATCAGGTAAACCTATCAGCCGTCTTTGCATAATTTCATTGAGAATTTCAGTCTCGTTTGCTCAAGCTTTTAACTTGCTTCATTTGCAGAGTGTGGTGCTCGTCAACGAGGCTTTCGTTCATGCCCAGCAAGAGGTGGACGATCTCAAGGGCCAGTTGGACGCTCAAAGCCGAGAGACTGAGAAATATCAGTACATTCTCCGGGTGAAGGAGGATGAGCTGAACCAAGCTGTTATTCTTTCCAACCTCCGACCCGAGCTTGATGCGACAAAGGCCGAGAATCATCAATTGAAGGGTGAGCTGGCCGAGATGGTCGAATATAACCGGCGTCTTGAAGCGGACAAGATCGGCCTTAGCCGAGACAACACTGATTTATCCTCAAGGCTCGGTGAGCTCGAAACCACCGTCGCTCAACTCCGGGAGGAGCTGGACTCTGTCAAGTCCAATACTACGAGCATGGCCGAGAGGCATTGGCTGCTCGAATCTGAAAGTGCCCGGTATAAAGAGCGTATGAGGGTGTTTGAGGAGAAAGCGGAGAAGAGGGCCCAGATATGCGCTGATCTAAGAGCCGAGCTCGAAGAGACGGCTGATGCTAATGACACTCTTATGGCCGAGCTCGAGTCAGCCACCCAAATGCAAAATGTCCTCGGAGAGGCTCGGGATGTTCTGGCGGCAAAGTTAGCCCAGGCCGAGGCCGATTTGGAAGAGGCTCTGAAGAGTGTGGAGGCCGCCGAGGCTCATGCTACTATTGCTGCTGAATATGAAAAATGGAAGTCTCGGAGGATCACCCTTGAACAAGCCGAGCATGGTTTTATGGATCTTCCGGCCCTGATTCTTGAGGCTAAAAGAGTCGAGGAAGAGGCTAAGGGTGCCCTCGGGGATGACTCCGATGACTCTGAGGGGACAGTGTCCGAACCCTCCGGATCCATCCATACCGGATAGATTAGGGCCTGTACTTAGCTTTTTTATTTTTTGCCTTTGTAGGAGTCTCCGATGTAAAATCCTTCGTATAAATAGAACATGTATTTTCCTTGATTCTTTGCTTGGATGTTTGTTATGGATTCCGCCCGAATTGTCGGTCCCTTTTAAGGGGTTATTATTTCTGATTGTGCCTAAATGTCGGCTTTTCTCTTTGTCCGGGAATTTTATTTAGTTTTTGCCCGTGGGACTTATCTTATGTTTTGTGAATTCGGACATCTCTGAATCATGCCGGGCATTTTTAGGGCCGGTATTTCTCGGCCACCCGAATCTCAGCCTTAGCTGAATTTTGATGTAAAAGTCCCCATTCGTGGGATTAATGATTTCGGCTTGGATCACTATGACCTTACTGCCTTTGTCGAATTTCGACTGTTGTGCCCGGTATCGGGTATATGAATGATGTAGTGCCGAAACACGACGGTAATCATCGAGGTAAAGAGCTTTAACAGGAAGACATCCGAGATATCGTTATCCAAACTTTCAATAATTTTTGCATTGCAAGTGTTTGTTTACATGAGAATGAACGTTTTCCTCCTGCCTTTGTCGTAGCAAATACTTAATGGACACGATTCATTCTGATCGTTTGGTCCTTACATCGGAACCTAATGCAGAAGGTCCGGTTCTTGGTTTTGCCGTAGAAAATATTGCGTGGACACGATTCATTCTGATCGTTTGGTCCTTACATCGGAACCTGATATTTTTAGGTCCGATTTTTTTTTGTTGAGCTCCTCCGATTTCCGCTAACCGGGGTAAACTATGAAGTGGGTATTATAGTCCCCTAGCGCTGATCCGAGCTGCAAGATCGGGTGAGTGCTATTAAGTCCCCACTCGTAGGGTGTGACCCTGAGTATCCAGACATTTGTCCTTTATCCCCGTCGAGTAACACGTTGTACTCGTTGCCTCATTAAAAACCTTGTCGGAAAACCCATTTTGGGACAAAATCGTACTAAGGAAAAGAGTGCAACACGTGTTTTCAGATCTAGATTCTTTTCTTTAGCCGGTACTCGACTTCCTGCAAAAAGGAGAGGTCAAATAGAAAAACATGGGGAGTCCATACCTTAGCAGTAGTATCTCTTCAGATGGGCCACATTCCAGTTGTTGCGCAACCGCTGCCCGTCCATGGATTCCAATTGGTACGATCCTTTACCCGTTACCTCGGTTATCTTATACGGTCCTTTCCAGTTTGGACCCAGTTTTCCTTCGTTGGGATTCTTGGTGTTCAAGGTAACTTTTCGAAGCACCAAGTCCCCAACTTGGAAATGACGAAAATTGGCTCTCCGATTGTAGTACCTTTCCACTCTCTGTTTCTGGGCCGCAATACGGACCAACGCGTTTTCGCGAAGTTCATCCGTGAGGTCGAGTTTTATGGCCATGGCCTCCTTGTTTGACTCCCCGGTCGTATATCTGAACCGGAGAGTCGGTTCGCCAACTTCTACAGGGATAAGGGCTTCAGCCCCGTAGACCAACGAGAAAGGAGTTTCTCCCGTGCTCGATTTCGATGTGGTTCTGTAAGCCCACAACACCTCCGGTAATATTTCCCTCCAGTGATGTTTTGACGCTTCAAGTCTTTTTCTCAGATTTTGGATTATTGTCTTGTTCGCGGATTCCGCCTGTCCGTTCGCACACGGGTGATATGGAGTTGATACAATTTTCTTAATCTTCAACCCTTCGAGGAAATCGTTGACTTTGCCGCCCACGAACGGAGGATCATTATCACAAGTTATCTCGGCAGGGATGCCGAAACGACAGATAATGTGATCCCATATGAAGTCAATGACTTCCTTTTCTCTGATTTTCTCAAAGGCCTGCGCTTCAACCCATTTGGAGAAATAATCAGTCATAAACAAAATAAAACGGGCTTTACCTGGCGCCCATAGTAATGCACCGATAATGTCCATTCCCCACTTCATGAAAGGCCAGGGTGACACCACCGAATGCAGCAACTCCCCGGGCTGATGAATCATCGGAGCATGTCTTTGACACCCGTCACATTTCCGGATAAAATTCTTTGAGTCTTCCTCCATCCGGCTCGAATAATAACCGGCCCTGATAATCTTTCGGACCAGAGCATCAGCACTGGAATGATTGCCGCATGTTCTTTCGTGCACCTCCCTCATCACATACTCCGTTTCTCCGGGACCCAAACATTTGGCCAGGGGCCTGAAGAAAGACCGTCGATACAATTGGTCGTCTATCAAGCAAAAACGCGCAGCTTTGGTCCTTAATGACCGTGATTCTTTCGGGTCATTCGGGAGCTTCCCATCACGCAAGTAGTCGATGTATTTGATGCGCCAATCCCAAGTTAAACCCATTGTGTTTATTTCGGCATGCCCGTTTTCTATCGCCGTGTTCAATAAGTGCACCGTAGTCTCGGGGTTGATTTCTTCCCCTTCGACCGAAGATCCCAAATTCGCCAATGCATCGGCTTCGCTGTTCTGCTCCCTCGGTATATGCTATATGGTCCATTCTTTAAACCGATGTAGTATCACTTGGACTTTTTCCAGATACCTCTGCATCTGTTCGTCCTTGACCTCGAAGACGCCGTTTACCTGGTTTACGACCAAGAGCGAATCGCACTTTGCCTCGATTATTTCTGTCACGACCCAACCCCGTAGGCCATGACCAGTGCCCGATCTGGGCACTCAAACGCATTCTAGTATATGGCAGAAGCCGACAAGGCTTTATTTCAAATTTATGTAATTTTTAGAAAAATTTCGGCAGAGTTTCCTTTGTTTTACGGACTATCCCATATATCCTGCATGCAGAAAATACCAACAAAGGCCACACAGGGCCAACAAAACAACATCTAAATATATGCGGACCGGCCGCCGCGGCGAATGGGATCGCCCAAACACAACATAAGCACCCAACTGTACAGAAAGATCCCGACCCACAACATGTCCACAGACCTCTAACAAACCGACAGAATCATATGACGGGACAGGGCCTCGCCGTACCCATGAACGAGAATATACATATATAGAAGTGACAGACTATACCAAAAGATGGCTCTGAATAAAAGAGCGCCCCAAGAATAGCAGAATGAGATCCTAAGCAGACGGATCAGCAAACCTGTCATCGGTACCTGCGCGGCATGAAAACGCAGCCCCCGAAGAAAGGGGGTCAGTACGAAATATGTACTGAATATGTAAAGCCTGAGCTGCAGAAACAAAATCATAACTGGTGCAGAACATACAGAAAGTAAACGGAAAATCCAAAGTATCAGATACATGTTTCCAAAACATGCAGAGTGTGTACAGAACATATGTCATATCAAATCCGGCCCCTGCCAAGGGACTCGACAGACAGAACGTGGCCACCCTCCCGACGCTGGTGCCACAACACAGAAGAATCAGAATAGGGGCATAACCCCGTAACATAATATGTCATATCAGATGGCCATAGTAAATCATATCAGAACAAACGTACATGGCACAACATACTCCACAAACCCATGTACGCATATACCTGCCCCCTCACATCGAGGCACGGCGAACAATGCAGGGGATTACGCTTGACAACATATCCTGGCCCGGGCTCAGTGTGGGAAACATTGGGGTATCCACGAATAGAGTCGTGAGAAACTAATGCAAGTAAAATATCATAAATGTTTCCATAGACTCGATGAGGCATATCAAAGACAAACCGATCCGATGAAGTCGGAAGGAATCATAGTAAATGAGTTTCGAGTATCAAAACAATTTATCAGACTTAATGGAATATTTAAAACCATATTATTTAGGTAATTAGAAGGGTAGTCGAAACGTTTCTTTCAAAAAATCGTTCAAAAAGGGGACTTTAGTACATTAAGGGCAAAACCGGGAATAGCGGGCCCACCTCGGAACAAGCAAGGCGGTGGGCTCAAATTACGCCCTTTAAGCTTATGGGGTCACCTATAAAGGTTCTACGGACATTCTATAGCTTTTCAAGGAGTTTAGAGAAAGTTTGCATAATTTCAGGAAAAACATATCAAAATGGTTCAATTCTACTGAAGGAAAAACTGAGATTTTCTCTTACGGATTCCGATGGCCAAGAAGGTCTTTTGAGGCCCGAATCCGATCCTAAAACACTTAGACATGCCAAAAGAAGGATCGGGGTAGCTCTACATACCTTTCAAGCTCCTTACGCCTTTCTAAACTCACTTCCCGTTTCGTCAAAAATCTGCAAATGGTCAAGTTTACCAATTGTAAGTTATAGATGCTACAAATTCAATTCAACTCTTATTTGTCTACCGAAATTTCGGCAGCACTTCCCCTATACATATAGCACCCCCGAGAACTTAACTCGGCTTACAATCATCAACAACAACCCAAGCAACAACATCAACATCAACAACAAACATTAGAAACACAATATGGCAACACTAGTTCTACTTGCCGACATAATGTCATAACCTTTACTTTAACCTTAACTTTCAAACTATTCTCAACAATTTCACATTCATTATCAATCTAGATTACCACAACATAGTTTAAAAGCATTTCATATCGTTTTCCACAAGATATTCATACGATGTACATAATATACAAACTTTCCGCCAAAGTCATAACGCATTCGAAACTTCTAATCTTCGACTTACGTATTCATAACATGATTCCATCTTCCAAATTCATCAATACCCGTCATAATTTGCAACCTAATAACTTCATTTTCATAATGTCACAAAATCATACTTAAACGACATAAGTTTTCTACATTCCATTTCAAAGCAAACTCATATCGTTTTACTTTCATTTACATTGCAAGAATCACAATAACACAATTAACACACTAGACGAACTTAATCCATTTCCATTCCACACACCCCATACCACACGGCCAAACACCCCACTACCAACTACTATCCAATTCATTCAATTTTCATTTCCAAGATGCATTTCACCCCATCCACAACTAGAATATGATATAAATTCAACACCTTACAATTTTACACATACATATATATACACGGCCACATGCCTATATACATATCCACTCGGTAAACTTCTATTTTTCCGCACAATCAACTCATTCTCACATACTACAACACAAACAAAACTTCATAACACAATAAAAAGGAATGAATCCTTACCTTTTTCTCTAGTCTACTTAGCTTGAACTAGTGATCAAATTGAGGAACCAAGTGCTTCTTCCTCCAAGACAACTACACCAAGTTGAAGAGGCTACCCAAATTAGTAGGAAAACCACAAAATATGAATTTTTGAAGCAAGATTTTTGTGGCTTAATTTTGCACTCCAAACCCGAAACCCTCTTCTCTTTCTCCTCTCTTGTTTTGTTTTTCTTGTCTTCTAAGTTTTTCTTGAACTTTCAATGTATATAATAGCCCCTTAATTAAATTGTCACATGGTTGCCATGTGACTTGGGTTTGGGCCAAGTATGTTGGCCGGCCACCCCATTTGAGTTGGGCCCAAATTTTTCTTTCAATTATTTGGGCCCAATGGATTATAATTCCCGTTTTGTAATTCCCGAAACTAATTTTCGAAATCCCAAATTTGCCCTTAGCGTTCCTCGACACTTCCATATTAATATTCTTTCATAACAACTCAAGGGTTACATAAATTCAATTATGACCTTATTTCATACAAGTCCAAATTATTTCCAATTTTCCAAAGGTGTGAAAACACGGGATATAACAATTTCGGCCCCCATACTCCGGGCTAACTCCAAACCTGCAATCATATCCTTATACTCGGCTTCATTGTTAGTCAATTTAACAGTTCTAATGGATTGTCGAACGGCATCCCCGGCCGGGGTTCTAAGGACGATTCCTAGTCTGGAACCTTTAAGGTTCGAGGCCCCGTCCGTATGTAGCGACCAAATACCCGAGGCTTTCTCCGAGGTTAGCAGAAGTTCTTTCTCGACCTCGGGGACCATAGCTGGGGTGAAATCTGCCACAAAATCGGCCAAGATCTGGGACTTGATGGCCGTTCGAGTTTTGTATTTGATATGATTTCCGCTAATTTCTACGACCCATTTAGTTAATCTACCCGATAATTCCGGTTTGTGCATGATGTTTTTTAGGGGGTAAGTAGTCACTACACATATCGGATGGCATTGAAAGTAGGGCTTGAGCTTTCTAGAAGCGTTTATCAATGCTAATGGCAATTTTTCCAAGTGGGGATAACGGGTCTCCGCATCCCCCAAAGTCCTACTTACATAATAGATAGGGAATTACGTACCTGATTCTTCTCAGACCAAAACACCACTTACCGCTATCTCGGAGACAGCAAGGTAGAGAAAGAGCTGCTCGTCCACCTTTGGTGTGTGCAACAGCGGTTGGCTGGACAAGTATCTCTTTAATTCTTGTAAAGCTCTTTAGCACTCTGGTGTCCAAACGAAGTCGTTCTTCTTCCTTAGTAAGGGGAAGAAACGATGACTCTTGTCCGAGGACCTCGATATGAAGTGACTCAACGCCGCTATCCTTCCGGTGAGCCTCTGTAATCCTTTGACGTTATTCACCACCTCAATATCCTCGATGGCCTTGATCTTGTCCGGGTTGATTTCGATCCCCCGGTTTGACACCATGAAACCCAAAAATTTGCCGGACCGGACCCCGAAGGCACATTTTTCCGGGTTGAGCTTCATGTTATACTTGCAGAGCACATCGAAGGTTTCCTGCAAATGTTTTAAATGGTCCTCTGTTTCTAGGGACTTTACCACCTTGTCGTCAATATAAACTTCTATTGTTTTCCCTATTTGTTCTTCGAACATCCCATTAACTAGGCGTTGGTAAGTTGCACCAGCATGTTTTAATCCAAAAGGCATGACATTATAACAGTAAGTCCCATATCGGGTAATGAAGGATGTTTTCTCTTGATTCTTCGGGTGCATCCGAATTTGGTTATACTCGGAGTAGGTATCGAGAAAACTTAACATCTCATTCCCGGCCGTCGTATCGATCATTCTATCGATGTGAGGCAACAGAAATGAATCCTTCGGGCATGCTTTGTTTAAATCCTTGTAATCAACACACATTCGAAGTTTATTACCTTTCTTCGGCACCACCACCACGTTAGCTAGCCAGTCTGGGTACTTTATCTCCTGGATAAAGCCTACTTTCAAAAGCTTTGTTACCTTGTCTTTTACGAAGGCGTGTTTTGCTTCCGCCATGGGCCTTCTCTTCTGCTTCACCGGGGGAAACTTCCCATCTAAGCTGAGCTTGTGAGTTGTTACTTCCGGTGGTATACCTGTCATATCTATATGGGACCACGCGAACCAATCTGCATTAGCTCAAAGAAATTCAATTAACTTGTTCCTGAGCTCCGAGGTTAACCCCGTGCCCAGGTATACCTTTCTGTCCGGTAGGTATTCGAAGAAGATGATCTGCTCCAGCTCCTCTACTGTTGACTTGGTCGCATCCGAGTCATCCGGCATGACGAATGACCTAGGTACATCAAAATCGTCCTCTTCATACCCCAGGTCCAACCCCGTGTGTTTTGATTGCTATTTGGCATCCGGTCCTCCGGTTGGATCTTCTTCCTTGTGATCCGATTGTTTGGGCTGAGGAATCGCCTCCTCGACCGCGAACATCTCCCTTGCAGCGGGTTGTTCACCTCGGATGGTTTTTATCCCCTCCGGGGTTGGGAATTTCAACAGCTGATGCAATGTTGAGGGCACGGCCCTCATGCTATGTACCCAAGGTCTACCCAGCAGTGCATTATACTTCATGTCCCCTTTGATTACATAGAGCACCGTTTGCTGGATTGTGCCATCGATGTTCACCGGCAATGAGATCTCCCCCTTTGTGGTTTCGCTCGCCATGTTGAACCCACTGAGCACCCGGGCTGTCGGTACGATCTGATCGAGCAACCCTAGCTATTCGACCACTCTCCACCGGATGATGTTGGCCGAGCTACCTGGGTCAATCAAAATACGTTTAACCTGAGTTTTAAAGATAAGCACAGAAATTACCAATGCATCATTATGCGGTTGAACGATGCCTTCTGAATCATCGTTGCTGAAAGAGGTAGAACCCTTGGATAAATAATCCCGGCTGCGCTTCTCGTGAACAACAGAAACCTTGTCCCGTTTCATCACCGGCCCTCGAGGGGCATCGGTACTCCCTACTATCATGTTTATTATATACTGGGGTTCTACTGGCTCGGCCCTTTTGTGAGACCCCTTTCCTTGTAGTGACTTTTGGCTCGCTCACTCAGCAATTCTCGGAGATGACCATTCTTTAGTAACAGGGCTACCTCCTCCCTTAGCTGGCGACAATCCTCGGTTCTGTGACCATGGGTTCCATGGTATTCACACACCATGCTCGGGTCCCGTTGGCCCAGATCCGACCTTAGAGGTCTTGGCCATCTTACATCCGGGATACGGCCAATAGCCGAGACGAGGCCTGAGGTGCTGACGTTGAAGTTGTACTCCGATATCTTCGGCAAATCCTTGTTGCCGGCAGAGCTTCCGGCATCGCTCCTGAATGAGAGACCCCGACTGTTCGACGGGAGCTCGACCCGTTTATCACCCTAATCGGAGAAATGGCTCGGGCCAACCCTAGATTTCTCCGACCTAAAGCTTGGTTTCTCCGAATGGGAGTATGGCCGATACCTTTCCCTCGACGATCCGGCCTCTGTTTCGTAACCTTTCCTTGGTCTCTCAAAACTTTTGTTCACATTTATTGGCCCCGGGGAAGCTCAAGTTGGTCATCCTCCACCCGAATCTTCGACTCGTATCGATTATGGACATCAGCCTATGTCACAGCCTCGTACTCCAGTAAGCTTTCCTTTAATTTGAATGAAGCCATTGAGCTCCGAACATTCAACCCCTTTGTGAA
Organism: Lycium barbarum; assembly: GCF_019175385.1. Classification (NCBI taxonomy): domain Eukaryota; kingdom Viridiplantae; phylum Streptophyta; class Magnoliopsida; order Solanales; family Solanaceae; genus Lycium; species Lycium barbarum. The sequence goes on along the minus strand of NC_083343.1, from coordinate 31,353,418 downwards.
AGCTTGTGCAGCCCATTCCTCCGGAACCGGGGGGAGCTCCATTCGTTCACTTTGGAATCGGTTGACAAACTCACGCAGTAATTCATCGTCACTCTGAGATATACGAAAAATGTCTGCCTTACGGGCCTGCACCTTTTTGGCACCGGCGTGAGCTTTTATGAAGGCATCAGCGAGCATTTCGAAAGAAGTGATTGAATGCTCGGGCAGATGGTCGTACCACATCAATGCTCCTTTTGACAGAGTTTCCCCAAACTTTTTCAGCAATACCGATTCAATTTCGTCTTCTTCCATGTCATTGCCTTTTATAGCGCAGGTGTATGAGGTCACGTGTTCGTGTGGGTTCGTTGTACCGTCATATTTCTGGATATCCAGCATTTTGAACCTCGTCGGGATTAATTTCGGAGCTACACTCGAGAAAAAGGCCTTTGGATGTACCTCTTCGAATCCGGCCCCTACAGTAAAGGCGGAGCCCCCGGGATTTGGTCCACCCAAGAGTTGTATGTTTCCACCCTCTTCTCGATCGAGTCTACCCGTTTTGCCAAAGTTTCAAGCTTTCTAAGAACCTCGGTGGAGGAACCAGCTCCGGGCCCATCGCTCTCAACCATCCGAGCCTCATCTCTTCTGGGTTTAGCAACACCTTTCGCCTCCTCCGAGGTCGTTTTATCCCTTCCATTTTGCAATGGGGCTATTGCGATTCCCTGCTCGGCAATCGCCGCTCTCTGTTCCTGCAACATTTCAAAAATTGAACGTAAGTCAATATTGTCATTCGGGGTATCCGGTTCTTTCCGGCCTTGAGTCCGGGACAAAGTAATCGAATTGTGTGTATTTGAAGGGTCAGTGGCCGGCTTGGCGGCATTCTCCTGGTCCACGGTGTTTTGTCGGTTGAGGCCCTCCCTCGAATTAACGGGGTTAGGGTCAGCGGGGTTTGGTAATTCTCGTGGTCCGCTGCCTTCATTTTCGGCCACGATCTCGTTGTTGTTGACGTGACCAGATTGCCCACTGTCAGCCATTTGGTCCGTTTTTTCAGAGACGAACAGCAGATAGTTTTGGTTTTATGGGTAAGATAGGGATCAAGATCAAAGACCACTATTATCCTAGCCCCACGATGGGCGCCAAACTATTTACCCCGAATTTGGATAATCAATTAAATTTGTGAGTGAGGTATAGGATATGTGGTTGTGCCTTAATCTATTTGATAGAAAAAGAAATGTATAAGTATGCTATGGAGAATCAATCGATAATCAGAGGTTTGCTATAGATTTATATGTCTACTAATATGAGTATCATTTGATTGAATAAGTTCAAGAGATGAGCACAATAACTTTGGGCCGAAAATCAGATATTTGGGAGAGAGAGAGAGAGTTTATGTATTTTTTGCTATTACAAGAGTTCTTGATATGAGGAAGCCAACCCCTCAAAAGTGGGCAATGACCCTTATTTATAGTGTTGCCTCATGGGCTTCATACAACAAGAGAAACTAAGAAATAAAGAAAAACTCTGAAATGGATTAGGTTGGGTTAGGTTGGCCGTACGGTCTGACACCTGTAGGATTGGCAGTTGAACATGGCAGGACGCTATCGACGCGTGGCAATCGCGTAACGGATCTCCCGGACCAACTGCTACAACCAAACGGAGCAGCGGCAACGACCAAACGGACCAACGGCCACGACCAAACGGAGGAACGACCACGATCAAACGGAGGAACGGCCACGATCAACTCGGCTATGAAGAAACCGGACCAAATGAAGATCTTCCCTCTCTTTGGTCAAAACACTCCTCCGGTCCAAAAAGAAAGCCTTCGTGCATGTCCTCGTTTCTTTCTTCCCTCGGTCACCGGTCTCACTGGTCCAGCAGATACCCGATTTTTACCGTATACAACTATATCAAAATTCCTGGTAAAAAATGGTTTTTCCTTGATGGGCCCTGCGGTTAGAATCTGAATTAACCGGGTTAGTAGATTCTGAATACCAAATAAAAAAAAGTATCATAAAGGGTGTGTTTGATATATAAATGGAAAATATTTTCCTAGAAAGTAAGTGATTTTTTATTAGGTAAGTAAGTAGAAAATATTATCCGAAAAATATTTATATATAATCCAGGTAAACTATAGGGGTGAGGGTAGGGGTAGGGCTAGGGGTGTAGAGTTGATGGAGGTGGGGCAATGATGGGTGGCGGTTAGATGAGGTTGTGTTGGATGATGGAAAAAACTATAATATTAGTTATAAAATTTGTTTTCCCTATTTAGATGACAAAGTCATTCTTCTCATTTTAAGAAAATTGGTTTATTGGATTTTTTTTCTCCAAAAATTTGACCAACCAAACAACCCAAAATGGTCTTTTTGTTTCTTTTTCAATTGGTATTGTCACTCTAACATGAAAAATATAGTAGTTTCAAGTCTTTTCTCTTTTTTCCTTTCCTTACTTTTTTTTCCATCTTGGGTGAAATAATTGAACGCTAAAGAGAAGAGTTACAAATCAGTGGTTGTAGCTTATCCTACTGCACCACCAAGTGATGTGATGGAATGCATAGGATCTTTCCAGCCAGGGTTCAAGCTCTAGGAACACATATATTCTTAGTAGGGAGTGTTTTTCTTTAAATAGGCCCAACGCGGCGAGAATATGACTTAGCCGGGCAAGTGAATTTTGAATACCTGATGGTTATAACCAAAAAAAAAAAAAGTTTACACAAATGTACCATTGTAAAAAACAATTGGCAAAACCGTTAACCAAGAATTTGATTTGGCAATCAATAATGAGAACAATTTGCTAATGATAGTTAAAACACCACTCCTAGACTTTTCACTACGGAAACTACCAAAAATCGGATACCTCCTCCACCACACCTTTCAAACACCACCATCCCCTTCCTCTTTATTCACCGCTTCTTTTTCTTTATTCTTTTCACTCATTAACACCACCATCAAAGGCTCATTTGAAACTTTAATTAGAAATGTGGATTTTCTTAGTTATGTTTTGACTGGTTGTGGTTGGAATTCATTGGGAACAGTTGAATAGAGCTATACACAAAAATTTAGAAAGATTGAATGTGATTTAAATTGGTTTGAAGTAAAACAAAGTTGAAATCTACCTAAAAAACTCATTGTAACATTGTATATCACATAAAGATATAAAAGGAATATAAGACATATATGAATATACAAGAGTATATACTTATACATAAGGGGATATACTTACATATAAATACTCCTTCATTCTTCAAAATCCACTCAGAACACTGTCATTTCTCCACTAAAAATCACTATAGCAATATCATCTAGCCACCATTGGAGCATCAACCCATAGCTGATACGTAATTAATAGCTCTTTCTTCAAAAACATCAATTGAGTCTCAAAGAAGGGGGAAGGGTAGGAGTAGGAGGATAGGGAGGAAGAGGAATTTACTCACAAACGCCAATTGAGTTCCAAATAAGATGACGAAGAAGGAAGAGAGGAGGAGGAGAATGAAGAAGCAACTTTTAGATTTTGTTCATTACTTCAAACTTTAGTAGAAATTCTCGATTCTCATTTCAAAACATTACATCCACCATATTTCTTCAACTAATATTCATTACTTTGAACTTTTATCTCAAATTCAACTTTTTAGAACTCAAAATCAATATAGTTGAAAGTTTACAATTCTAAACTCCTTAAATCAATATGAGACTTTGAATTTTAGCACATTCAAGTAACATCCATCAAATTTAATCTGTGAAGAAGAAGAGAAAGGAGGATGTAGCAGGAGACCGTTTGAGTTGCTTTCATCTGAATCTCAGTTCAAGGTTTTATGAAGTTTTGATGATTGACAAACATTATACAATTGACAAATAGTGTTCAAGAAGGATGGACAAATATGTGCGAGAACTAGGTCCTTAATAGCTTGTCACGACCCAATCCGTCGTGATGACACCCACACTAACCCCCCCAGCGGATGGGCGAACCATCCCCTTAGCCAATTAATTATCCAATTTACACTTAAAGAACAACATAATCAATAATAATAAGTCCAAGTCATTCCATAGATAATAAATAAGTGAGGAATACTACATATTACAACCCCAAAATCCAAAAGTCATCGTACAAGGACTTTAATCATAATACTGTCTAAGAAGTACATAAATGTCTGAAAATAACAGAAGTGTCTAAAATGAAATAGACATCAATAAGGAGAGATCTTCAGGCGGCATGGCATGGATAGGAGCTCACCCTGGGATCTGGCAGGAAGTAGCCTCAGGCTAGATGTGATCTAGAAGACATCCCTAACACACAATCTGCACTTAAACAAGAGCAGCAAGGTAGTATCAGTACAAACACTATGTCCCAGTAGATAAGCCGACTAAGATGTGTATCAGGCATACAATCGTAAAACTAGAAATATAAACAAATAGGCACAACAATACACCCATACAACAGTAATATTAACAATACCAATGCACAATGAATCACAGGAATAAGATAATGTCCAATGCAATACAATCAATGATAAGTGTCTCAATCGTACACACATGCTAAAGGCCTTGATCGCACAATAGTCATGAC